>NW_026526655.1:89311300-89911300 GCF_024362965.1 Panthera pardus
ACAGAATGTCTTTACAATGTAGCAGTTGACTAGCCAGCTCTGCTGTCTTTGTAGTCCTTGTTTCTTCCACATTTTTCAAATGTATGACTCTTTGCCCCTACAAGATAGTTCTTTGAACAAGATGTTTTCTCAGGTCACTTTGTATGAAAATTTTAGCACTTGAATATAATATGCCAGGAGCTGTCCATGCCGCATGTATCTTCAGGGCCATGTCCTCTTTGGCTGTTGTACAAACAATGAGCCAGACCCAGAGGCCCATCTTACCATTTCTTTTCATAGACTACTCCTACACCATGTGTACTAGGGTAGATCTTCTGAGAAGCAGAGTCAAGACAGGATTAGATATGAAAAAGTCTTATTGAGGAAAAACCTGAGAGACAAAATAGAGTTGTCAGTCTACAATCCAGATCTGATTTATGTGAAAGTAAGAGAGAAGGAAGGGAGGTTAGGTAGGAAAAGTGTTAGACTGGTGTGGTTTCAATAAAGTTTGAGGAAGGCTGATAAGAAACCAAAGTCACCTATGAAGCCAAAGTTGCCAATCAGAGGAGTTCCACATGTTGTAGTAATGGGCCTACCTTAATATCCCTGCCTCACACAGTCATTAGCTTAGAGCAGCCTTGGCATAACACGGTGGGGGGTATAGCACACAGCAGTTGGGAACCTCTGTCAGTTATGCACTCTAAAATTAGAGATCTGAGGAGTTTATATTCAGTACTAAAGGGTTTTCTAGGACCTTGGACTTTTAGTGCTAAGACCAGGACAGTATTGGGCAAACTGTGATGGTTGGTCATCCTAGCTGTGACAATGTCATCACCACCACCATCATCATTATCATCATCATCAAATAAAACGCTAAAGTCATAGCACTAAAAGCCATCTTTTTATAGCAACAAATAAACTAGATGTCTTACACAAAACAAATATCTTTCAAACATGATTTCTGACTCTTCTCTGTCATTCCGTCCTGTTCCAATGAACAGCATGTTCCCTTGTGTGACATTCTCAGAGTTCTTCCAAGTGTAATTTTCCAAAGGGATGTAACCTTTCCTTTTTCTAGATTCTCATTACAATCTTTCTTTTTTTTTCTGAGAAAATCATAAAATTTACTTGCAAGAAAACTATACAGGCAAGTTGAGATGCTCCATTAAGTCAAGAATACATAGTTATCTCTGTATTTAGCACAATAAAGCATCTGTGCTATCCCCATTCATATATCTTCAAGCACATTGCTCTTCTCTTAACCATCTACCTTCTCTTCAAATTCTCCAAGGGAATTCAGTCTTTTTCCCCCATAAGTTTGTGTTTTCTTTCTTTCTTTAAATTTCTCTTTCTTTCTTTCTTTCTTTCTTTCTTTCTTTCTTTCTTTCTTTCTTTAATTCCACATTTAAAGGAAATAATATACTATTGGGTATTTGTCATCTCTGTCTGACCTATTCCATTTAGCTTAATGCCCTCAAAGTCCCTCCCTATTGTTGCAAATGAAAAGATTTCATTATTTTTTATGGCTGAGTAATATTCCATCACATATATAATATATATTATAATAATAGATAGTATATATTATGTGTGTGTGTGTGGTGTGTGTGTATATATACATACATATATATATATATATATATATATATATATATATATATATATATATGAATGACACACTTTTTTCCTCCATTCACCCATGAATGGGCACTTAGGTTGTTATCATGAGCTGTTATAAACAGTGCTGCAATGAACACGGGGGTGCGTATGTCTTTTTGAGTTAGCCTTTTTCTTGGGATAAATATCCAGAAGAGGAATTGCTGAGTCATATGGCAGTGTCACATGGGACCAGGATCGTAAGCTCCCCTGGCCATAGGGTCAGTGGATCAAGAGATGCTCTTTGGGCATCAGAAACAAAGACTGGGACACCCAATGCATGTAAAACTTCCTTCTAGGAAAGTGGAAAAGGTGGAAGAGAGTACTACCTTCTGCTGTCCCCTAAAAGATCATTCCTAATAAACCCCGGCCGTTGTTAGAAACTGGTAAGACTTTTTTTTTTCCCCTGTTGGTTGTGAATAGATTGCTGAAACATCTCCTGAAAGATGCCAGAGGTCCAGTTGGCCATTCAGATACCAGGACATGCCTGGGGACATGAGGGGATCTTAATGTCATTAGTGGGTGGTGCATAAAATCCTACACACCTCCTCTCTCCAACACTCTTATCTTTGGCAGGCTTATACGGCAACACCTGTGGATAAGGAGAGAAATGATAAGTCAGTCTATTTTGCAAATATCTGGTAGCCCCAGAGTAAGAGACAGAACAGTGCCCCCCTAAAAATTAGGTCATGATTCCTGAACCTGTAAATGTTACTTTGAATTATAAGCTCTTTGCAGTTGGGACTACATTAAAGATCTTGAGGTGGGAAGAATATCCTGGGTTATCGAGGTAGGCCCTAAATATAATCACACTATTCTTATAGGGGAGAGGAAGAGGGAGATTTGATAACGAAGAGAAGGTGATGCCACCATGGAGGCAGACATTAGGGTGATATAGTCACTAGCAAAGGAATGCCAGCAGCCCCAGATGCTGGAAGAGGCAAAGAACAGATTCTCCCTTAAAGCTTCTGAAGGAAACATGGCTCTGCACATACCTTGCTGTCAGCCCAGTGATACTGACTTCAGACTCCTGGCTTTCAGAAATGTGAAAGAATAAATTTCTGTTTTTTTTAAAGACAAGTTAACTAAGCTGAAGTATCACAAAGTTGTACTACTGAAACTAATATTACGCTATATATTAACTGGAATTTAAATAAAAACTAAGAAAAACGATGCTTTAGCACAAGTAAAAAATTTAATATATTTAACAAATCATAGTAATTAATGATAATATATAATTGATAAATAATAAATCAACTAATTAATAATTAAATTTTGTTATAATAAGAAAAGCTTCCAGGTTTGCCTGAATGGTTCTGTTGGTTAAGCCTCAGAGTCTTGATTGCAGCTCAGGTCTTGATCTCAGGGTGTGGGTTCCTCCTGGTGGTGGCTGCTGTGCTGGGTGTGAACCCTATTTAAATATATACATGCAGCTTTGAAAAAGAGAAAAGCTTCCTTCGGGAAGAGAACAGCCCCAAAATGGCAACCGCCAGCCTGGCCCTGGGGAGAGTTCCAGCGGGATCCTAGAGGTGTGTGCAAAATCAGATACCTACTGCTCAGGTCAGCACATTAGTATAAGTAGGTGAACCTCCTTCACTTTATGTTTGGGCACAATAGCTGCCTCTGAGCTGGGCCCCAGGGCAGGCGAGCCTGAGCACATGCCCTTTTCTTGTTTCTCATATCGCTAGGGTCTTACGGGTCTAGGAACACAAGCCCATTCGTTTTTCAAAATTAGATATTTTGGGGGCTCACCTCTAGGGTGCACGTCTTAAAAGTTGGGGTGCCTCATGTGGGATTAGATCTCTCCACTCCTAACAGAAAAGCTCTGGGTTGAGTTACTTCTCAATTGCGGGTTGTGAAGCAGAGGTGGGGTTTATGGCTAGTTGTGTCCCATACTCTCCTGCCTGCTTTGATGAGGTTTTCTTTTCATTTGTCAGATGTGTAGGTGTCACTCAGCCAGGATAGTATTTTTTAGAAGGAAATTGTTTCATATGTAACTGTAGACACCAACGAATTCATGATCCTCCTATGTCATCATCTCGAGCTGTTCAATTTCTGTAATTTCTGCATGTTTTCTTTAGTATACTTTCAAATTTATAGTTACGTAGGTACATTTCTTTACTGTCTTTCAGAATTTCATTTTCGTAGAGAGCAGGATTCAAGTTTATACCTCCAGGATAATTGAAAAGGTCCCATCAAAGTGGCATGTACTCAGAGCTTGTTTTCAATTTGTCTGCCCCATTGAATTGGCACTGAACTTTTCTACCGATGTGTTATTGTCTATTGGCCTGTGAGTTTGCTTTTCCATTGTGATTTCCTTAAGATTAGGCAAATGTACAGTTGCCTGCATGGCTCAGTTGGTTAAGTGTCTGGACTTTGGCTCAAGTCAGGATCTCACGGTTTGTGAGTTTGAGCCCCATGTTGGGCTCTGTGCTGACAGCTCAGAGCAGGGAGCTTGCTTCAGATTTTGTCTCCCTCCCTCCTCCCCCTTTCAAAAATAAATAAACATTAAAAAACAATTAAAAATGATTAGGCAAATATATTCCTAGGGTCCTTCATGCCAAAGGCATATCTGTGTTTTAGGATGAAATGTATTAGATCCAGCCAGATTTATGGACTTAAAACTCATCACAGGGGATTTTTAAACAAATATTTCTATACTTTGATTTTTTTTTTTCTGTATTTAAGTGTCATTTACCTATAGTAAAATGCTCAGACATTAAGTGTGCCTTTCATTCAGTTTTGATGAATAAATAGCAAGACATGAAATATTTGTGTTACTTCAGAAAGTTCTCTCTTGCTCCTCTTCAGAGAAGCAATCACTGATCTGATCTTTTTCACTGTAGGTTAGTTTTGCCTATTCTAGAATTTTATATAAATGGAATTACACAAAATGTATGCATTAGCATCTGATATCTTTCTCTTGACACCATATTTTTCAGATCATCATATTGTTGTATGTGTTAGTAGTGTCTCTTTTTATCATTGAGTAATACCCGATTGTGTAAATACACCATAGGTTGTTTATCCGTTCTTTTATTGATGAATGTTTATGCACATTTCTCATTTGTGGCTTTTATGAATAATGTTTAGGACTTTCTTGTACATAGCTTTTGTGGAGCATAGTTTTCATTACTTAGCTTTCTGATTTAATCATTAATTTTCATATAAGGGTAAAACAACAACAAAATAAGATTTACACTGTAAAATTTGTAGGATAATGTTTTGCTTCAAATGTATCATAAATAAAGTCTTATTTATGGCCTGCACTGACTCAACTTGAAGTCCATTGGAAGAGGGCAAGTCCATTCACTAGTTTTCCTTAAGCATTAGATTCTGTAGACATATTTATTTACTAGCCTATAACTGTATTTTTTTTCTTTTTACAAAAAACTTTTTAAATGTATTTTGAGAGATAGAGAGTTAGAAGGGGAGGGAGAGAGAGAATCCTAAGTTCTGTCAGCTCACAGCCCAATGCAGGGCTCTGATGCTATGAACCATGAGATAATGACCTGAGCCGATATCAAAAGCTACCCAGGTGCTCCTGTTTTTCTTTTTAAATCTAAGAGGCTTGGAGCTCAAGGTAATATAGCAAGAGCAAAGAATATACACACACCTACAAACACACGAATACATAGCATATGTTTATAGAAAGAATTGTTATATATCTGCTTTGGTAATTGAAAACATTTCAAGTTAGTTACTTCAGAACAAGTCTCTGTCTTTGATCTACCCTTCTTAAGATGTTCTATCACAAACTTTCTGAAAGGATTTCATTTGTATTCTCACTGAGTGAAAATATCTCAAGGAGTTCTGTTTTTCTTTATCTCTCTGGGATGTTTTACATTTTTTTAAAATGTCTGACTCTACCTAAATGTTATTTTTTTAATATTAAATTATATCTCTCTTCATTTACCTGATAATGCAAGCTGATATAGGGATTTTGTTTTCATTTTATCCTTGCTAGTTTTCAAATCAAATTTCTAACCTTCTATCATAGTCAATTAATTAGCATAGTCTATCAATTAGCATAGTCTAATTCAGCTGAAAAATCACCCTCTTACATGTGCTGTTTCAAGACTATAATTCTAGTAAACCTGTTGCTGATTCTGCTAAGATCAAGAATATGATTATTTCTAGTATGTACCCTCCAAAGCCTATCTTGTATAAATACTTTCTTTGCTTCAGGGATTTTTTGTTTTTGTTTTTGTTTTGCTTTTTTGGTGAGGGGAGGGGTAATTTTGTGGTTAGTATAGTATATAGTTCAGGTAAAATCTTTCTGAAACTTTGTTAATTTCCAGCATGGGTAAGATACTGAGAGTTCCATCCAAGTCATGTTAAAGAGTAGAGATTATTTATATATTTTAATACCATAAAAGCTTCCTAATTTGATTAGGAATAATAAATGAAAACTTCTTTCAGTCTATTGGAGTTCTTTTTAAACTTTCACCATGGAAACTTTGAAACATATATAAAAAGGTAGAGAGTTGAGTATGCTAAACCCTCCATGTGTCCCATCACCTGTTTCAATTCATGATTGGTTTGTTTTATCTAATTCAAGCAAATCCAAGACATCATAGGATTGCAGTATGGAGTGGTGCTAAACAACAGGAGACAAATACTATATCTTTTTGTGTATAGCTTGTCAAACATTGTTTTAATTTTAAATATTCAGAACTTCAAAAAGTTCTCTGATTCCTGAACTTCACCGTTTGTTCATTTAACTTATAGTTGTTGATATATAATGAAACTTATTATAGTGGTGCTTACTATAATTATATCCTGCCACCTGATTTTAATGTTTTGCCGGAGGGAATATCTAGTTTCACAAATTGGCCATTCAGTGCATATTCTTTAACTGATTTGATAATTGGTTAAAGTGTTAGTACCTTATGAAGTTACTTCTCAGAAATTATATTCCATTTTACCATATTTTGCTGTAGATAATCCGCTGCTTTAACTTTTTTTTTTTTTTTTTTTTTTTTTTTTTTTTTTACCATTTAGTTGATTCTATTTATACTATTGTTAATTGGATGTCAACATTTATTCAATTATTCTTTACGGAAAGCTGTAGAAAGACACTGGATTCAAGATGAACAAAAACCAGTTTCAGTCTACTGGAAACGATGATACATAAAAAGTGAGCTGTGCAGTATTCTGTTTTAAGTACAGGTATTGGAGATAAGCACAGGTTACTATGAGAGCAGCAAGCAGGGTAGTGACCTAGACTGGGATAGTTCCTTCCTGGAGGAGGAAGACATGAGTCTTAATGTCTGAATAATGGATTCTTGGGTAAAGAGGTGTAGAAAAAATGACATGAGAAAAGGCATAGAGTGAGAAATAATATGATGGGTGTGTGTACAGTGAGCGAGGGCTGGTTCAGCTAGAGTCAAGCCTGAGGCAGGAAGGTGTACTAGACAAAACCAAAGAAGTATTATGGGCTGAGTCTTTCTAAGAGGGAAGCAAGGTGCACACCCTGTAACTAAATAAGTTAGATAGAAGGAAATATTAGAAGTGTTTATGTTTTCTTGTTTCTCTAACAGATTTACATTGTGCATGATTCATGTGTGTGTACATGTATAAGGGAAGAAAAAATATATAAAGGGTGGATACTCAAATTGTTATACTCTAAAAAAATGTTTGGAGGCCACTGTTTTTGATCATAGGTGGCCTTATATGACTTATTAAGGAATATGATGTTTATCCTGGGGTCATGAGAAACCTAGAAATAGGAACAGTGATAAGATCTGGTTTGCATTTTAGCTAAGTTACCCTGTTAGTTGTGAGAACGGGTTTAAGGAGAATACAATTATAGGACTGGAGACCATTTAGGAGGCTATTGAAATAATTCAGAAGAAATATGGTGAGGACCTAAATAAAACTGTAGTGCGATATGCAGATTACAAAAAAAAAAAAAAAAAAAAAAAAAAAGGCCCCTAAGTGTCTCAGTTCATTAAGCATTCAACTCTTGGTTTTGATTCAGGTCATGATCTCCCAGTTTTGTGAGTTCAAGCCCCCTGTCCTCCCCCCACTCCCCACCCCATGGGGCTCTGCACTGGCAGCAGGAGGCCTTCTTGGAATTCTCTTTCCCTCTCTCTCTGCCCCTCCCCCACTCACACTGTTGCTTATAAATAAATAAGTGAACTTTTTTTTTTTTTAGAGAAGCATTAAAACATGCAGAACTTGGTAATTGATTAAATGTGGGTATAAGGTAAATAGATACAGAAAGAATCAAGGATACCTCTCAAGTTTTTAGTTTGGGTGAGGAATATTGTTCCTCTCATCAAGTGATAGAATAAAAGGTAAAGGAGGAGATTGAGGGTAGCTGGAATGAGTTGATCTGCCATGCTGAATTTGAACATTCAGATGGTAAGAATGAGACAGTCGTACTTGATCATTCATTCATTGAGCTTTTATATCTATACAGCCCAAAGTTTTACACTGGCTTCTGTGGAGCTAACTAGAAGGAGAATATAGAGTATTCTCTAATGTTCTCCCAATGTAGGTTGAGAAGCAATTTTGATTCACTATGGAATGTTAAGTAATGTATGTGACTACCAAGTACTTACACGAGGGTGATTGAATCTCTGGAACGATTGAAGGAGGCTTCTTGGTCATTTTTGCATCCTCTATAATACATACAATTCTCAACAAAAAGTATTGATTTATATTTTTTTTTCTGTTTTTAACAGGAATTTGTTTATAAAAAGAATCATTGTTTCTGAAAGTCCAAGCAGTGCACATTTATAGACTGTTTATTATCACGTTAGGTACGATTCAATAGTGAAGTCAAACTAGAAAATAATTGGTATGATAAGATTCTCATATTTATTTGTCACATATGATTTAAATGATATGCATAGGCATTTAAAATGCCCATTTAGGACAAATTTTATTGATTCCTTAATGGTGTTAATAACGACTTCTTCCTATCCTGAATTTTTGGCCTACCCTTAAGTACAATAAATGCTGACAATTTCAATTCTTACACCAAATTTTCTGTGTAACTTTTCATAGTAAAGTTAACTTTGCCTTTCTGAAAATATGAAATGCTACTGTGCATCCAAATCAATGTTAAATTTTAATATAAAAATTCATATGGTGACTGGAAATATATAGCAATGTCTGATTATTTTCAAGGCATTTTCTATTTCATTTAATATTGGTAAAATTAAAATTTTAAATTTATAAAAGATGATAGGATGTTAAACTAAAACCTTATTAAAATTTCAAAAGCATTGGGTGCCTGGGTAGCATTGTTATACAAATCAGGCATAACATAAAATTTCAAAATTGTCTAACCATGTTCTCTTATTTGAAAATTTAGAGGTACCTGAGTGGCTCAGTGGCCTAGGGGTCTTGATCTCATTGTTCGTGAGTTTGAGCCCCATTTCGGTCTCTGTGCTTACAGCTCAGACCCTGAAGCCTGCTTCGGATTCTGGGTCTCTCTCTCTCTCTCTGCCCCTACCCCACTAGTGCTCTGTCTCTGTCTGTCAAAAATAAATAAATGCTAAAAAAAATTAAAAGCATATAAAATTACCAAATTGATACCAAATTTGTATAGTTTTTTTTATTTTATTACATACTTTGTGTTTTTAAATTTTGATAGTTGATAATTTATTATATTATGTACTAGATGTTAAGTGCTTTAACCAAGATTGGATTTATTTAATCCTCACAACATCTCTATTACCTATTTATATACTGGGAAACTAACCAGAAAGATGAAGTAATTTACCCATGTCATAGATCCACTGAGCTTTTCAGTTTAGGAAGTCAGAACGCAGTATCCAAGCCTTTAGCTATTATGTTACATTTCTCTCTTCATTAAACTTTTTTTAATTTTTAAAAAATATTTATTCATTTTTGAGAGATAGAGATGGAGCATGAGTGGGGGAGGGGCAGAGAGAGAGGGAGACATAGAATCCAAAGCAGGCTTCAGGGTCTGAGCTGTCAGCACAGAGTCTGATGCAGGGCTCGAACCCACCAACCTTGATATCATGACCTGAGCCAAAGTCGGGCGCTTAACCAACCAAGCCACCCAAGCACCCAGGTTCAGTAAACTTCTTAAGTAAGATATTTTTTTCACCAGGAGTGAAGATGAAAAAAATGTATATATTTGCTTGGAAAGCCTCTGTTTTTCACATATACACTCCATCTTTGTCTGGTTTACTAATTTGAGGCATAATATAAAAACCAAGCATTTAAGGAACAAGATTTTTGTCTTTCCCTATTTAAAAAATAAAAGTGAAATTACATAGCATTGTTTTCTGAAATGGGTTGATGGTTTCCTGAAGAAATGTCTGAGTAGGTGTCCCCTGAAGACGTATCTATTCAACATGCTGTCTCAATTTTATAGCTTAGCTTTGAAAATCTGAAAAAGAATAAATTAAAACAATTTCTCCTTGGAGCTGCTATTGGTCCTCTTCTAATCTGAAGAGGAAGAGACTGTGACAGCACATTTTAGTTCTTATATGCTACCTGAAAGACAAAATTAGGAACACAAGGGCTGTGAAAACTAACTTAATGCATGTGAAAACAGCACGGTGCAATTGCTTTGAAGAGAAAAAACAGTGAATGCTTAAGAAAATGTGAAAGATTCTTTTTGTTACCCTGAGAGGAAACAGTTCAAAACCTGAAAATGGAATTGCTTTTATAATAAGTATGTTTAATGCAAATTCTATTCAGGACACAAAAGCTAGATGGGCATGTATTTCTTATTTGATAAAAGAGCAATTTAAAAGAGAATGTACATTATCTAAGGTTTCATAACATTGTACCTTAAGGGGATTAAGATATCTAAAACCTTTGAAGTCTGCAGATTTTATTTTATTTACTCACAAGGATGGAGTTCTTTAGTGATTTGTTGCTGTAAGAAAATTGCCCATTAGCGTTTGTATCGATTTGCCTTTCTCAAAATAAAAGAAACAAATGTAATTCATTAGCACTTTATTATTGAATCCTTTTAATATGAAATATTGAGAACTTGGGTCCTTATTAACCTGCAAAATGTTTAAAGAAATGCTTTCAAAGTTGGAAAAGAATACGAAGTAAAACTTCATATTTGTACATAGGTATCTGATGGCTTCACAAAGGGCTGTCATCACAGTTTTTGTTCTCCAATCTTCTTGAAATGCTTGTCATCCTTCCTATGATTATGAAGATGACCACATTAATTAAATTGGTTCTTTATCTCAACTAGGTTTGTGTAAACTATATTGTACATTTCTCCAAATGCTAATCCAAATGCTACCCTCTCTTCAAAGGTCAGTGAAAGCCTCACTTCTTGCCTGAAGTTTTCCTGATGCCCTTGACTGACCTTGCCTTCCTCTCAATTTCCATAACACTCATAGTCTGCTCCAGTGGTTTCAACTGGTGCGCCATGATGGCACAGAGCATGGCACAGGGCGCTATTGGAAAGTCACAGCCACAGTGGCAGTAGCAAACCTTTCTTATTTATCATATAAACTACTGGTTACACAAGAAGAGATTTCACTTAAAATCCATGGTTTTTATTTATTATTTTATTAAAAAATTATTAACTTGTGAGGAGTGTGTTATTATTGCACTAAATATTATGATCTAATACGTTATAAAATATACACTAAAATAGAAATTATAAAAAAAATAAGAAATAAAAATGTAAAAAGTACCATTTTAACATTTTTCTTACATTGTCTTGGATTTTTCTTGGTCTTATTAGCCATTCTGTACAGTGTGTATACCCAACTCTGATGTCACATATGTATAATGTATGATCTGATAAGTTAAAATATATATAGCTCCTCTTATTCTAAAAATTATTATATGTACTTTCAAAAATATAGGAATGGCATTAAGATAAACAATTAAGATGTGAGGGAATGAGTGCTAAGAGAAAAATTAGGGAAAAATAACATGAAACTAGAGATAAACTGCATGCTGTAAAATTCTCTATTTTTGCTGGAAGTTCATATTTATAGTAACTAGTACAAACATAGGAATGTGATCAATTTCAGGGCTCACAATGTCTATATGATCTAAAAGAAAAAAGATAAAGGGAAGAATAGATACATACCTTTGGTAGAGGACATAGTTCAATAAAAGCCAGCTTACTGAAAATGGAGAAGGATCTACACTCAAAGTTGATAGTTTTGGGGTGATGGTGAGGATTCATGGGGTCTGGAGCTGACAGCCATGAAAGAATTCTTGAAGGTGTCTTTGGTGCAAAAAGATGATTTTATTAAAGCATAGGGACAGGACCCCTTGGCTGAAAGAGTTGCACTGAAAATGTAGGGGGTAACCGTTTTATGGAATTGGGAGAGAGGGTGTTTCTAAAGGGATTTTCATATGCTAATCACTCAAGGTTACTGGAGGCCTAGCTGTCAATAATCTAAGGCTGTTTTTCCCTCTAGCAAAGCATTACCATTAAGACAGTAGGGAGTTCCTGGACTATAGGCTCTTCATGGGATTGCCTTTTTGGTGGAGGCTCTTAGTCAGTTTCAGTTTAACCTTTTTTTTTTTCCCCCCATTGGTCCTTTCCTGTTTGGGGGTAGCCTGCAGTATCCAAGGAATATTATACCTGTCCCACCTTGGGGGCAGGGAGGTGTGTGCTAGATTGTGCTTTGCCCCTTAGCCTGCCTTATGCTCCCTCATCAAAGTAATCTTTTTTTTTCTATTATTTTTTTTTAACGTTTGTTTATTTTTGAGACAGAGCATGAACAGGGGAGGGTCAGAGAGAAGGAGACACAGAATCTGAAACAGGCTTCAGGGTCTGAGCGGTCAGCACAGAGTCTGACGCGGGGCTCGAACTCACAGACCGCGAGATCATGACCTGAGCTGAAGTCGGCCGCTTAACCAACTGAGCCACCCAGGCGCCCCTCTCATCAAAGTAATCTTGACCTGCCTTGTGATTTAGCTTGATTCAGGCAAAGATTGAAGAATAGTGATTTCTAACAAATCTGGGGCCAGTGACATATCAATGATGTAGTTGGTCAGGATCCAAGGACCCAAAGGGGGCTCAAGCAGGACCAGCCAAGATGGAAATCAAGCATTAGCCAGTAGGAGGTGAAAGCACAGTTTATTGAAGACATAGAGCAAACTGTCCAGGAGACTCAGAAAGGAAAGGAGGGAGTCTCCTCTTTGTTTGGGATCTGGAGTTTTTATTGGCAATCAGGCATCCAGGAACTGGTCAGAATAAAGACCAGGTCCTGGTGTCCTTCATAAGTCATTCATTCCCTGAAGCCCAAGGGTCTTGGTATCAAGGTGTTTGGAGTCAAAGTTCTTGGAGAACATGACAACCCACCCATTCAGTCCTTAGATGTTATCTATTGTGCTGAAAGACTCCAAAGATATCATTATCTCTTTGTCCCAAACACATAGGACTTATGTTCTTTTCATTACAAGGCACATGTGGAGTGGGATGCAGTTGTAAGCCACACACAGCTACACAGCTAGAGTCGAAGCCAGAGTAAAGGAAAAAAAAAAAAAAAAAAAAAGAACGGCTTACTTTATGGGGTCCTTTCAGTTTTCTTGTCTCATTAGAACTAACTGAACAGATTTAAAAATACATATATGTATACATTATATATACAATGTGTGTGTATATATATATACACATGCATTATATATACATATATATTATATATGTGTGTGTGTATGTATATATATATACATATATATATATATATATATATATATATATATCCCCAAGTTAAAGGCCTCCTCCAACTGCAGGAAAAAAAAAAAAAAAAAAAAAACCAATGTGATATTCTGGAGAAGGTGCCAAGCTCTTCTCTCCCTCTTTTCTCTTTTCAGTTCCCTTTAGGAATGAGCCATTAACAGCAGTGAGATTGTAATGGGGATTAGGTAGCACTTTACAATAGCAGTGTCCCTCACAAGATCTTGAGCCCTGTTAAATAATAAGTGTTTTTTCTTCTTATCCTTACTTTTGATGAGTTAACTAGTAATTCTCAACCAACGCACTACCCCAGACTAAACAATCTAAAATCTCTGAGGTGTGCCTGTATCTTTAGTGGGTTTTTTTGTTGTTGTTTGTTTGTTTGTTTGTTTTCTTTGTTTTGTTTTGAGCTTCTTGAGGCAATACTAATGGGCAGTCATTTGACACAGGTTTACCTGTGTAAAGGCAAACCTGTTGCTGAGGTTGGGGACAGTAGTTATAGAGGGTTTCTTTTTGGAGACAGGGTAATCTGAAAGGGGAGGAAATGAGACACTGAGATGAGATGGAGGAGAGGAGCTGAGGCTAGCATGCGATGTGAAGCTGCCACTGGAAAATCACCTCTGGTGGGTATGGCCAGAGCACTTTTTAGAATAAAGTATCTGATTTTCAGTTTGAAGTTTTTATGTTGTTATAATATATTTCCCTATCACATGCTTCGATTAATTCTATTGTATTTGTATTTCATGTGTGGGTGGGATTTTAAAAAGTGGATTCGGCAAAGTTCTGAATCCAGTGTCTGGATTGAAATTACATAGAACAGGAACAAAATAATTGCATTGAGATGTATGATGACTGGAAAATGTAGGGGTGATGTGAGAAAGTCTCTTCTTTCCAAAAATTACAAGGTGATTTTTGAAAGAACAAAAGATAGGGTTTAGATTAGAGGTAACAGTCATAAGTGTCAAAGTTTTAGAATGAAAATAAGTTTGGAAATCATTATCTTAACTAAGTTAGAATTTAATGAATTGCATGGAAGCCTTTGTAAATGGAATAACAGTCAAATTTCTCAGCCTGCCTGTTAGGGCCACTGCTGATAAATGACAATAAAAACCATGGAGAAGGCATATATTTCTGACCTCAAAAGGGGAAAGGTGTGTGCAACCAGCTCATCTGGAAGCGATAGTAAATAATTAAAGTCCAAGTAAAAGCTGGTGGTTGGAGGGTTGGCAGGGTGAGGGATATTGTTCTTTCTGATCCCAACAATCAATGTTAAAGTGCAGGTTCTGGATAAACATCAGCACCATGAATTTAATAGTGACTCCTTACAGCTAATATTGTATTGTATATAACAACACAAGCTAAAAATACATAAATAAAATCCTAACAGCTTTCCCTATAAAGTAATAAAGAGTACTCTAATTGACAATAGTTGAATAACCATAGATATAACACTCTAGAACCTAAGCCTGAAGTTTATCAAGAAACCAGGGCACAGTGGGGTGCCTGGGTGGCTCAGTTGGTTAAGGGTCCAACTCTTGATTTTGGCTTAGGTCAGGATCTCATGGTTTGTGAGATTATCCTTCTTGCTCTGCCCCTTCCTTCCCTTCTCTCTCTTTCACCCCTTCCCTTCTCTGCCTCTCTTTCTCAAAGTAAATTGAAAAAAAAAAAAAAAAGAACCTAGGACATACTTTATATAGAACTTCCAGTAAGTTATCATATGTTTTTGGAACTGAGCATTAATGTCTTTGTTTTAAATTTTTTTTAATGTTTACTTATTTTTGAGAGACAGTGAGAGACAGAGCATGGGCAGGGGAGAGAGAAAGGGAGACACAGATTCCGAAACAGACTCCAGCCTCGGTAGGGCTCAAACCATGAACTGTGAGATAATGACTTGAGCCAAAGTCAACCACTTAACCAACTGAGCCACCCAGGTGCCCCTAATGTCTTTGCTTTTAAAGTGTGGGATAGAGTATAATGGGTCCAACAAGATGAAAACAAAGAAATTCAACAAAGCAGCTAAACACATTTGTGAATTTTAGTACTCACAAGTTGGAGCTGTCCTTAAGTAATTCTTTGTGTTGTGTAGCTAACTTGACCTTTTTAACACGTTCTGTGTAAGCTCTACGAAGGTACTAGCAGAACCTATTACTAAAGATTGTTTCCTGTAAAATTTATCTCGTTTTATAAATATATATAAATTCTATAATTTATATAATTTTCTTAGTTTACGAACCTGGGAAAAGTAAGTCTCCTAGAGGTCAACCAGATTCTGGGCTTCCATGCCCTCATTCACTAAATTATTACCTTAGAAACTAGGTACTAGAATCTATCCTTATCACCAGATCTAATGACCAAACTCAGATCATTTGAGAAGGATTTGTTTATGCTAGAGTTTTTTTTTTTTTTTTTTAAGGCAAAAGGAAATTTATAGTAATATTTTTAAAAATAAATTGTGAGGTAACTTCTAATTTTTACATCGTCACTATGACAATTTTTTTTTGCCATCCAGTAGTCTTTCTCATACTAGGTTCTAGATCCAAAATATAGTCACATTTTTTACATAGTGTGATAATCATTTTAATATATCAGCGATATATTGTTAAAAGGTAATAGAAGAATGTCTCCTTCAAGCACCAATTACAATATTTAAAAGTTTATTTTTAGAATGCCTCAGTTTATCTTACTGTTCTCCTATGTGTAATATTCTCTGTTAAATCACATGGCTCTGCCAATGATAAAATAGATGTGTGATTCCTTCCATCCTCGCTTCCTCCCTTCCTTTCTTCCTTCCTTCACCTATTTCTCTTTCATTTTCTTTACAGCTCCTTTTAATCCAGTATTAACAATTCTCAAACTCTTTCCATCTTCACATTTTTTGCCTAATCCCCATAGCACTTGCTCTTATTTGCAAAATAATAACAACAATTATAATAGGAGCCAGTAATGTTCACAGTCTTTTGGTGTTCTCAGAATTGAGGTTGGATGTAATTACTTCTAGCAAAGTTGTGATTGTATTTGTTATATTTACTTTACCTTTCAGAATTCCCTACAAAACAAAAGACTAAAGTCTGGTGATGTGTGATAAACACCCTAAATATAAATCTTTTACAAATATATTACAAAATTTATAAAGATCCATCCAAAAGTCAGTCTCTTGACTGGCTTCACTGGAATTTTTACCTATCAGACCTACTCAACACTAGTGCAAGGGGGGAAAAATAGCCATTGAGGAAGAAGCTAAAATAATAAGCTTGCCTTTACTTTTTAATAACACATTCTAAAGTCATTCCTTACTTGAAGCCATTTGCCCCATATCTCCCAAAGTAAGCACTGTCAACCAAAGTAGATCAGCATGTTGGACCAGTTCCTGGAAAGCAGAGAATCTTGAGGATTTCTTGCCTCTTCTTTTGAACTAGGCGTTCTTCCTGGTTGAATCAGCCAGATGTGAAGGGATGGTGGAGCTCCACAATTACTGTAGAAAGTGGTATGCCAAAAGTATATTTTTGGTCCACTTCAATGTATTTATTATTGCCTTGAATAAAGATGTAGAAAACCTACTGATCAAATTTGTGGGTATCACAAAAAGGAGTCATTGGATAACATGAGTTTTTAAAAATGTCAACTGGCAGGATCCCTGATCAAATGAACAAGGTAGCATTTAATAGCATAAATGTAAAGGTCTGTGGTTGAAAAATTAAATGTGGCTTAATACCCTTTAGTAGCACATTCTTGGAAAAAACATATGCTTTATTCTTTTTAGCTCCAGACATGGAGCCAGTTAAAATGAGAAACGAAAAAATTACAGAGTAAAAAGGAAGATCTATAAAGCAGTTCAGATTGGACAGAACTTTGAGATACTGTATTCCCTTAAGTGCAACTGAAAAATTAAATCTTTTTTTTTTTCCTTTTTTTTTTTTATTTTTTAATATATGAAATTTACTGTCAAATTGGTTTCCATACAACACCCAGTGCTCATCCCAAAAGGTGCCCTCCTCAATACCCATCACCCACCCTGCCCTCCCTCCCACCCTGAAAAATTAAATCTTAACAGTAAAACATCACAGTTGAAAGAAACCCTAAAGTTTATCTAAATTTTACCTTCTTTTACTTATATCTGTATATCTCTCTCTTTCTATTTCTATATTGTATTCATATATGAGGAAACAGGCCAGGAGAGACAAAGTAACATCGTGAAAGTCTCACAGTTAATAGGAGAACAATGATAAATGCTAAGAACCCAACCCTAAACTCCCTACACTGTAGTCTGCTATCTTCCTACTGTGCTGGTAATTATTTTGTTAGGAGAGAGAAGGAGGGTAACCTTATACGTTATATTTTATCTGTTTCTTTTTGTGTGTGTGTGGGTATCGTGTTTTCTGAAATAGTATATAAATTTACACGGGGAAACAGGACTTTGAATTTTCTAGGAAGGACTCAGCAGCCTGAGATAACATGGAGGCTAGTGTATTTACAATAGATTATCAATAAGTGTTTGTTAATTAATCCTAAAATACAGACAGCTAAGGGCGAAAGGATTTTAAGAGACGTGTGTTTCTTGTTTCCTATTTTCAGACAGGACCATGCACAGTCTATTTCTGTAGATGGTTAGCTCTTCAGCTTAACTCAAAAAGTTTAACTTTTCTCCTTGTCAGTAGGCCTCTTCCTTGTTTTATAGACAAATATCATTTGTGGCTTTTTTTAAATTTATTTTTTAATTTATATCCAAGTTAGCATATAGTAGGATAATTATTTCAGGAGTAGATTCCAGTGATTCAAGGAATGATATGTATAACACCCAGGGCTCATCCCAACAAGTGTCTTCCTTAATGCCCCTTACCCATTTAGCCTATCACCCCTCCCACAGCCTCTCCAGCAACCCTCAGTTTGTTCTCTGTATTTAAGAGTCTCTTATGTTTTCTCCCCGTCTTTGTTTTCATATTATTTTTGTTTCCCTTCCCTTATATTCATCTGGTTTGTATCTTAAATTACTCATATGAGTGAAGTCATATGATATTTGTATTTTTCTGACTAATTTCGCTTAGCATAATACCCTCTAGTTCCATCCACGTAGTTGCAAATGGCAAGATTTCATTCTTTTTGATTGCAGAATAATACTCCATTGTGTATGTATATTGCATCTTCTTTATCCATTCATCTGTCAGTGGACATTTGGGCTCTTTCCATACTTTGGCTCTTGTAGATAGCGCTGCTATAAACATTGCAGTGCGTGTGCCCCTGTGAAACCGCACACCTGTGTCCCTTGGATAAATACCTAGTAGTGCAGTTGCTGGGTTGTAGGGTAGTCCTATTTTTAATTTTTTGAGGAACCTCTATACTATTTTCCAGAGTGGCTGCACCAGTTGCATTCCTGACCTTAAGTGGATTTTCTTCTAATTCTGACTGTAGTTACAATGCACAATAGCTGGCCTCTGATCTCTCTCTATGTAATCCTTGAAAATAGTTACTAAGTGTCCTATGTGTCTTATTGTATCTGTGGGGAGCTAATTATAATCGTTATTACCTTAAATTACAAGTTCAGTTTTCCAATTTTGTAATTATTTTATACATTACCAATTATCATGTGTCTTAAGATAATTTATTTTTAATTCAACTCCAGAAGTGCATTCCATGATTACAAAGGCTGTCCATCATATTCCCCACCACACTCCTAAGTCTACAATATTATTTAGCATGTACCAAATATTTTTTAGGTATCTGTTGAATAAGTATAATTAAAGTTAAAAAAAATCTTATTTTGGAATAAGGGTCAGGGCAGTTATGAGAATCTTTTCTTCCCTTTCTATATTTATATGTATTTCTTTTTTGTGTCTTTATAGTGTTTTGTTAAATTTTATCATCTTTCAGTCTGATTTTATTCCTAATTAAAACATTCTTGACATAATTTATGTTTACTTTGCAGATATTTCCAGATATTTGAAAAAACATATTTTTTTATTTTTTGTTTAATGTTTATTCTTGAGAGAGAGAGAGAGAGAGACAGAGAGAGACCGAGAGAGAGAGAATGAGCAGGTGAGGGGCAGAGAGAGAGGGAGACACAGAATCCAAAGCAGGCTCCAGGCTCTGAGCTGTCAGCACACAGCCCCATGCAGGGCTCAAACCCACAAACCAGGAGATCGTGACCTGAGCCAAAGTTGCACACCTAACCAACTGAGCCACCTAGGCACCCCTTGAAAATATATTCTTATATATTAGTGAACTTACTTAATTTAGGGTGTGTAGGAATGCAGTATGTATGTGGAAGAATTGATAAGGGATTGGATATGAATGATTGATTTAATTCTTCTGTCCTTTTGATCCTCTTTACTGTATCACCACATGATTGATTTGCTCACTGATCTCCCAAATGTACCTGATAGAAATAATACAGGGAAACTTCTCAGCTTCTCCCTGCTTTGATCAAGTGGACTTGACCATTCAGAGACAGCCTCAGCATTACAAATTAATCTACTATTCACAAAGTGAATATTTATGAAGTGTCTACTGCACATTGTGACTACATTGGTAAAAGTTGGGTCAGTTGCAACCCCTACCTATGAATTATCTCACAGTATGTTTCTAAGAAGAAATGTCAAGCCCCAATTTCAGCTCAATATGACCATAAAAGTATATGCAGGATGTAGTGGTATATGTGAGAAAGAGTGTTTCCTGGTTAAATGGAGTAGGATTTTGCAGGCCTGGCAGAGCTATTAGAGAGTAATACAAAAGTAAGGTTCAGGAGCACCTGGGTGGCTCAGTTGGTAAGCATCTGACTTTGGCTCAGGTCATGATCTCACATTTTGTGGGTTTGAGCCCCAAGTTGGGCTCTGTGCTGAAAGCTTAGAGCCTGCTTTGGATTCTGTGTCTCCCTCTCTCTCTGCCCGTCCCCTGCTCTTGATCTGTCTCTCTCTGTCTGTCAAAAATAAATAAACATTAAAAAAAATAAGAAAAAGGTAAGATTCATATGCAGAATAGGGTATTTTTTCCTAATACTTGTGAAGATTGTTGTGAATGGATCTTGCAAAATTTCTTACCTGTTCTATGTATATGCTGCTCATGCTTCACTATTGTGAATTGTTAGTCAATTTTTTCATGTGCATACCTTCTCCTTATTGAGCATATAAAGTTTCTTCTGGTAATTGCTATGTCTTCCTTGTATCCCCTTCCAGACAGTCTTTGTATAGCTTATCACATTCATTCATTTGTTTGCCAGACATTTACTTTGGGCTTACTATATGTGTCAGGTACTACTCTAAGTGCTAGGGATAAAGCAGTAAACAAAATAAAGCCCCAACCCTCACAAAGATTACATTTCTGTGAGATAAGACAGACACTAAAGAAACAAACCAATATATAATGGGTTTGACAGTAATAAATGCTAAGGACAAAAATAGGTTTGGTAAGGGGTGTAGAACATGCCCAGAAAATAATGTTTTATAGAGTAGTCAGGGAAAGTTTCAGTAAGAAGGGCTAAGCTAAGACAGGGCTGTACAGATATCTGAGGAAAGTGCTTCCAAACAAAAAGAGTAATATAAAGAATCTTAGACTGATAGTATTTGGTTTATGTTAGGAAGAGGAAGATCTGTGTTACCAGAGATGATGAGCGAGGGGGAGAGTGGAAGGATGTCAGGTGAGAGAGGGTTGAAGGGTGTGTGTAGATGATGAAAGTCATGGGAGGGAAATTTAATTTTACCTTTGATGAGATGGCAAATGATTAGAGAGTTTGAGTGGAAGGGAGAGAAATGATCTTGTTTACCTTTTCAAAGGGTAACAATGGCCCCTAAGTAGAGAAAGGACTGGGGAGGAAAGGGGAGTACTGAGGCAAAAGTGAAGCAGGGCAATAAGTTAGGAAGCTATTTGCAATACAGTTGACCTTGGACAATAATGGGGTTGACCCCTGCACAGTTGAAAATCTGCATATAACTTTTGACTCCCTCAGAACTTAACTACTAATAGCCTAATGTTGACTAGAAACCTTACCAATAACATAAATAATTAACACATACTTTTAACACATATTTCGTATGTATGTTCAATGTATTATATACTATATTCTTACAATAAAGGAAGCTAGAAAAAGAAAAGGTTATTAAGAAAAATGTAAGAGAAATACATTTACAGTACAGAAAGTACTGAATTTATTGATTCTGTGAGTTTATATCATCTGTTTACAAGATAAATTGTGTGTCAGTGCCTATATCAATATTGTTCAATGTATTAATTGAAAGAAATCCACATGTAAGTAGACCCACACAGTTCAAACTCAAGTTGTTCAAGAGTCAACTGTACTTTAGGCAAGAGTTAAAAATAGTTTGCATTACATTATAAGCAGTGGAGTGTATGAGAGGTGGTTGGATGATGGATATGATTTGAAAGAAGAATAAAAAGGGCAAAACTAATTGGTAATAGATTGAACATGAGAATATTGGGGTGATGGATTAGATGAAGTTTGAGAAAAAGTAATCAAGGATAATATGAGGTTTTTAGCCCAAGAAACAAAGGATGGAGATGCCATCTATCATACTGTTGTGACATGTGGAGTTGCTTTGTGGAAGATTATAAGACAAGGGTGTTTCCAGTAGAAATCCAGAATTTGTCCTTTGTATACCAGGATTTCCTTGTCTAGCTACAAGTGGAGATACAAAGTGGGCAGTTAGATATGTGGGTCTAACATTTGTGGAAGAGATCTTGATTAGGTATAATGCTTAGTGTTCATGCAAAAATAATGCTTATTGTTGTCGATTGATTCACTCTTTCAAAATGAAATCATGTTAAGTAATACTTTTACAAAATTGGAAAAATCAAACAAATTTTTGCTTTCCAGATATATATTTGAAAATGTTACCTGCTCTGCTTCAAACAATTACATATTTGACTTAACCATTCTTGAGAACAAGGGGGTTTTGGAATCTTTTTTCAATTAGGCGAAGAGTTTAGACTGTATTTTAATAGAAATGGAATCTCAAAACTTACTGATAAATAGCTTTATTATACTAATTGCTTTTTCTTTATTTCCATAGTCTGTCACTGTGCCAGAGGGAAATTATATTGGTCTTAAAGGATTTGTTCTTCAAATGGCCACGTAGGTCACAACACGAAAACTTACTTAGTTGGTGGCAAATTTATTATTTAATGATTTGTCCCCAGTGTCTTTCTGGTGGCTATATTTAAAATCATTGGTCTATAATTGCTACCCTTTATGCATATGCATGCACATATAATATATTTCATTTATAATCTTTAGACACATTTTTCATTCAAATATTCAAAAAGCACTGTTATTTAAAGACTCTATGATAGGATAGAGCCATTTTTCAAGTATGCTTAAGCCCATTTGTCCAATGAGAGTTTGAAAAATAATGTAAGGGGTTTGCAGTTGACATTTGGGAAACTAGCTCCTCAGAAGGAATAATTGGATGCTAGGGCATTTTTAAGGCTTTATACATTTTGAATGACCTTATACTTAAAACACTCTTGATGCAGTTGAAATGCCCTTATGTTTCTTTTCCATTCTCTCTCTACTTTGAGATTTTGTTGATTGTCTCCAGTAGTATTCTTTTTTTATATTTAGAGGACTCAGACACAGGTATGGGTGTGAA
Source organism: Panthera pardus (assembly GCF_024362965.1). NCBI lineage: Eukaryota > Metazoa > Chordata > Mammalia > Carnivora > Felidae > Panthera > Panthera pardus. Next base: position 89,334,188 of record NW_026526655.1, read on the forward strand.
GACAAAAACTGTGGTCCAAAATAGCATGGTTTGATATCAAGATTGCAAAATAATGTGGGATAAGTATTTATTGAGTTAAAATGAGTAGGAAAATGAAGAAAAAATAATAAAGGATGTGATAGGTCATTTCCATATATATTTCAAAAGTACTTTAAAAATTCATTTGACTAGGTCCTTTCATGTTGTTTTAATATATTTATTACTATTTGTTTTAATAAATTGTCCTGAAAACTATTTATACACGTAGTACCCCCAAAATACTAATGCAATGTGATCCTAATACATATATCAATATATCGATACCTTTTATAGTGTATGTGTATGTTTTTTGTTTTTGTTTTTTTTCTTTCTGTCTTATCCATAGAAAATGATACCATCTACTGGACAGACATGGGCTTCAATAAAATTAGCCGAGCTAAAAGAGATCAGACTTGGAAAGAAGATATCATTACCAATGGCTTGGGAAGAGTGGAGGGGATAGCTATTGACTGGATTGCTGGTATAATCCATGGCTTTTTCTGTTTTCATTTCACACCTATTTTGTTAGGGTCTCAATCTCCTTCATAAAAATTCTGTTTCCAACTCATAACAATTTTTTTTTGTACTTCTAGCCACAGGGATAAATAGTCTCTTTTGCTCTTGGCTTCATTCTTTCTAATGCTTTTGAGCCTTTGGACAAGTGTTTTTATGCAGAAGTAGATTATGTAGTGGTAACTTTGCCCAAATCTCCTGAGAACTGTGAGGCAGGTAAACAAAAGTGTCAGAAGTTCTCTTTTGCCTGCAGTCAGTAGAAAGTTAAAATAGATCCCTTCTTTAGGTGAGAAGTTTCAACTTATTTGTAACACATAAATGTTTCATTATATGGTTTAAACTACAGATGTGTGAGATTAGAAAGTATTTGCATATTCGTTCATTTACAGCTTTCTGCTTAGGAAATGCACACATAAAAATAAATATAGGAAGTAAATGATTTCTTGATAGTTATGTGAATGCTCAGAAAGTTAATTTTAGCCCTAACTAATAAATCATTTTCTTTCTCACAACTATATTATAAACACATCTGTATTTCTCCTAGGTAACATATATTGGACAGACCATGGTTTCAACTTAATTGAAGTTGCAAGACTCAATGGTTCTTTCCGTTATGTAATTATTTCCCAAGGCCTGGATCAACCAAGATCTATAGCTGTGCACCCAGAGAAAGGGTAATTTTAAGCTTTATGTGTATCTTGAGTTTTAAGTGAGTTTTTGTAAGTTTCATTTAAAAAATCCAGATGTCCGTATTAATATTTATTTTTAGTTATAATGTTGGAAACAAAACTCAGTATCTTACCTAACCACAAGAAAAAGTTTATTTTCACTCTGTGGTGTATATTTTAGTACATATTTGATGGGGTCATATTTATTATTCATTTCTTTAATGTATGTGTAAATCCAAGTAAGTATACTAATATATTTCTAGATTCTCAATTTAAAGTTCTGCCCTATGACTGTTTACAAAACAGGTACTCAATTATTTGCTGAATGAATGATAGCCAACTTCATTCTTCAATATTCTAAAGCTTCGGTTTCCATTTACAAGTCTGTGATTACCATGCAACATGTTCATTCCAAACATTGTATTTTTTTTTTTCCCCTGGAGTTCCAGATAAATATGTCTACCTGCCTTTTTGACATCTCTGTTTTTCCATTTGGTTGTTTCATAGGCACTCAAATTGTGCATATCTAAAATGGAAGTGAATTCAATCTGCCATCAAATTCTGTTAATATTTTTTTTCTAAACATTATCAATCTACCACTTTCCATCTTTGCTACTTCCACTCTAATTAAATCTGTTCTTATCTTACACATATACCACTGCAGTGACTTCACAATTGATCTCCTAACATTAAAGGCAGAGTGACATTTTTTTTTCTTTTTGCTTCTTTTTTCTTTTAATATAAAGCTTGCATAAATCCTTTCAAGGGATTCCCATTGACTTTTGTGAAAAGTCCATAATTTCTGTTGTGATCCTACTTCATCAGGTCTTATGTAAACATTCAGTCGCAAACTCCTGCTACTGCCTCTTTGGTATCACAGTCAATCTCTGGACTTCATAGTTTTAAAAATATGTTCACATATTTCCTATTCTCTTCTACTCCTAGTCTTTGAATAATCTCTTTACTTCATTGGCAATGTTTTCTTTCCTACTTTGCTAAATTTTATTTGTTTTTCCCTGGCTTTGTAAATAGATCAGATCATTCTGTGACACCAAAGTACCTAGTACTTTCATTTTTTGTAAATTTTGCGCATTAATATTTGCTTATTTGCTTATATTTATTTGCTTAGTAGCTCTATTTTTTCACTGGACTGGGTAATGTCTCTATTCTTTACTGTGCTATGAGGAGAATAGTCATGTGTGTTTGCTTTATTTCTCTATCCCCAGGGCTTAGTATACTGGCTGGTAAAGAATAAGTTGCTGACTGATAACTGCTTTTCTCTTAAGCAATAATATAGAAGTAGTCCTATTATAAAACTATATAACTTCACACCACAGTGTTTCTTTCACTGCTAGTATGATTTGACTTAGGGGTTTTTTTGTTTCTTTGTTTTTAAAGAGTGGATATTTTTAAGTTAATACAACTCCTCTTACTTTTAGAGGGGTGAAAAAGTGGACTATGGTGTATTAGATACACAGCGTTATCTAAACACTGATTTAGAATGGAGTCTATATATGTAAAATATCAGTTCAACTCTCATGAAATCTAAAAGCTTTTATTTGTTATAGGTTGTATGTAGTTTTTCCAATATCATCATTTGCTTTATTTTCTTGACAGATGCTATAAAAATAAGTCATGGCATTAGTATGATAAAAAAAAGACAAAGAAGGTTAATATAAGAGAGGGAAATAACACCAACAGTTTGTCACACTTCAAGCAAAGATTACCATATATAAATTGAAAAAGCTGCATTGGTTAAGAATTGCTCTTGAATGCAAAACGTTAGAGTGAAAGTCTATGGGGATTTCTCTTTCTACCTTTTTCAGTTGCCATCTTCACTAGGTTATATTTTGTCTTATACTTGATGTTATGGTCCCGTGTTATAACATGCTTGATAAATCTTCAGGGAATATGTTTAGACTTAAGGAGGAGGGAGAAAAGATAAAACACCTTTTCCTTGCTAGATCTTCTGGTTTTATTTGGGAAAAGTTTTCATGTCAGTTCCTTTGTTTTTCCTTAACCAGAAATGGGTTACATGCCCATCCTTAGACCAGTCAATACCCAAAGGGAAGAGATTATTTTGACATATTTAGACAAGTTATATTTCATAAACTGAGCTGGCATAAGTTCCCAGACCAAACAGGATATACTGCATATCTAAACAAACTCAGTTTCTAATACTAGGGGAGATCTCAAGGAGAGGTGGATTTCCAGAGACAATATGGGGAAGTAGGAAACCAGTTCTCTTGATTGTTCTATTTTGTAGTCATTCCAACATGCTCTCCTTTGTTAGTTCTTTTGCTCTTTGACACCTTAATGCTGGAGTTCCCCACATCTCAGTCTTTGGTGTTTTTCTCTTCTGTGGTGGTCTCATCCCCCCTAAATGTTAAAGATTTTAAAATGTTTATAGCCATACCTCACTCTAAACTCTAGATTTTTATGTTTTTATATATTGCTTATTCAACATTTTTTTTTCAACGTTTTTTATTTATTTTTGGGACAGAGAGAGACAGAGCATGAACGGGGGAGGGGCAGAGAGAGAGGGAGACACAGAATCGGAAACAGGCTCCAGGCTCCGAGCCATCAGCCCAGAGCCTGACGCGGGGCTCGAACTCACGGACCGCGAGATCGTGACCTGGCTGAAGTCGAACGCTTAACCGACTGCGCCACCCAGGCACCTCAACATTTTCAATTAGAGGGCTGTGGCCGATTTTATTTTCCAAGATGATTACAATAATATCTGGCATTCCACATGCTCCTCTTAAAATGTGACATTGACTCTTGCAAACAGAAAAGGGGAACATCTTTTCCATGTGCTGGAATTTGGGTGGGCCTATGACTATTATGGAAGTGATACGTTGTAAAATCTGAGGCTACATCATAAAAGAAGATAAAACTTCCACATAGTTCTCTTGGGAAGCTCTTAGAGGCCAGCCACTCTGATGTGAGCAAGCCAAGCAACCCCTTGGAGAGGCCAGTGTAGTTCCCACCAATAACTCTAGCTAAGGTCCGAGCTGACATCCAGCACCAACTGCTGGACATGTTGAGTGAGTGAACCTAAATGATCCCAGTCCCTAGCTCTTAGGTCACCTCAGCCTTGGTGTCACCACCCGTCAGTGTGAATAAGGGGTGAGTTATTCCTGCTGAGCTCTGATCAAGTTGCAAATGCAGAAGTAATTAAATTGTTATTGTTTTAAGCTTTTAAATTTATAAGGGTTTACTAACTAAAAGATGATCTACCAGAAATCTTATCCTTAAAAGGCTCAAAACTAAACTGAATCTTTCTCTACAATTGTGAGTTCTACATTAGTTAATGCCAATTCTATTATTTTGGTTGCTTAGGTCAAAACACTTGGTATGATCTTTGGTGTCTCTCTCATATTCCCTGTATCCAATATACCAGGAATTCTATTGCCTTTGGCTTCTAAATGCATTCATATTTTATATAGTTCTCATAATTTCCATTGTCACACTATAACCTGAGCCATTGTCACCTTTGCCAACATTTCTCGATCGTGGTTTACCATCTTATTCCCTTGTACTCCTACAGTCTGTTCTTCATGTAGTAGCTGAATTCTCCTTCTGGAATGTAAATAGGTGTCACATCTATTAAAAGCTGACAACAAACCTAGAGTGTTATTATTTCCTCCACTGAACAGATAAGGAAACTGAGTCACCTATTTTAAATACTATTCTGTTATCAAGCTGATATGTGGGAGTTAGGTTTTTCTAATCTCCAAAAATTATGCTACATTGTATGGATATGCATTTGTGTGTGCTACATGTTACACATATACATTTATAGTGGTAGGCATTACAGAAATTAATAACCAAAAATATCAAACATATAAAAAAGCAGTTCAAACAGTTTCAGGATAAAATTGTATTGAAAATTTAAATGTTAGAACTATAAGTGAAAGAGTAAACAATAATAGAAAATGCTGGAAAAAAAATTAGGAAAGGAGGCTTACAAAATAATTTTGAGCTGGATCTGACTTCTGCTGTTGAGTCTGTTGCCTACCACCACGTGCCCATGGACAAAGGCCATTGCATATTAAGACTAGGAAGGGAGGGTGTGATCTTGTTTAATTCCAAGAATAAGACAACGTGACTCAATTGATCGTGTCCACAGCACCCTCATAAACTTGAAAATAAAAATGTACTCTATTAAAGTATTTTAAAAATATATTTTTAAGTTCTAATTTATAATCAAACAATGAATCATTATAGCCTCTATAGAGAAAACTTGATCATTTGCTATATTGCGAAGAATTATTCTAATGGCAAGAAAAAATATAATTTGAGTGTTATGAAATCCCATAGATACATAGGAAATGAGTTGGTTTCTAATAAAGAGTTTCTTCCCTTTGTATTTGTAATAAGCCCAACACTTCATTTGTATGATAGCGAGTTCCTTGTGCCTGGCCTATTATATATTCATGCAGTTCAGTTTACCAGGCCTCTTGCTGCTGCTACTTGCCAATCTGCTACTTGAAACCTAGTATATGCCCTCAAGTTGTTATTCTAGGTCTACTTTTCCTTAAGTATATTTTTATATCTCCATAGCCATCTTAGCATATAAATATACCTACTTCTCTCTAGGGTGATTGAGATCATCACACAAAGGAACCCACATATACTCTACTTTCTGTCAGTTCATTAAACACACACACACACACACACACACACACACACACACACACACACATTTACCGAGTGCAGCACACGCTGTGTGCGAGGTCATGTCAGTGCATCTCCATCACATCTTCAGCCTTCAATTCAGTACATTTTGACAAAATAGGGTTGCTTACTATGTGAAAGACGCTGGTGGGTGCCGTGAAGTATGATAGTATAATTAAGAGGCTGCTTCTGTTCACAACTGAGTTTTCTGTTTAAACTTACAGTCTAAACAAATACAAAATTTCGGTTACAATAATAGTCTCATATTGTAAAGTGAGAGTCATTTTCAGGCATAAAAAGACTAGATCAATGTGACTCAAGCCTAAATATTGTATATAAATCTCATGTTGACATAACTTCCATGAGACCATTTTAAAGTTACATTGAATTTTAAGAAAAAAGAGATCACGTATAATGAGAGTAAGTAATCCAAGTGAGGGTAGTAGATGACTTGAAGGAGAGAGGCTTCTTTTTTTTTTTTTTTAACTTTTTTTAATGTTTATTTACTTTTGAGAGAGACAGAGACAGAATGCAAGTGGGTTAGGGGCAGAGAGAGAGGGAGACACAGAGTCAGAAGCAGGCTCCAGGCTCTGAGCTGTCAGCACAGAGCCCGATGCGGGGCTCGAACCCACGAGCTGTGAGATCGTGACCTGAGCCAAAGTTGGTCACTCTACCGACTGAGCCACCCAGGCATCCCAAGGAGAGAGGTTTCTGAGATGGGCTGAGATTATATTATATGAAGAAATAGAATAATCAAAGAATTGGTAGTTGCAAAGCAAAGGCCATTGGCAAGAGTATAGCTACATAGGGAAGAGTCATGATGCAGCTGGGATAAATTGGGGCCGTAAAATCGGCAACAGAATTCCCCACATATTAAGGGAATTACCATGAAGACATTTTTTTCCAGTTTACCAAGTGGAATCTAAAATAGTCCTAGACCCTCTGTCCTAAGCCTTTTCCCTGATCCCAAACAAGTCACATAAGCAATGATCAGACGTGGGATGAGTTTATTGAAGTTGTAGCATTCTTTGAACTGGGGAATTCTTTTTTTTTTTTTTTTTTTTTTAATTTTTTTTTTTCAACGTTTATTTTATTTTTTGGGACAGAGAGAGACAGAGCATGAACGGGGGAGGGACAGAGAGAGAGGGAGACACAGAATCGGAAACAGGCTCCAGGCTCTGAGCCATCAGCCCAGAGCCTGACGCAGGGCTCGAACTCACGGACCGTGAGATCGTGACCTGGCTGAAGTCGGACGCTTAACCGACTGCGCCACCCAGGCGCCCCGGAACTGGGGAATTCTTAGAAATAGTTACCATCTGAGACAGATTGTTATGGGGGAGGGGTTTTTTTTCTGCACCCTCAATCCAAGTAATTGAGAAAGCTGGAGGCAAATATATAAAGGGGAGACTAAAAGAAAGAGAAAAGAGAAGCAAATGGAAAGAAAAGAAAAAAATAAGTCACTTTCTCACTGCAAGTCTTCAGCCCAGCAGGAGTCCAATCAAAGTTGTTGAGAGGGAAGAAAACTTTAAAATACATATGAAATAAAAGAATGGATTCAGAAAGATCCCATCTTTTGTACCAGAAAAAAAAAAAAATCTTAACAATATTATTTTGTTCTTTTAACTAAAATAGTTTTGGAAGTCCTGGATTCTTCCTGAGATAGCATATTCTGGAGAAGAGATTTTCAGTAGAGCATAAATGGAATCAGGAGTTGCATAAGTATAAAGTTACTTTGTTTTATTTCAACAGTTTAGACTCTGCAATAAACCATGGTGATGGGTGAAATTACCCAAGAAAGAGTACAGAAAAAAAAAAGTCTAAAGACAAAAAAAAAAAAAAAAAAAGAGAGAGAGAGAGAGAGAGAGAGAGAGAGAGAGAATGTTTATTGTTAGGGGATGAAGTGATTAAAAGAGTGGAAAAGAAAGCGAGCAATAAGGCAAAAGAGGGAAAAATAACCATTTCAAGTCCTCAGAAAATTACTGTCTCATGAAAGTCAAGGGAAGACCACTCCAGGAAGAACAGTGTGCCAGCGGTAAAGAATTTAGGAGGGATTAAAGCAGAGAACAGAATGTGCAATCGATGATGGAGATGATATTATTAATTTTTATCAATTTCCAGAAATTGCTAAAGACAGAAGCCAAATATAAAGAACGAGTAAGTGACAGATAATTAGAAAGTAGAGCTAGCATATTTAGTCTCCAGTGACAGAAACTTGGGCAATGAAGGGAAAGTAGGAAAAACAGAAATGTTGAGAAGACAGTAGAGTATAGAGGAAGTTTTCTTTAGGATAGGAGTGAGGGGGTACTCTACAAGTTCATAGGCAGAAGGGAAGAAACTGATAGGAAGGCAAGTTCCAGAGAGTGTAGTTGGAACTTAGACAAGGAAGAAACAATAGGGTGGAACAAGAAGAATAGGGGACCAGAAAGCAGATGGACAAAATTTACATCTTACATCAGGTATTCAAGAAACAGATCCTGGAATGAGAATTCAGTTCAGGAAGTAAGAGAGAAGCAGAGTAGGAAAGGGGAAGAGACAAACAAAGATTCAACTGTGAGCAAAAGTCTGGGTCTCAGCCTGATAACTTGTGGATCTCTGGAGTATAAGATTTACTTCAAAGCTTTCAAACTCCCACCCAAGGGAATTTTGCTTTCAAACTCCCACCCAAGCATTGGAAAGGGACAACCCTTGGGAGATATACACTCCCAAGATTTCTGACTCTCAGCACTACTTGTGAAAGAAGAGTTGTGGCTTAAGAGGACAGGTCCTCTTAAGAAAAGTGTCTGTAAGAACTGTAAGAGGCAAAGGACACAGAAACCGGGCACTGGAGTGCATAGAACTAGGAAACAAGATCTGAGAGTGTCTAGGCAGAGTACCAAGTGTATACTACAGTTGGGAACCACAGGTTAGATGTTTCCTACCTTTGAGATCTTTTGAAATATCTTAATCTCAAATACCTATGTCCTTTTTGGTTACTGAAAGGATGAGATGAGGTAAATTTAAGCGGGAACATTGAATTAGGAGAATTTCTCTCCCCCTTCTAGTTTTGGAGATGGAATGAAAAGATAGGATATGGCAGTAGAATATATTTTAACAATTAAATTACTGAAATTGAAGAAATTCATAAATGATAGTGTGAGTAAGGTTAGCAGCTTTAAATGAATAGGTAAGTTTTGCTGAAACTTGTGCTGAATAGAATATGAACAAAAAGATTTAAAGCAACATGAGTTTAGCTGGGATGGATTCCTAGAATCTAATCAGCATGTTTCTATGACCTTGAATAATAACATTCAGCAGTTTAGAAGTAGCAAGGGGAAAAAAAAGGAAAAAAAATGAGTCAAAAAGGGAGCGTGAGATGACAGACTCAAAGTTGAATTGTAATGGAATAACCTTTGGTTGCCAGTCAGGAGCTGAGGTCTAGAAGTTAGTGATGCAATCAAGGAAACCAAAAGCAGCAGATTAAGGTCAGAGTAAGGAGTTAGGACATTAATGACCAAGACAACTCAACAAATTAAAAGATGATTTTAGAATTGGTAAAATTGGAAATCGAGCTGTCTCATGTGTTACTTAAAATTAGTGCATGGCCTTGCTTATGTAAGGCAGAGGCAAAGGAGAGGTGGAAGTCCTTGGAACAGATGAGGTGAACCATGAACTGAGATGTTCACAAGGTCATCAACATGAGTCGTAAAGTCCCTAAGAATGTCAGCAGTGGAGGGAGAAGATGGCAGAGTTTTCAGTGAGTAGTAAAACAATTAAATAAATTTGGTAGTTAATTGTGATAGTGATTATGTGGTGGTACAAAAAATAGGATGTGTGAATTCATGCTGTAAATGTTTTGAAATAAGTGAGTATAACCTCAGAGAAAGTTGTCTTTCTTACTGAAATCTTCTTCACTTTAATGGCATTTATTTCCTCTGGTATCTCATGCAGTAACTCTTCTAGTCTATCATCTTTAACTAGTCCTTTTATTCTATCATCTTTAACTAGTCCTTTCAATGAAACCTTTCCCATTTCTTCCAAATAGCATCAGATCTCTGCTATTTGACTCCCCCACTGCCCCGCAAAAAAAAGAAAAAAACAAAAACAAAAAACACGTCAACTTATTTTTCTCTGCATGTTTACTTCTTAACTTAGAATAAAGAAGTTCTCTTCTTTCCAGAATTGTTAAAATTTATCCATAGCCAAATTCAGATTTTTTCCAGATTTCACACCATTTGCCTTCTCTTTGATATATTTCTCCATTGATTATCCACTCAAGACTTTATTTTCTCTGTTACTTTCTCTAAATCTGAGTTTTCTTGCTGTATCTAACCTATTCCATATACGTCCTTTGCATATCTCTCTCCTTATATGTCTTTGTATGCCATTCTCTCTCTTGCTATATTTACCCTTTACCATGTATTGTCATGTTTTGTTTTTACTTTAATTACTGCATTACATCCAAAATCACATCTTTATCCCTTCACTTATGTTTCCATTTTCCTTTAGAAAATCTTTATTTGATGGGGCGCCTGGGTGGCTCAGTCAGTTAAGCGTCCGACTTCGGCTCAGGTCACGATCTCGCGGTCCGTGAGTTCGAGCCCCGCATCGGGCTCTGGGTTGATGGCTCAGAGCCTGGAGCCTGTTTCCGATTCTGTGTCTCCCTCTCTCTCTGCCCCTCCCCCGTTCATGCTCTGTCTCTCTCTGTCTCAAAAATAAATAAACGTTAAAAAATTAAAAAAAAAAAAGAAAATCTTTATTTGAATGTCCACTGTTAGAGAAATTTACATATCCTCCTACCTCTGGTCTAGTGCCTTCGTTTTCTAACTATGGCATGTCTTTTTGCTCTGACAAGATTTGAAATTTACTTTAGACTTTCTGTAGTTTTTCATCACCTATTTCTTTCTTTTTTTTTTTTAACTTTTTTAGTGTTTGTTTATTTTTGAGAGACAGAGAGACAGAGCACAAGTGGGGGAGGGGCAGAGAGAGAGAGAGAGAGAGGGGAGACACAGAATCCAAAACAGGCTCCAGGCTCCAAGCTGTCAGTACAAAGCCTGATGCAGGGCTCAAACCCATGAACCCTGAGATCATGACCTGAGCCGAAATCGGACCCTCAACTGACTGAGCCACCCAGGGTCCCCTTTCATCACCTATTTCTATCTGTCACTAACTTCTGTCATATCTTCTCTCCAGATGTCTCTTAGATTTTCCATATCTTTCTCTTGCAACTTTGAGCTCAGCACTGATTCGGCTGGAGGAGCTCATTAAATGTTTTTGGATTTCCTAATTTTGAGCCCCCAGAACAAGATTTACATTTTATTTCACAAAACAAGAAATCTTTGACATATGTGGCATTCATTTAAATATTATTTACCTCCATACCTTCACTTCTACTTAAAAACATTTCTTAACTGTTAATTAAGTCACATGGATAGATATTTGTCAGGATTTATAAGAATTGATACAACTTTTAAATAAACATTTTCGGGAAATGTTTATTATACTTGGAAATATTAGTTTCTCCCTATACATTATCCACATTTTACTGACTTGAGTTCAGAAAAGAAAAAAGGCTTAAAAGTGACAGTCCATGTAAAAGTTATCCAAACATTGGTTTCTAGGTAATATTACATAGACATTTAAGTGTCAAAATTTTATCATATGAATAAAGTACAGCATTTTTATATTCTGTTTGTAGTTAAAGCATGGTAGGTGGTATTACCAGGGGAAAAGGTAACCATAATGGAGTAAATTAGCTGAATCCAAGATATAACTGTGCCTTGAAAAGTGGGTATGAAGCCTGTTTTGAACAATGGAGACTTGAAGTTTTTTTTTAAATGTTGCCAAATACAAAGTAGAAAGCATGTATGAATTTACTTCAGCTTGAAAAATTAGTTTCTACCTTCTATTGATTTTTTGGTAAGGCATCACTTCCATTTAAAAAATTGAAATATAATATATATTTTTTGTGTGAAAAACACTTTCTACAGTAGAAGCCACAGTATGTCACCATATGATACCAAAAAAGTTGATTAACTTCTTGTAGTATATTATATCTAAGTGAAACACAAATACTCTGATTTTGTTTTCTTTAGACACCATAGCTTAACAATAGTTTAACATCTGTTGAGATAGCAAGTGTATTGCATACTTTAACACCATATCTCAGAGTATGCTTTTATCTTAAGGCAAGATGACACATATAAAAATGAAGTAGAATTAAGTTTCATTTGCAATTGAAATACTGGTGCAACCAGGGTGTTAGTATATAAGATTAAGATACAATGATGGTCAAATAACTTGGAAACAGTTATACCCCAAATTATAGCCAGCTTTCTCTACAGGTATATAAGAGAGGCATATAGACAAATTACAATGACAAATGAAAGAAAAGTGTCACAGTATTTTTTACTAGGAATTTTCTCAAATATTATGCAAACACCCTTGTTTCAAATTTAGGTTTTGCTCACCTAATCTTTTACCATATGCTTTATCTTTATTCCTTAACATCTAAACATGAATCTTGGATCTTATTCCTCTTGCTAAAAGGAGGGAAGAAGGACTGGAAGTGATCAAGGTGCCCTGGGCTATCCTTGTAGCTCTTGGGTTGGTGGAGGAGAAAAAGTGTACAGAAAGGTCATGCCTCCTCCTGGTACACGAGGGGACTTTTGGTCTGGACCACCAAAGCCATGTTGAATGGAAACCAGAAATAGCCACACACAAATGCATGACTTTACCTTGATTTTTAAAGGGATCTGACCAATAAAACTGTGGTAAAGGGTAAAAAAGAAGTTTGCAAGATTCATTTCTCTATCCACCTGTAGAAATTGTCTCTGCTTCTTTCAATGTGGAATACCCAGGGTGGGTTGGATATGACTGATAAGACAGATCGGAGGTCATGAAACAAATCAGATATTTCTGTGTAATGTTTTAAGAATCAGCACATGAGTACTAGTAGTCTAGGCTCTAGGAGTCAAGGTATTAAATATTTCATAGGAAAATACATAAAGGGTAAACCTCAAATATTATATATTAGGGATACTATAAATGAATAAAATATAGACCATTTACTCAGGAAAAACACTATGAACATGTAAATAGCAAACCAATATCATATATGTACATAGACATGTATGTGTATATGTATATATTTGTTAAAATGAGAGGGTGTGCAATGATGCAGGGTATAAATAAAATAAGGGACTAAATATAGTGCAGGCTATAAACAGAATATGCTGTATCATTACAGATGCCAAATACATTTTTGTTTGTGAAGAATTTTTCCTCCTATTTCTCCAGTATTGGCTGGACTTACACATAACAATTGTGTCACTCAATATTGCAGAGTAGTGAATCAAGAAGGAATCTGATACAGAACTTAAGGATAACAGAAACCACAACAAGGCCTGTAGAATAAATGGTAAATATTGTTTTAGACTTAAACAGAGAAAGAGAATGACCCAGATGGCCCATATCTTTATTTTGGCTCAAAAGAAAAGTTAATTTCTGAAGTTACTTATAGAAATGACAACTTCTCTCACCATCGCACTTCAGTATTTTCAGTGTTGAAGCCTATACTTTTACGACTTAGAGACTTACACCTAGCAAGTTTTAAGTATTTCTTTTGGCATTTTTCTTAAGGCAAATCTTTACCCATTTGCCTCTGCCATTAAACAGTGAGTTTCACGAGGGTCACTGAGTCCAGTTCATTTTATATCAACAACTGCTAGCATTACATAACAACATTAATATTGGTTGAATGAGTACTTGACTGCACTGAAAGAATACATTTGAGAATCATCCACCAGACCACAGACAAAAATAAATAAATAAATAAAATAAAAAGAAGAAGAAAAGCAGTGTTCAAGGTTATACTGTCTCTAGACTCTTCCTTTTAACAGAGTGTTCCTCTATCTGTGCTTGAGTTCTTTTTATGTTATAGGAACCTCTAAGCAAAAGTAACACATTCAGGACTTGAAAAGTGATTTGGGATTGCCATGTAATGCTTTCTCAAAACAAAATTGCACATAAATGAAGGAAAAGGAAATGCAAAGAAGCACTCACAGGAATAGAGAAGGTCCTTCATTACAGCATATATCTCTCAGAGGGGATGCAGGATGCCATTTCATGTATTCGTGAAATGTATTCAAATTTTTATAGTATGTTATTTACATGTGCCTTAAAGATTGAGACATTGACGTGTTGGCCTATGAAGTACTCGATTAGTATGAGTTTTAAGTAATTCTAATGAAACTGCTAAGACATTGAAAATTACAAGCAGTTTGTCAAAAGCTCATGCTCACACAAAGGCTAGCTGCTGTTGTTCATTTGTAGGTTTGTTTGTTTTTTTGTATTTTTTGCTGATATAGTATCTCGCTATTGCCCATTGGTGTGGCAGAGGAATCTTTTCAACCAAGGCAACTGCCTATAAAAGAATTATATGATCTTTATTTTTGTGCCGGCATGGACATTTTTGGTTATCTCATCTTTGTTTAACATACATGATAAAGTATATAAATCATGCTGTCCTAGAAGGACATAAGAATGGAAAAGAATGGTGAGTTCATTGTAAAAATTGCAGCCCAGATCTGTGTTCAGAGGAAATAGTTTAGCAGTCAAATTAAGAATCTTAAACCCAAAGAAAATGATTGATTCAAATTAGTTTCTTTTCACTATTGTTCATATATCTAAAAGAATCACTCTTAATACTATTCCTTTTATGATAATTTAGACTTATTCAGTATTCTTTTTCCACCTCACACTTTTTACCCTTCCCCAGCAAAGCCAAAGCTTTGTTTTCATGTTAGTTTTATTTCTCAAAAAATATTTATTCGAAATTGGCATTGATAATATTTTGTATATTTTTCAACTTTAATTGTGATAGAAAAAGATTTGCTTTCCTTGATAAGTACACCTGCATGTAAAGTAATTCTGACATCAGTACACTGGTTATATGGTCAATTCAGTAAACTTTCGAAGACTATAAGTGTATCCTAAGCCTTTGGGAATTCCAGTGCTCCTAAATGGAATCCTTTGCCTATTTTTCAAATGTCAATAATTAATTGGACATTACTACTGGAACATAGTATGCATTCATTGCACATTTTCCTGCCACGAACTGTGTCTCATAAGACAATAAGGATATTTGTGTTATGATGATTTCTGACAGTATTCTTATAATCCTTCAAACCACTTTTGAATGTCCCATTTGTAATTTTTTTTTAATTTTTTTTAGCGTTTATTTATTTTTGAGACAGAGAAAGACAGAGCATGAACGGGGGAGGGGCAGAGAGAGAGGGAGACAGAATCTGAAGCAGGCTCCAAGCCATCAGCGCAGAGCCCGACGCGGGGCTCGAACTCAGGGACAGCGAGATCATGACCCGGGCTGAAGTCGGACGCTTAACCGACTGAGCCACCCAGGCGCCCCTGTAATTTTTTTTTTATTTTAAATCTGTAACTGTAAGCCTCTGTAAGTATGGAATTTACAGTTTAAGACAAATTATCCTGAGAAACTTCAGTTATATAACATAACATTTGATTTTGACAATTCTGAAAATTTCTAGGTCTGGGATAAACTTGAGAAGTATCTTAAGTGCTAGATTAACCAAGCTAGGGATCTAAAGGCAGTTTCCTTCATTATATCATACAACTCAACAAACATTTCACCACAGCAAATTTTGAACTCAAATGGGGACATCGGTCTGTAATGCTGCCACTGAATCTTAATTTCCGTGGGGTCTCAAAACCAGTGATAAGGATTTTCATTTATTCCCTTCATGAAAAAATCACACTTAGATACAAAGATCTATGTTCGTTAAAGATATCTCAAGTACATCTATGTAAATTACTATCTTAAATTATTCATAAGTTTCTCCCTGCAGTTTCATAAGCTTAGTGTTCTTTCTCTACATTTAGTTATAATCCCTGAAGGTTCTCACGGTGCTAATTCTATTCAATTTGTTATTTTTAATTTCGGTTTAAGGACCAAATAAATTACTCTTTTCCTGAAATTCATAAAATGTCGCTTAACTTTAGTAGGTATAGAATCTTTTAGTTTTATTAAGTTGATAAATTGTTTAGCCATAAAAGTGGTTTCTGTAGTCAGATTTGGCTTCATATATAATGATAATTTACCTAATCACTACTGAAAATTTGAGTAAAATCTGTACTCACAATAGTTTTATTTTGAGTAATTCTGGTTCTTAATTTTATTGTTATTCATCCAGGCCTCCTGCATCTAAGTAATACAGATTTAAAATGCAAAGGAACTACTAGAGAAAAAAAGAACGAGAGACTTGTTTCTTGATACTAGGGCTTTTTTCATGGCTTGTTCTGTGTTTTTTAAGTATGAAGATCTTTGTTCTAATTCCTTATACCTAAGGAAAAGTAGCATTTTATATGAGATTATTATATTATTGTATTATATTTATATTTTGTGAGACAACATAGAAAATACACCACAGGCCTGGGTTAGTAAAGCCTGAGTGAAGTTCCTGGCTTTGACCCTTTCTTACCAGCTGTGTGACTGGATCATTGACTTCCTGAGTCACAGTTTCCATAGCTGTGAGAAGCAGAGCTAAGTTTGTTAAATGAGTTGATTTGCTCTGTTCACTCAAAATATTTTTATTTATTTTTTAAAATAATATTTGTATTATTCATTTAGTACATCTGAAAGCAGATTACTATTAAATAAAAGGGATATTGTACATATTTCCTTTCATATTTAAACTCTGGAGTATGTTAGGGGTGCCTGGGTGGCTCGGTCTGGTGAGCTTCTCCACTTCGGCTCCCATGATCTCATGGTTCATGAGCTGGTGCCCAGTGTCAGGCTCTGTGCTGACAGCTCAGAGCCTGGAGCCTACTTTGGAGTCTGTGTCTCCCTCTCTCTCTGCCCCTCCCCTGCTCACATTCTGTCTCTCTCTGTCTCTCAAAAATAAATAAACATTAAAAAATAAATTAAAAAAATAAACTGGAGTATGTTAAAATAGATGACAACAATCAGACTGAATAAGCACCTGTCTGTCTTGGCTCCCAAAATGCCTCCTTCACAGTGTTATGCCCCCTGCCATTTTGACACAGTGATTGATTAGTCATTTTAGGAGCATTATTAAAAATTTTTCCTTAAAAAGTTAAATGGAGCAACA
Source organism: Panthera pardus (assembly GCF_024362965.1). Lineage (NCBI taxonomy): Eukaryota > Metazoa > Chordata > Mammalia > Carnivora > Felidae > Panthera > Panthera pardus. The sequence continues at coordinate 89,351,187 of NW_026526655.1, forward strand.
AATTTGGCCTCCCAGTTATTTTATTTTTTAATACAATGAGAATCTCCATTAAAGTTTAAAAATCTGAACTTTAATGAAAACATAGATTTTTTTATGGCTATTTCAACCTATAGCTAACCAATAAAATGCTAGTTGGATTTCTTGTACAAAGTTTTCCCTTTCTAATTTATAGACCATATAAATATGAATGAAAGCTTCTTCAGGATTAATATACTTGGAATTCTAGCCACACCTTCTTTTTCATCTGGTTGTGAAAGTCCAGCACATTTATTTTATACAGCATTTCCATGAAAAAAATCAACTTTTAAAATAAATCAAAACAATATGCGTAAAGGGAATACATATATTTTTATGTAGTTTAAGTATCTTTTTATGGATAAATAATACATTTGAGTGGATACAAAATATGAATGTACATCTTTGATTTTTCTATATGCAACCTCATTTTCTCATGTATGATCACTCATATATACGTATTCAAATATGCACAAAATACACATTCATTGTTGCCTGGATGAATCAATGATTGCCATATTTTTCTAAATTCTAATCACTGCTGTTTCCTGACAGCTAAATAAAAACTTCAGTGGACATAATTTCAAAAGAATGGATCCTGTTTATCTGAAAGCATGGATTTTGTATTGTAATATAAATATTATGTATGCTGAATGAATGAGCAAAAGAAAGCATGAATAATATGCCTTCTGTTTTTCCACATTTAGTTTTTTGACATGTTTTATTTCAGCATACTCTGGATTTTCTTTCTGTATTTCATTTTCTTCCATGTTCCATTTTGTATTACGTGATTACTATAATAGGAATATCTGCTTTTGTATGAATCTATGTTTTATGATTGCTTCACAAGATAACTTACAAAATTCAAATTAGAATGGTTACATTTATCAGTCTAATTGGACAGAACTGAAATTATAGTGCATTCATATATATATATTAATAAATATTTATCTCCCACTAATTTTTATTTTAAATTTTTTTCTAATTTCCTAGTGCTGTAGGTATAATAGTAGATGAAAATGAGAAAAGATCCCAGTCCTCATTGAGCTTATTGTCCAATGAGGGCAAAAAAACATTAATAAAAATAACACTGTAAAGAAATATAAGAACTATAACACTGTAAATTTCACTCTAATCCATGCAGAGTATAGGGTAAAATAATCAGAACACAGAAGAATTTTTGAGGGAAATGATGTTTGCAATGGGAACAAGAGCAAATTAGGCAAACAGGTTGGAGAAGAGCATTTCAGACAGGGAGTAGCCTATGCAAAGTATTTTGGAGGGATTTTGAATCCATCCTTGTGATTTCTATGAATCGTTAAATATTTTTTAAAATAAAAAAATTCTTTTTCACAAATATAAACACATGGATGTTGATTTCTAAAATGTATTATTTTTGTTCTATTGGTATGAATGTCACTGCTTTATTGTTAATAATATGGGTTTTTTTGTATTTATCTCCATATTACTATAAATCAACAATTTCATTTCAGCTATTTGTTCTGGACTGAATGGGGACAGATGCCCTGCATTGGAAAAGCTCGCTTAGATGGCTCAGAGAAGGTTATCCTTGTAAGCATGGGAATAACATGGCCAAATGGTATCTCCATTGACTATGAGGTGTGTTGGATTTCTTAAGTATTTAAAGCGCATTAACTGCCAACTTGCATTAATCCACTCTTAGTGTTCTCTTATTTTTTTAATAAACCACTTAATCCAAAACAGCTTGTAACATTACTTTTCAATCGATCTTTAGGAAAACAAATTGTACTGGTGTGATGCTCGTACAGACAAAATAGAAAGAATTGACCTTGAGACTGGAGGGAATCGTGAGATGGTGCTGTCAGGGAGCAATGTGGATATGTTTTCAGTTGCGGTCTTTGGGGCTTACATCTACTGGTCTGACAGGTAATTTATTTTTTCATAAGTATTTGAGTCTCAAAATGTTATTTCAGTGCCAGTTGCTTTACCCTTGTAGGATTAGCCATTCCCTAGCAAGGGCACAAAAAGGATCTCACAAAGCCATGTGATTTCCACAGAAAGTCAGGCACTCTTGCTATTCCAGGCTCAAGCGTTTCAATGTCACAGACTAAAGTTGGTTTCTTTCCCCTTCTGCTTGGCCATCTGTTATCTTCAGTTTAAATAACTGGCTTGATGTGAATTACTTAAAGATTGTTGATCACGTATGTCCAACTTTTTGTCAGAGCACATGCCAACGGGTCCATCAGAAGAGGCCACAAGAATGATGCCACAGAAACCGTAACCATGAGAACAGGTCTTGGAGTCAACCTGAAGGAAGTTAAAATCTTTAACCGAGTAAGAGAGAAAGGTCAGCATTCTTATAAAATAAATATATCTTACATTATTTCTCTCCTTTTTAAAAAATATTGATCAAAGTTAGAGATTCTTATATGAATCCAAAACCTCAAAACTGTATTTTTTAACATCTAATTTCCTATAAAAATCATACAGTAGTCTAATGAAATGAATACACAATAGTTCATACATAGATAGTTTTGCCTTAGACAGTGTATTTATATGGGCATGTTATATGCCTGGCATGCCTTCAGTATAGGTTTGGGCTAAGTAATGTAGAAAATCTTGATAAATATACATACTCGACAAAAAAATACAAAGCACAATTAGGATGTTAGAGAGTAAAAGTTGCCAAAGCTACGTATTTTGGGTTATGTTTTAATATATAAAGTGATATGGCTTCAGAAGGTTGCTATTGGTGTGAAATTTTTCTGAAGTCCTCAATCCCTTAAAATGTGTGTTTTGAAACTGATATAAATGTGGTTTGGATTTTTTTTTAATTTACCTCAATTAAGTGTCCATTTTATGTCATTAAATATCCATATTAATGTCCATTAAAATAAATTGTAATTAATTTTCTTGACATCAAAGGAATGTATAATAATTTTATAGTTGATGATGGATTCATGGAAGAAAGCCATATGGAGCAATCTTGATAGTATATTACATCTTCACTCAAAACTGAAGTAAAAACTTATGCTTAATATACTTAGGAGGTTAGGTACATTGGCACTGTAAATTTCTTTGATAGCTTTCATATTTCATAGACACAGATTTTAAAGCAGTGCACTGTTTGTTGGGGAACTCAGTTCATGTTTTGAGAAAATTGTTCTTTGTGCCAAAGATTACAGTACATGAAACCTATTGCAATCTCAGCATCAAGTTTCAAAAGAGAGATATACACTTAATTGGCTGATTACAAGAAAAATGTAATGCTTTTATTTAGATGATAATTAGAGCAGAAGAATGCAGTCTTTTAAATAAGAAATCCAAGATTTAAACTGGTGTGAAAAAAGTCAGTATTTTATAGTATTTAACTTTTTTACTGACCAGTATTAAGAATAATAATAATAAAAAATAACAGACTATTCAACATTATTTTTAAAAATATTTCTGTAAGAGGGCTGCCTGAGTGGCACAGTCAGTTAAGCGACTCTTTTTGTTTTTTTTTTAATGTTTATTTATTTTTGAGAGAGAGAGTGACACAGAGTGTGAGCAGGGAAGGGGCAGAGAGAGAGGGAGACAGAATCTAAAGCAGGTTTCAGGCTCTGAGATGTCAGCACAGAGCCTGATGCAGGGCTGGAAGCATGAACCATGAGGCCATGACCTGAGCCAAAGTCGGACACTTAACTGACTGAGCCACCCAGACACCCCTAAGTGACTCTTGTTATTAGCTCAGGTCTTGATTTCAGGATCCTGAGTTAAAGCCCTCCACTGGGCTCCATGCAGTGCATGAAGCTTACTTTAAACATTTTTTTTCTGAAAGAAAAATCATTTTAAAAGAAAATAAAAAACCAAACATATATGTTTGTATATGTGTGTGTCTTTTTTTTCCTATTTAGGGACCAATGTTTGTGATAAGGACAATGGTGGATGCCAGCAACTTTGTCTTTATCGAGGAAATTCTCGGAGAACTTGCACTTGTGCCCATGGATATTTAGCAGAGGATGGAGTTACTTGCCTAAGGCATGAAGGCTATTTGCTATATTCAGGGAGAACAATATTAAAAAGTATACATCTTTCTGATGAAACCAATTTAAATTCACCAATAAGGCCATATGAAAATCCACATTATTTTAAGAATGTCATAGCCTTGGCTTTTGACTATAATCAAAGAAGAAAAGGTACCAACCGAATCTTTTACAGCGATGCACACTTTGGAAATATACAGCTTATTAAAGATAACTGGGAAGACAGACAAGTAATCGTTGAAAGTAAGTACAATATTTTTTTAAATACTTTGGTGAAAATGAGTATCATTTGCATTAGCAGAGAAATTAGAATGGTAATTGTATGTAGTAATTACATTTTTTTGAGTTTATATTCAAGAATAATGCTCCTATGTTATCTGATCTGCTGAAAGTCAAAGAAGCAATTAACCGTTAGCATGTACAGTATGTATATTATGATTATTAGTTTCTAATCATGGAACTTTCAATATAATCCTTGACGGTGTCTTTTTGTAAGTATATCAAAATTCATGGAAATTTTTTTTAGTATAAAACTATACTAATTTTATTTTCTTCTTCTGGGTGAAATTATATCTTTAGGAATATCTGCCTAATTTTATTCAGTGAATTGTATTTTCTCAAACAAATATCAGAAATTATTATTTGTGTGTGTGTGTGTGTGTGTGTGTGTGTGTGTGTGTGTGTATAGTAGTGTTGAGAAAATGTTAGTAAATAAATACTATTTTAAAATATTTTTATATTTTAAGTGACATATTCATTGAAGCAAAATATTGTTATTCATGTAGTTTATTTTTATATTCGTATTGTTTATTCATATAGTTATTCATATTGTTTAGAGAAACATCTTTCCTGCCATCCAACTTTCAACAAGGATGATCTTCACATTCCTGATATAACCTCTTGCTTTTCTCTCTGTGTGATTTTCATATATCCCTCACTTTTCCAATTTCATTATACTTGAAGACAATCCTTTTCATTACTTTCTAAATTGTAAAATAATGCATAAATTAATTGTATTCAAGTAAAATAGATTTAAAAACTAAATTTCTGCCTTATCACTGCAACATCAATTCCATTTACTTACCCATAACAGCAGTCATGTCTTCAGAACTTTTTTCATGTAATGTGTATCTCATTTGTAATTACAAAATTGAATGATACTATATGCATTATTCAGATTTTTTATATATGTACCTTGAAAAGTTTTTATTTCCTATTTAAGACTCTATCTAATTCTTTTGAAAGCCTGTGCCTATTTTGCACTAAATATAAACTAATCATTTTGTTCTGATAAACATTTATTTCTGGTATTTCATCATTACCTACAATCTCAAAATGAACATTTGTGCATATAAATATTTTTATTCACACATGTGAGTATTTCTTTAGCATAGAATCCTAGAAATAGAATTGCAGAATCAATCAGTATTTATTTTAATTTTTAGCTGGTCAAATTCCTGCCAAAAAGACCATACCAGTTTCTATTTTCATCAAATGTATATGAAAAGGCTTATTGTCTCACACTTTTTTCAACAATAATTTCATAATTTTTATTAATTTATGACTATCTAATTTGTAAGAAAAGTCAACTTATATTAATATACCTGATAGCTAGTGAAATATAACATCTACTGCATGTTTACTCATTTAAATGTAAGTATAAATATGGTCAAACTTATTATACATTGCCACACAATGCAATGCCTAACATTCTGCTAGGCCAGTATTTGTTTATTCAAATCTTACTCAGATTTTCCAAATTAGTTCAAAAATAAACTTGTATAAATATATATTATCATTTCTTTATTCTCTAGGTTACTACACTTATTGATAATTTCATACCAGTTGTAAATTACAGAACGTGCCAATATGCCATTTTGGGGTGTGTGTGTGTGTGTGTGTGTGTGTGTGTGTGTGTGTGTGTGTGTGTTTGAAAAAGAGAGAGAGATGAAGGGAGATAATGCAACTGTAACAATATTGATCATAAAGTACAGACATATTTGAAATTTATCAACTCAGTATATGTATAAGAAGTTTAGATTATACTACTACTCTAGTCCTCCATTTCTTCTAGACTGATACAGTTCAGAGTTGAAAGTGCTTGCATTGTATCCACAATATATTAATTAACTTATTAATTCATTTTCTATGCTTCAGAATTTTTGTCAGGTATTCTGGTTATAAAGTTGAATACCAGCCCATAGGCCTTTAGAAGCCACAGTTTCAGAAGAGACTGCAAAAAAACATTGAAATTCAGTAGAAGCCACAAGATACTAAAAGACTAGAGAATTAAAAAAAAAAACAGAAACAAAAAAAAAACAAGCTGTTTGGGGAAGACTATAAGACGCCACTGACCTGAGTTGAGGAAACTTAAAAGATCAATAGAAATCTATTAGTAGACTGGGGCAGGTAGAGGAGGAGAGGAAGAAAAAAGAATAATTCTAGACCTGTGGTCCTCAAGTGTGGTTTCCTGGGGACTCCTGATAGGTGTTTAAGGAGTCTAAGAGATCAATAGTATTTTCATAATAATACTAGATAATTGCCTTTCCACAGAATTGACCTTTGCATTGATGGTGTGAAAGCAGTGGTGGCCAAACTGCTGACAACTTAGTGCTAATCAAAGCAATGGCACTAAACTGTATTAGTAGTCATTGTATTTTTCAATGCTGCTTAATAGCAGAGAAAAAAAAAAAGCCTGTTTCACTTAAGAACATCCTTAAAGAGAGTAAAACATTTTTATTTTATTAAATCCTGATCCTACAGTACACATCTCTTTATTAGTCTATGTGATGCAATACACATAGGTCACTTTTGCTGCATTCTGAACTTCATTGGTTGCCTAAAGGAAACCAATCATTTGTGTGATTATTTGGGTTCATGCTTCTTTTAAGGAACACCATGCTTTACTTGAAAGAGTGAGGAACATATAGTCTATGGTTATTCAAACCTTGGTGTGTAGCAGACATTTTCTAAAGAACGAATACAATGAGTCTGTCACTACAAGGAAAATGACTTCCAATATCTGCTGCAAATAATAGAAATCAAGCTTTCATGTAAAAGTTACAATTCCGGAGGATTTGTATCGAGTACAGTAAGCTTGATGACTTCCCAGTGCTTAAAGGCTTTTCTGATGATATGGGTGTTGGTATTATTGAGCTAATTTTTTGCACAATGAAATGTGTCAACAGATATGCTTAACTTAGGGAACCAATATTTTTCAAATGACATGATAAAAAAGTCATGAATGGGTAAATGATCCATTCAAAGTGTAGGATGGACCAATGGATTTTAATATGATAGAGTATGAAAAGTTCACCAGTATGGTTTCTGATTCCACACTGAAGCTAAGCTTTAAGTAACTACCACTTGTTATGTGTTAGTAGAGTGTGAAAGAATATCCAGAATTATCTGAAAAGGCTACTAAAACACCTTTCTCTTCCAACTTCATAGCTGTGTGAGGCTGGATTTCCTTCACATACTTCAACTAAAACAACCTAACAGGAAAAGAAGCCGATGTGTGAACCTAGCTGTCTTCTAGTATTCCAGAAACTAAACAGACTTGTAAAATTTTAAAACAGTATTCTGTTCTCATTTAAAACAATACAGGCGTGCCTGGGGGGCTCAGTTGGTTAAACATCTGACTCTTGATTTTGGCTCAGGTCATGATTTCACAGTCATGAGATTGAACCCCACATCGCACTCCACACTGAGCCTGGAGCCTGCTTGGGATTCTTTCTGTCCCTTTCTCTCCGCCTCTCTCTCACACTCTGTTTCTCAAAATAAATCAATAAACCTTAAACAAAATAAATTAAACAATACAGGTATTTTCTTAGAAGGTGTTAGTTATATTAATATGCAGTCAATTCATTTGTGTTTTACAAGATGAATTGAAATTTACAAATTAAATTTTACAAATTTACAAATTACAAGAGGTTAATATATATTTAAAACAAAATTTTTAGTTTAAATTCTAATATGGTAAATAAATATGATGCAAATCACATAAAATTTCTTTCAAGTCCTCAATTTTTAAGATAGTAAAAGTTCTCAGAATGAGAAGTTTCCAAACTACTCTTCTAGAATAAGCGTTCAGAAAATTTTTATTTTTTTAAAAGGTTATTTATTTATTTTGAGAGAGAGAGAGAGCTAGCTGGGGAGAGGCAGAGAGAGGAGAGAGAGTGAATCCCAAGCTGGCTCCTTGCTGACAGCATGGAGCCTGATGTGGGGCTTGAACTCATGAATTGTGAAATCATGACCTGAGCCGAAACCTAGAGTCAGACGCTTAACTGACTGAGCAACCCAGGAACCTCCAAGCTCAGAAAATCTTTAGTACAAAGACAGGGTAGACAAGGAATCACATATCATTTAGTGTGATTAGGATGTGGATTATATGGCACAAATTGGTGTGAGATGAAGATAAAGTCCTAGGGAGGGTGCCAATAATGAAAGATTTGATCTGCCAATATAAGGAGCATTAAAAAAAGTTTAGGGGTGCCAGGTCAGTCAGTTAAGCATCCGACTTCAGCTTAGGTCAGGATGTCACAGTTGGTGAGTTTGAGACCCGCATCGGCTCTCTGCTGATGGAGCCTGGAGCCTGCTTTGGATTCTGTGTCTTCAGCTTTCTCTGCCCCTCCCCAGCTTGTGCTTTCTTCCAAAAATAAACATTAAAAAAATAAATAAATAAAAATACAAATAAATTTTAAAAAGTTTATTGAGATATAATTTATACACCACACAATTCACCCATTAAAAGTACACAAGTGAATAGTTTTTGGTGTATTACATTACATTTTTAATTTTTTAAATTAGGTAATATATATTATGCATAATATATAATCCATATATAATAAAATTCGCCATTTCAACTATTTTTAATTGTACAATTCAGTGAAATTAGATTCTTAATATTGTACAATCATCATGACCATTTCTCAAATCTTTTTATCACTTCAAATAAAATTCTGTTTAAAAGTTACTCTCCATTCCTTTTCCCCATAGCCCCTGGTAACTTTTGATCTGCTTTCTTTCTTTATAAATCTGCCTATTTTAGGTATTTCATGTTTGTGTAATGACACAATATTTTACCTTATGCATGTGGCTTATGTCACTTAGCATAATGTTTTCAAGGTTCATTCATGTTGCAGCATGAATCAAATTCATTCCTCTTTTTGTGCCTGAATAATCTTTTATTGTATATATACACCACATTTTGTTTATCCTTTCATTTCGTTTGCAGACACTTGGTTTCTTTCTACTTTTTGACTATTGTAGAAATGCTGCAATGAACACTGATGTACTAATATCCAAGATAAGTAGTTTTGGTTTTATTAGTAGATGAAGGGAAAACATTTGTGTTATAAGGTATACATACACTAGGCTTTTGTTTTATGATGATAAGTCTGGCTGTGCTATGTTCAGTAAAGTTCAATGGTCATGTCTGAAGGCTAAGATGACTTAGGAGTATAGATCCTTTTAGAACAGTGGTAAATGAAACTGAAAGCATATTAAAGTGTACATGCAACCAAACCATTCTAATCCTGCCTCCTAAAATCAAAGAAATTAAAACCAGTAGCATTTTCGTAGCTGAAAACGTTAAATCCTGCCTCCTAAAATCAAAGCAATTAAAACCGGTAGCATTTTCGTGGCTGAAAGTGTTAATGCTCATGGAGGAAGTGAAATATAATAGCTGGGAGTTGGAAATCAGTCAAGTTGGGATTCAGATCCCACTTTGCTGTTTAGTTACTATGTGATACTGTCAGTTTCCTCGCCTCCAAAATGGGAAACCAAATCATAGTTTTTTTTGTGTGTGGAGGTTTTATAAGAAAGGGTATGCACAAAACTTACAATCAAGCCTAATTTTATTTAAAACTTTGTGTTACTGTATTTGTGATACATTTGTGGATTATTTAAGGTAATTATCCTCTAAATTATTTTTAGAATATGTGTTAGAGTTGTTAAACAATCAGAAATAATTATAATAATTACAGATATGAAGTAGTGTATTAAGGTCAGACTAGAATTTAAAAATTAAGATTAGTTTACGTGGATAATTCACATAAACTTCTCTAAATACTCTCCCTACACCACCCCATCCCCACTAAGAAGTTGCTAATTTGTTTAACCATTGCAATCCTCTCTTAAAGTTTTGTAGGAGAATTTATAGTTTGATTTGCCAGACCGGAAAATAAAAACAACAAACAAAGCAAAACAATTCCCTCCCCCAAAAGAGTTACTGGTACACACGTATATACAAATGAGATGCAAAGTTCATTTTTGTCTTGGTATTGCATTTTAATAATTCTGGAATAATGCATTTTGTCTTGTTACATCTTTTACCACATATAAAAAGAAAAAAAAACTTAATGGCAACATGATGAAGTATTTAAAGATATCAAAAGCAGTGATAGGGCTGCAGCTGCTGTGAAGGGCTGCTGGGCTGAGGCTGCTGATCCTTCTCAGTTGCTTTCCTTCTCTGTGTGGGGTGAGCAGGTGTTGGGGCCCTGGCCCAGCCCTGTTGTGGGTAGGCTACTGTGAGAAGTGCAGGACCTATAGCACTCCTGGCATGTTCACTTCTCCAGTCTGTCTGCTGGGTGGGCATCGCCCGGACACGGAGCCAGGACCATTACAGCTTGACTGCTGAGCAGAACGGGTGTGGCTGGAGCACCTGCGTGTCCTAGTTGTAGTTCAGGGTGCTCACCCTGCCCTTGCATCTGGTCTCCTTAGCTAAAGGGCTCAAGAATTGCATCCCTCCCAGTTGTGGTTTGGTGTCTCCATGGGGTTAATTGCCATGCAAACTTGCCCACACTGGTTACAGCACTGGGTAGGCAGAGCATTCCTTCTGGTGCTAGCAGGCTAGAGGTAGAGCACCAAAAATAGTGCCTGTCGACTCTGTCAACAGCAAGTTATGATGAAATTTCAAAAGTGGAATCTTTCAGGGCTTTTGTCCCTGGACAAAGTCCCTACAGTTTCCTCTGTCTCCAGCAGCGACTTTAAATTAGTAAGTGGGTCTCTCTCACTTATGGTCTAGGCAATTTTCAATCTGTTTTGCCCAGATTCTCGGGGTGAGTGGCTTTTCTTGCAACTCCTTTAAGAGTCAGATCTCCCTCTCCTGTAATTCTGTGATTCTACTCATCTTAATCCTCATTGATTTTTAAAACCAGACATTTTAGGGGCTTATCTTTCTGGTGATAGCCCCCAGGGTCAGAGTTCCCGATGAAGGACATAATTTATTCACTCCTTGGGGAAGTGTTCTGTATTTTGGGCATCATCATTGTGATTGGGAAGTCACCTCACTGCTGGGTTAGGGTCCCAGAGGACGTGGTTTGTCTGCCACTCTTACTCTTCTCAATGCATCTTGTGTGTGTGTGTGTGTGTGTGTGTGTGTATGTAGGTGCTATTCATCTAGTTCTCAGGTCCTTTTCAGAGAAAAATGATTTCATAACTAGCTGTAATTTTGTTGTGTCCTGGGAGGAGGGGTGTTCAGGGTTTTCCTACAATACCATCCTGAACCCTCTTCCTTCTTCCTTCATAATGCTTATATTTATATATATATATATATATATATATATATATATATATATATATATATATATATATATATATAGTTTTTTTCAAGACTACTGGTGGTAATATGCCTTGCTTTTAAACTATATTTTATTGGAAATATATTTTTCCTTTATTTTTTAAAAAATTTTTTAAATGTTTATTTATTTTGGGGGTGGGGGGCGTGAACATGAGCAGGGGAGGGGTAGAGAGCGAAGGAGACACAGAAACCAAAGCAAGCTCCAGGCTCTGAGCTGTCAGCACAGAGGCTGATGTGGGGCTCGAACCCACGAACTGTGTGATCATGACCTGAGCTGAAGTCGACACTTAACCGACTGAGCCACCCAGGTGCCCCTTTTTTATTTCTTTTAAATGAGCTAGTTCCATATCCTTTTATGAGTGCCTAAACATTCATTTGATTATGTTAATTTTTATTTTTTGTTTTAAATGCTTATATATTTATTTTGAGAGAGAGAGAGAGAGAGAGAAAGAGAGAGAGAGTGAGTGAGTGAGTGTAGGAGCAGGGATGGGGGATCAAGGGAGAGAGAGAGTCCCAAGCAGGCTCCATACTCAGCCTGGAGCCTGACACTGGGCTCAGTCTCATGACTGTGAGATCACTACCTGAGCTGATAGCAAGAGTTGAATGCTCAACCAAGTGACCCACCCAGATGCCCCATTTTATGTTAATTTTTCTATTTGCAATTTCAAAGGCTAAAAAAACTGTCAGCTGTTAAAATGTATTTATTTTTTATTTGCTTGGTATATATCATATAAAAATTCATTCTAAAAATGTGGGGATCTTAGCTACTCAATATTTTCAGATTTTATAAAATAAATACTTTCAGTAATATTTATTAGCTTGCAGCAATTTTCAGATTACCTATTAAGATAATTGCAAATGTTGGAAAGACATAAAGGAGCATTGTTTTATTGTACATTGAAATTACAAAGGTTAAGAAACAGGTAAGAATGAAGGATGAATGTTCTGTGTAGGGAGTCAGCAAGTGCTGAGGCAAGGGATAATTTTTATGCTCCAATGAAGACAGAGAATAACATGATTGATTACGGAGAGCAAAATCTAGAGTTAATCATGATTAGTGCAGAGAAGAAGAGAACATGGGATTTCCTCCTCATTAAGTTGCAGGATGTAAATTGGTGCTCAGTATGGCTTCCATGAATTCATAATTTCTTAAAATATTAGAGTCTCTCCAAGAAGATGGCCTATGTCAGGTTGGGGAGGAAACAATTTTTACTATATCCTCTTGGGATTTTGTCAGTGAAATGTGAATTCAACTCATAGAAAACAGCTTATCACGAAAAAAAGAAGGCATAAAAATTTTTATGTAATGTTAATTTTTATGAGTACATGGAGGACTTCACAGAAAAGAAGTAAAGACCCAAAGAAACAGAGTCAGGGGTTTATATACCATTTTAACAAAGGGTGATCAATTGCAGAGATGTAGCTAAATGACAACAACAAAAAACAACCACAAAAAAAAGGAATCTGGGCTTCTAGGGAAAGTAAATTGTGGGAGGATAAATATATGGGGGAAACTAATGGAAGATAATGGTTTTTTAGTAAGATGTTGTTTATGTTGACTCATTTCGGTGCTATCTCCAACTCCTGTGATAATGATAGTTCTTCCTGCCCTAGAATCATGGAGGGGATACCTTCATGAAGGAAAATTTATGTCCTGTTATTAAGTAGATAGGGGGAGGGTAGCAAGATTTTCCTGTATCCACTGTTTCTCAGTTGCCTTCAGCTCACAATAATCCTTATGTGATAGTAGTATAATTTGGGGTGGCATATTCTGATCCCCTTCATAAGCATAATGGTCCTAAATGTCTTTTACCCTACAATATTGATCAAGACCAGATCCCTATAGGGCACTGGCATATCTGAATAAGAGACATTGGAACCACAGGTAGAAGCTCCTTAACATGAGGAGCAGAAAAATTCATGAGGAACATTATGTTAGAGACAGAAAAATTCTGAGTCATGTGTAGAACGTATCACTGAAGTTCTGTAGGGTCAATATTATGTGTGGTCCAGATCTTGGAGGCAGCGAAGGGACAGGGGACCTCAGGAGCACTCAGTTATCAGTATTAGGATTATTCATAGAGTCAGAGCTTCCCAATTTTTCGTGAATGTGTCAGAATAGCTGATGGCAATAGACGGAGTAGAAGGCAATACTAACATTTTTCTGTTGAGAAGTCAGTCTTAATAAAATAGGAAGCTGAAAAGTTTTCTGTAAACGTACTCAGGCTCAGAGGACTTCCCTAGTTAGATCGTATTAGTTGGTCTGACAAGGATTCTGTTTGCAGAATTAGAAACATGCTGGATCATGCCAATGTGGAAGAGAGGACCTTTGCTTATTATAAAACTTGAAATTTGAAAGCTATAGTGGGTCCTCAAGCTGTTATAGTTTATGATTTTGATTAGGAATAGAGGGAAGGAATAAGAGGAAACTGGCAAGCTGGTGCATCTGCTGTAGGATATCACACTTAAAAAGGTACTAGGTGGACTTGGGAAATAGTGATTCACATATGAATTAACAACCCAATAGAGGATCACTACCAAATGAAGTCTCAGTAGGTGAGTGAGTAGATACTGAGATTAATAATCCTTGATCAGAGGGATCAGGGATAGATGGGTCAGTCAGGTAAGCATCCGACTGTTATCAGGTTCAGCTCATGATCTCACGGCTTGTTGGTTCAAGCCCCACATCGGGTTCTACACTGATAGTACAGAGCCTACTTGGGTTTCTCTCTCTCTCCCTCTCTCAAAATAAATAAATAAACTTAAAACATCCTGGATCAGAGTCATTTCTGTATTAAATGTCAGTTTAAACTTAATTACATTTATTTCTTTTTTAATCCCTATTCTAGGAAGTAGAGATTAGTGTATATCAATTAGCTTTGATTAATAACATACCATCCCAGAATTCAGTGTCTTTAAACAACAACTGCTTATTTATCCCACTATTCTATGATTGGCTGATGATTCTTCTGATCTCTGGTCAGCCTCAGATCAGATGGCAGCTGGATGATCTAGGACGGCTTCCCTCATATGTCCGGCAGTTGGCATGCTGTATTCTGGATTTTGGGCCACTAGTCTCTGTTATTTAGCAGGCCAGCTTGGAATGGTCTCGTGGTTCTCAGAAATGGCTGGCCTCAACGCACAAATATTTTACAAGCCATATGTACTGATGTCTCATTGGTCAAGGAAAATCACAGCCAAGTCCAGATTCAGAGGATGGGGAAATAGAGTCACACTGATGGGTGGAACTGCAAAGGGGCTACACACATACATGAAGGAGGAGAATTTGCAACTTCTGTAATCAGCACAGTTGTGTAAGTGATTATTAGCTTATCTCCAGAACCTCCTGAATAATACAATGAAATTTGGCCTATTTTTTAAAACTCTTTTCTGTTTTATCTGTTATATAATGTTTCTTGACAACCAATAGTGGACGATGACAATAATATCTGGCTTTATCTAGGAGCTAGAAATCAATATATCTTTTATGGTGAAGAAATAAAATGAGATAGGAAAGGATTATCTATTGAGAAAAAGATAGAACAAAACTATGGGTTAGTGTATTTTATGACACTGAATTGATTTTGTCACTTTCAAGAGTATAAACTTGTTTATATTTAGCTCAAATAATGCTCATTTTTTATAAGTCCCTTGTGATTAGTTATTATTAAGTCGCTTTAATTGTCCCACATCTCTGTGTAAGCAACGTGACTGAAAAATTTATTTACTTCTTTATTTATTTGTTTGAAAGAGAAGAAATATTTGTAGTTTTGACTTGAATGAGAAAGTTGTAAACGGCATCTAGGGAAAAAGAAATCTGTGATGTAGTGTTAGAAGAGGAATATTTTGGGGCGCCTGGGTAGCTTAGTCAGTTAAGCGTCCAACCTCGGCTCAGGTCATGATTTCACGGTGTGTGAATTTGAGCCCTATGTCAGGCTCTATGCTGACAGCTCAGAGCCTGGAGCCTGCTTCTGGAGCCTGGAGGGATTCTGTGTCTCCCTCTGTCTCTGCACCTCCCCCACCTCAAAAATAAACATTAAAAAAAAAAAAGAGGCGTTTTTCATAGGAAGCAATAAAAGTATACGTATTAGAACTTTTCTTTCCTCTTGAGAGGTTTATGGTATGAATTCAGCAGATGAAATCAATGTATGGTGAATTATAAGTAACACTTTGAGGGACTGGTTGATGAATTCAAAATTCCTAAGGAAACAATAGAGCACCTGCAGAAATAGGCAAGGTCACAAGTGAATCCAGGGTTCCTCTTGAAAGATGATTATATAATTTGTAGGAGTAAAGTTACCTATAATTATTTGAAAGGGAAAATATTTCAATTTCATGTACACATTAAAATGTGCTCCTTTTGTTTCGCTTATAATACAAAAGTAAACAAAATTTACCAGAAATCAAGAAGTATTATTTGCATATTCAGCTTGCCATTATGATCTTTTTAGTATAGCATATATGGTTAAAAATGTTGAGAGAGAAAATGTTAAAAGAATTTATACTAAAACAAACCATTACGTGAATATAGATTTCTTATGACAGAAATTCAGGTACATATTTTTCTTCATAGAATTTTAAAGCTTTAAAAATGACATAAGTAAAGACATAAATTCCAAAATTTTTCATTGTTAGCCTTATTTGCAACACCTACGAAAATGCAGTAAATGGCTTAGATTATCACTCTTGCAGAATAGCAGACTCAATAATACTTCATGACATATTCAAATTAATGATGATGTTGCAAACCTCATTAAGTTTAAAAAGTTTTTAATGTTTATTTTTTTAAGAGAGAGAGAGAGACAGAGAGACAGAGTGCGAGTGGGGGAGGGACAGAGAGATTGGGAGACAGAATCTGAAGCAGGCTCCAGGCTCTGAGCTGTCAGCACAGAGCCCAACATGGGGCCTGAACTCACAGACTGCGAGATCATGACCTAAGCCAAAGTTAGATGCTTAACTGACCAGCCATGTAGGCACCCCCTCATTAAATTTTTAAGATTTCTACAAAGTATGGGTACCTAGGTGGCTCAGTCAGTTGGTCATCGTGTTCAGCTCAGGTCATGATCTCACGGTCCATGAGTTCAAGCTCTGCGTCAGGCTCTGTGCTGACAGCTCAGAACCTGGAGCCTGCTTCAGATTCTGTGTCTCCCTCTCTCTGCTCCTCCCTCTCTCATACTCTGTCTCTCTCTCACTCTCAAAAGTAAATAAACATTAAAAAATTTTTCAAAAAAAAAAAGATTTCTACAAAGTAGAATTTTCAATGTATAGTTCTATGTTTTACTGACATGTTGATAAAGCTAAGTGTTAACCAGTATTCTCCTCCAACCAGGTACCATGTTTCCTTTCAGTTCCTTAGGCAATTTACACTCAATGGTCTTTCTTCTTCTTTTGCTTTCCTCTTAGACATCTTTCTTTACAGCCATGGCATTTTTATGCCTCAATGCATGCCTTAACACACTTAAAAATCTCCCCATAATTTTTGATAACACGTTTTGACCTTGTTCTTTGTTTTCACTTTCCACTATAACTTGACAACAGCCTGGGTCTGATTGCTCCTGGGGCATAGTGTTTCTTCTCTTCCTGAACACAATCTGATTACACTACATCCAGCCTATTCTAACGTATCTGTTAACCTGCTTTACTATCTTTATCCACATTATAATTATTATCCTACATTTCCACTGCACACTTCCATTACTTCTCTATTGACCATTCTCTTTTTTTTTTTCCTAAACCTGGACTAAGAGATAAGTCATGTATTGGTGTGCTATCACTTTCCTAAACCATCAAATACTGCTTTCTATGTCTTCGGTTTCTGAATGTAGAAGTGCAGTTCCTGCAGAAACTTTCTCCCTACTCATGGGTATATTTTCCCTTTTAAAGAGCTCAATCATTGTGATGATTCATACTGGTACTCTCATTATTTAATATTACCCCGACTCCAAATTTGCCAGTTTATCTCCTCACTACTAGAAGAGCATGAAAATTCCCTTTAATATTCTTAATGTCAGCTCATAATTTAACATACCAAAGTCAGTCCCCAGCCTAAAAATGAGAACCTCTCCTATTTTTATTGTTAGTGAAATTATTACTTTTTTAAAACCAGTCAGAATCTAACCTCGCGATTATTAACTATCTCTGTTCCTCTACCCCCTAATCATTTACATTGAGTATTTTTTCTTAAGCACTGTCATCATCATAGGCCATGTTTCTATCCTTTTTCTGCCTTGATTCTCTAGAAGTTTCTACATATCATGCACAAAATGCTTTCATTGAGTTCCCCCTTAAAACACTGGTTGATTCCCTATTTTCTGCATCTCAAAGTATAATCCATTACCTCCTTTCTAGGTATAATCTCAATCTAGGTGATCCATGTCACCAGAAATCTCTATGTCAAATTTACCCTTTCGTCCAGTCCTGTTCACACCATTTTTTGTCTCATGAATATACCATGTTCTTTTTCAAATTCCACATCTTTACTTATGTGGTTACATTACAATGAAAGAGACATTATAGCCTTTCAAATGGTCTTTATTTTGGAGAATCTTTATAATTCAGCTCAAATCCCTCCATACAGTTAAGGAATGCATTTTTTTCCCCCTAGAACTGCAGCCCACAGTGATTTCCTTCTTTTGAAAAACATTCAGGGCTTGCCATGTGTGCTTCACATCCTTATCACCTCCTTAGTTATTATCCTATGGACTTTCCTTTGTTTCATTTTTGTCTATATGATCTCTCCAAAGAAATGTCAAGTTCTCCTAGGAAGGGTCTATTGCATATACTCTTTTCTATGCCCTTTATAATCTAAAACAGTACTCATCACTTGGTAGATCATAAAAATAACTAGCTTTATTGTGAATTGGTTATGTGTTAGCCATAAAATTAGGTTGTTAAAGGACTTGTTTGAAAACTTCATTTGCAGAGTAAAAGGAATTCTGTGACTTCAATTGCTTGCCTAGTTGGACTTGAGATTAGCAGAAGGAGGGGGATTGGAGACTTAAATTTCTGTGAAAAAGTGGAAAAGGCAGTATAGGATATTGGTTAAAAGCAGAGTTTCTAACGATTCTAGAGCCAGAATATCTAGCTGAATTCAGCCTGACCCCTTCCTTGCTTTTCACCACTTAAAGGCTGTATCCTCAGGAAATTATTTACCTCTCCTTGCCTCATTTTCTCCTTTGAGAAATAGGGATAATGCTAGTAGCAATCTCAGAGGGTTGATGAGATTCAGTGAATTAATATTTCTTGCTTAGAACAGAGCCTAGTATTTAGTCAGCACTCAATTAACATAAACCATTTTGAGTGTTTGTTTTCATTTTCCTTAACTGATTCATTTTTTTTTAAAACTTCATTATTATGAGGCACCTGGGTGGCTCAGTCAATTGAGCATCCAATTCTTGATTTCAACTCAGGTCATGATCTCACAGTTCATGGGATAGAGCTTCACATCAGGCTCAGTGCTGAGTGTGGAGCCTACTTGGGATTCTGTCTCCATCTCTCTCTGGCCCTCCCCTGCTCATGCTTTCTCTGTCTCAAAATAAATAAATAAACTTGTAAAAAAAATTTTTTAAAGCTTCATTATTATAAATTAGTAGAATCCAGCCAGCATGCAAAATGGCCACAGTAATATACAAAGATTTTGAAGTACATAGGTGATTTCTCTCTTCAAAGTTTCAAATACTATGAATAAAGAAATTAGAGGGTCCATAAGAAGAGGACCTCTATGGGTGAAAAGGACATAGGTCTCCAAAGTTCTTTAATCACCTCACAGTGTTTACTGGGCTTATACACTGGACTCTGGCATGTTCTGGACATTGTCAGAGTTTTTGTCTTGAAATTACATGACAGAAGGTGCTTGTGCTATAGTAATAGAATATGCTTATACGAGTAGCAAAAGTGCTACTTTTGGGGGTGGATATGGAAAAAAATAATAGAAAGTGATATATTCAAGATGACAGAATGAATTCTATTGTTAGAAGCATTTGATTTTCCAAAGATTCAAATACTTCTCTATTTCCCACCCTCTGCAACTTGAATTCTACTGGTAACTTATGTTTGGTTGAGTGCCAAGACAAATCAAACCTGAAAAAAATAGAAAGGAATATTGGCAAATATAAATATGCATCAGATATACAAGAATGACTGTGTTGTGTAATAAAGCATTTTTATAAGTTCCTTTTTGCCTTCTCCCTTTTGAACCTGCAGGATAATGTTGCTTAGAAACCTATACGTGTAAAGTGATGGCTAAGAACAGAATTTATAATTAATCCATGGAAGTCTGAAATGGCAAAACCTTTGTAGGTTTGTAGAGTGTAAAGTTCTGTGTTTTTGCTATATTCACAAAACCCTGGGATTTGCATGGGCTAGACATGGGGTCAGGATTGACAAGGCGGGTCATCTGATGATAACCTTCCTACTTGAGATGACAGAGGTACTTAAGTCTGAAACAGTTGGTATCTGTAAAAGTTCCTGTTAGTTTTGTGGATGAAAAGGGGAAATGAGATTAATTTAATCCACATTTGAAAGACATCAGCAATAACCTTCATACTCTGCCAGTGTTAAGTAGAGAACAGAGTTCAATGAGAAAATGAACATTTGTTTCAGAATTAATAAAAAAAGAAGCATAATGTCCCAAGAAATTTTTCACCAGAATGGCATGAACCATGTATTTTTACAAATAAGCCAAATTCAATAATTGATTAAAAATCTTTTATATAGTATTAGACACTTATTTATAACTTATGGTGTAAATTCTATAACATTTTCCTCACTCTGTGAATTACCTGCATTGCTATTATTACATATACTCACAGCACAAGGGAACAAATTGGAAAGCAGCAAAATTCAGATTGTATTAGCAAATTACATAACACAGTCTATCATTCTGAATAGGAAGTAATGCCAAAGGGGTTATTTAAACTATGGGAGGTATAAAGCAATGCATTAGTTTTCTACATCCTGTAATTCAGGGTTTTCTTTCTATATAGTTTCATATATGAACTACACAGATTCAGAGATAAGGGAGGATAGATCTCTATTCTGAAATATATATCCAAATTATACCATTCTGTTAGCTTTATTGTCAACTCTGCTAAACAGTCACATGTACTGAGTAGATCATTCTCTCTCTTGCCTCTAGATAAATTTGAATGTGCTTTTCCTTACCTATATTTCACTTGGTTATATTATGCTCACATTGCAGTTCCAGTTTAACTCTTTCTCAATACCCACATGCCACACACACACACACACACACACACACACACACCCTCACTCGTTTCAATCCAAATAGAAGCATGTCTTTCATACTTTCTACAGTATGCAACCATTATTATTATTATTATTATTATTATTATTATTATTATTATTAAAATAGCTGCTTTGTTGTATTAGAGCAGACACTGTACCTTGTACATGAGTATATCTCTCCCCAGGCCTATTGTAGGTCCTCAGGATACTGCATTGATTGCTATTGCAAATGCCTTTGGGGGCATTCTGACACTGACTGTAGAGTTGCTTACTTAGTAAGCAACCAGTGACTACTCACCAAAGAAAGGAACTATGCTCTTTGAAAATCAAGATTCTTGCCCTTGTGGAATTAGCAAGGTAGTAGTGGAAATTGTACCAGTAGAAATAACAAGTTTGTATGACACAAGGGTGGTATGAGTCTAAGCAGAAATTTTATAGGCACTCAGAGTAAAATGAAATCTCTGCCATTTGGGATGATTAAGGGTTGTGTGGAATAGATGGTCTAAACTGACAGTTTTGTTGCATTCTAATGGAACTCTGACTGATAACATAAGGGCAAGTCAATGGCTTTTGCATATGCATCAGGTTATTAATATTTTCTGAGAATAATATTAAGACAACAAACATCTATCTTACTTTAAAATCACCTGGTGACAGATGGTTTCTTAAAATAGAAGTGACTTAATATGGTTTACAGTTATGTCCACATATGCCATTCTTGTTTTCCCCATGCAAAACATTTCTTGGACATAGCATATGAATTGAATATATACAACTACCTTACTTGGTGAGTACACAGTAAGTGGTCCTGTTTTCTTTGTGATTGAGTTCCTTGAAAAAGTGATTGGTTTGGTAGTAAAGCTGGAAATGAATTGAGTGTCTGTATTTGAATCATCCTAATATAAGATGAGCTTTGCCTAAACTTAATATTTTCTTATCTTCAACCGAGGAGACTGAATCACAGTAGTTGTCAAGTAGTATAATACTTTTGCACAAGATAATATTGCAATCTGAAATTATCACTTCCTTATAGACTCTAATGTTAAATTATCGTTTTTATCCTTGCCTTATTTAATTCAATTTGTCAAATATTCTTTTAGTACCTACCCAGAACAGAGTCTGCTTAGTCTCGTTTGAAATGAAATATTAAAGGCTCTATCATTTCATAACTAATAGAATTTCTTTCCTTGCACTCTACTCTTTAGCACAAGGGCTTTACATCAGTTTTAGAAATCCATAGAAATCATATTTATTTCTTCACAGAAAATACTGGAGTGCTTTATTTCACTGCTATGAAAATATCCTTTATTAACATGAGCTGTTACTCTTTTGAATTTAGGTGTGCATAACTTGATAGATGATGCTTCTTTATTGATTTTTTTCTTTTGCTTTAACTATTTCATTTGTTCCAAAAATATTTATTGTGCATTTAATATATGCTAAATATTTTATGGGGACGTTTCTTGAGTACTCTTCATTTGGAAAATCAGAAATAATGCAATTTATATATAATGGCAAAAATTGTTAGCATTGAAAAAACATGAACCATAAACAAAATATGTCTTCTCTTTGCTAGCCATCATGAATGGGGTAACACTTTGTTGAAGAATGCTAGAATGCTGCTGATAGATCAACGTTATAGAGTCATATTTTCTCATGACCAATGTAGCTTAGCTTTACACATGTATTTAATGTAGCAAACCTTTTTGTGAAGTGCTGCCATTTAAGTTCCATACAATCAGTAGTCATTTGCATGATTGTGGGAGTTTTAATACTTTCTGCGAAAGAGTACAGATCATATTTAAAGGTTCAGATATGGATTTCGAATCTTTCCTTATTCATCGCCATCACAAAATCAGGTTTTTTAGAGATTTGTCTTATTCACTTCGGTAATCACGTTCTGCGTCACATTATTTAGTCCTCATCATCATTTTGTTCATTGACACCTAAAGATCTTTGGCAAGGTAATATTCTGCTAAGATTAAAAGAATGAGCTTTCAAATAAGTGAGACTTGGATTCAAGTACAGGTTCTGTTCACCATTGTGTTACAGTCCGTTTAAGCCCTAACTGAAAATTAGGGAAGCTATCAGCACCAACTAACAGTTTGAGGATTAATGAAAACAGTGACAACAGGGTGCTTGCCACAGTGCCTGGCCCAAACTATTCCAGTCAAGAAGCAGCACTTTTTCATTGTAAAGGTGAATCTTTGATTGTAACGTGGATCTTAAAACTCATCCTGAAGCAGCCCCTGGAGAAAGTTTCTTGCTGCTTTGACAAAGTCACAACGTGGAAGGGTCCTGACTTTTTCTTCCCCCTTGATTCCTGAAACACTAAATGTGCTAATTATTTTGAACTTCATTCTCTTATTAGTAAGGAAAAATGAGTATCAGAGCATCAAAGTTCAAAATTATCAGCTCATTTTCATTCCAAAGTATGAAGATGCTGAGGAAAATGATAGCCCCAAATCTGCTCTTGAAGTAACTCTCCTCAGGTTCTGAGCAGACCAATGAACAAAAATTTAAGCTTCTTTTAATGATGTTTGTTATGAACCAAACTGTTCCCCTTCCACCTCCAAATTCATATTTTGAAACCTTAAGCCCCGGGTACTTCAAAAATGCAATTATATTTTAGACTCTATGTAAAGAGGTAACTAAGGTAAAATAAGATCATGTGGATGGGCCCTAATCCAATATGATTCATTCTTATAAGGGGAGGAGATTAGGACACAGACACCACAGTCTGAGGATGACAATGTGAGCGCACAGTGAGAATGCAGCCATTTTCAAGCCAAGGATAGAGGCTTTAGAAAAACACCACATCTGCTGACACCTTGTCTCCAGAACTGTGAGAAAATACATTTCTGTTGTTTAAGCCACCCAGTCTGTGGTATTTTGTTATGGCAGCCCTAGCAAACTCATCCAATATTCAAAAGAAGGAATGAGTGGATCATTTTTAGGGGCAAATACATATGTGGAATTGGAGCTAGTCATATGTAGAATACCTTTTGCTTCCTTAAGGGAAAATAAAAATTGAACATATTGTCCAGTCTTAAAGACTAATAAATTCTGAGGTTTAAAAACATTAAAACCTATGATTATTTTGAAAGCCTCATAGGCAAGAAATGAACACTACAACCAAAATAAAGAATTTAGTAAAAGTAATCTTTCTGATAAATACCTATTAAAATTCCACAAAATTTTATTAGTTTCTCATTCCAAAGCAAAGATATTTTATGAAAGAACACACACACAAACATATCTACACATGTGAGACCATAGTTTTCTTTATCATAAACTCTTTTTATACCTGTTCCCACCATTCTCAATGAATATCTTTTCTCCTTACACGCAAAAGTAGATGGGTTAATTTCCTCAGTTTTCCTCTTTTCAATTTAATGAATTTGTCAGGTTCATAAAAGTATTGTGGATAAGACTCTGGACTCTCAAATGATTCCCTGGGTTCAAATCATGGCTCTGCTTCTTGGTAATTGTGTGCCTTCTACAAATTATTAACCCCTCTAAGCCTTAGTTTCTTCATCTGTAAAATAAGGATAATAATAGTATCTACAACAACATACCAGGTACTTAGTACTGTTTGTGTGTGTGTGACTGTATGTGTGTGTGTATTTGTGTGTGTGTGTGTATGTATGTATATATATGTATGTATATATATGTGTGTATATATACATGTATATGTGTATATATGTGTGTGTATATATATATATAGACACACACAGTTTTCAAATAATGGTGACTATTATTCCCTTTATCATTATTTATCTATCATAATTATTCACTTTATTATTTACTCATTTTCCATCTTCTTCCACTTTTTAATTGCAGAAAGTGATGTTTCAAGCGTAAATCTTATATCTATGCTGTTGAACCCGTTGCTTCCTTATCCACATGATTTCCACCTCTTCTCATGTTTCATTTCTTCTGTCCAGTAGCTCCCCTCTCAAACCTAAAATCATGCTCTTTTCTCCTTCACATTAAAAATAAGACCATAAACACACCCATCTTCTTCCCTGCTTTCCTTTCTCCTTTCCACCTTTCCTCTCACAACCTAAATGAGTAACCTATGCCCACTCACTCACTCTTCTACTCCTTTAACTATGGCTATGTCATGTGCTGTCTCATAACTCTGATAGTAGACACTATCAATGACTGTGCTTGACAAAGTCAGTGACCTCATTTCATTTGACATTGTTGATCACTCTACTTTTGAAACCCTGAGTTCCCGTTCCCACCCTGAGTTCCATGACACTGTGTCATCCATTTCACCTGGTATGCTTGGATCTCAGACTACTCTTTTTTTTAAATTTATTTTTTTTAAGTTACATCCAAGTTAGTTAGCATATAGTGCAACAATGATTTCAGGAGCAGATTCCTTAATGCCCATTACCCATTTAGCCCATCCCCCCTCCCACAACCCTTCCAGCAACCCTCTGTTTGTTCTCCATATTTAAGAGTCTCTTATGTTTTGTCCCCTTCCCTGTTTTTATATTATGTTTACTTCCCTTCCCTTATGTTCACCTGTTTTGTATCTTAAAGTCCTCATATGAGTGAAGTCATATGGTATTTTTCTTTCTCTGACTAACTTCGCTTAGCATAATACCCTCTAGTTCCATCCACATGGTTGCAAATGGCAAGATTTCACTTTTTTTTTAATTGCCAAGTAATACTCCATTGTATATATATACCACATCTTCTTTATCCATTCATCCATCGATGGACATTTGGTCTCATTCCATACTTTGGCTATTGTTGATAGTGCTGCTATAAACATTGGGGTGTATGTATCCCTTCGAAACAGCTTACCTGTATCCCTTGGTTAAATACCTAGTAGTGCAATTGCTGGGTCATAGGGAAGTTCTAGTTTTAATTTTTGAAGAACCTCTATACTATTTTCCAGAGTGGCTGCACCAGCTTGCATTCCCACCAACAATGCAAAAGAGATCCTCTTTCTCTGCATCCTCACCAACATCTGTTGTTGCCTAAGTTGTTAATGTGAGCCATTCTGAAAGGTGTAAGGTGGTATCTCATTGTGGTTTTGATTTGTATTTCCATGATGATGAATGATATTGAGCATTTTTTCATGTGTCGGTTGGCCATCTGGATGTCTTCTTTGGAGAAGTGTCTATTCATGTCTTTTGCCCATTTCTTCACTGAATTGTTTGTTTTTTGGGTGTTGAGTGTGATAAATTGATACTTTGTTTGCAAATATCTTCTCCCATTCTGTCAGTTGCCTTTTAGTTTTGCTGATTGTTTCCTTTGTTGTGCAGAAGCTTTTTATTTTGATGAGTTCCCAATAGTTCATTTTTGCTTTTGTTTCCCTTACCTCTGGAGACAGATTAAGTAAGATGTTGCGGCAGCCAAGATCAAAGAGGTTTTTGCCTGCTTTCTCCTCAAGGATTTTGGTGGCTTCCTGTCTTACATTTAGGTCTTTCATCCATTTGAGTTTATTTTTGTATATGGTGTAAGAAAGTGTTCTAGGTTCATTCTTTGCATGTTGCTGTCCAGTTTTCCCAGCATGACTTGCTGAAGAGACTGTCTTTATCCCATTGGATATTCTTTCTTGCTTTGTCAAAGTACTTGGCCATACGTTTGGGGGTCCATTTCTGGGTTCTCTATTTTGTTCCATTGATCTAAGTGTCTGTTTTTGTGCCACCTCAGACTACTCTTTTTTAAACATCTTTACTAGAACTCCACAAGCTTGCTTTTCTTCCCTAAGAAGTGCCATGGTTGTATGTATGAATGGTATTCACCACAAATGAATTGCAATGATGGTCCATTTGTTTTTGGTACATTGATATTTTGATTTGAAAAACATGTTTTGGAAAATCTAGAAAGTTAAAACATTGTTTACTATATCCCTACTGTTTAAGGATAGTGTTTGGTACATAATAGGTACACAATAAATATTTATTGCATGAAAAGTGCTTCTTTTTTTTCTGTGCCCTTTCTCATTTCACAATTTGTGTGAGCAAGGAGAAATGTCCTGTAAGGTAATAAATGATTAATTAATGGCTATTTGGTACCGTAAGTTGATAAATAGAAATTTACCTACTTTTTAAAAATGACATTAACTGAAACTATTTTTTTTAATTCAAATCTCCTATACATCAGACTAAATTTGTTCACCATTTCTCAACCTGAAATGATTTATCTTTTAATTTCAAAAATCCAAAATTGTAATGAAAAGATCAACTATATTTTGAGGTGAAGGTCAAAATGTCCATTTTTATTTCAGTGCATTCCTTGTTTGCAATATTGTGGAAGAGTCTGTTGGACGACAATATAATCAGTCGACCCTTGAACAACATGGGTTTGAACTGCACGATTCCACTTATACATGGATTTTTTAAAATAAATACAATACTGTAAATGTATTTTCTCTTCCTTATGATTTCCTTAATAACATTTTCTTTTCTCTATTCTGTGAATGCGGTATATAATGTATATAACATACAAAACATGTTAATCGAATATTAATGTCTTTGGTAAGGCTTCTGGTCAACAATAGGCTATTACTAGTCAAGTCTGGGGGGAGTCAAAGTTATATGCAGATTTTTGACTGTGCAGGGGGTTAGTACCCCTAATCGGTGAATTGATCAAGAGTCCACTGCCCATGATAATCAATGGAGTGATTTTTAAAAGTATCATAAATAATGGAGTTTAAAAGTAACCTATATGAATCAGTGGCCAGATTTTAACAAGAGGATTATCTAAAAAAATGCTTCACATTTTTAAAGCATATGTTTTGAAACCAATGGATTGGAGTTTTTTTTTACGTGCAGCAAGATAAATACACATTGTATTCTTATATATTTTACCTAGGGCTTAATTACAATATGATTACCTGCTATGAGAGGTAAATTATACACCTACTCCTTTACTTGAAGTAAATTACCTCTACTAGATTAAGAAAAATGATCATATTTGTGAACCTTGGGATAACTCTCACTGAGAAGTGTTCCAGCAGAACACCAGCTGTGATTCATATGAAAACATAGCCTTCCTCTTAAGCTTCATGGACTTTTCTTATCAAAAGCTATTTAAATTTATTATATTCGTTCTAAATTTTCTAGTTTCATTTATCACAATTTGACTTTAAAAGGAGAATAACTTCTGTATTTTTTTTAAATCAACAAGTCCAATTTATGTTATAGACAGAGATACAGCTGATGACTGACCTCATGCTTACCCAATTTTAAATACCATTTTAGGCAATAAAATTATATTTCATCAAAACATGTCATAATTGAAAATTATTTGGTAGCCTTAAGCATACTAAGAATAATAGGACATGAACCTGGTTAAATTTGTAATATAACTTAATCAGATGTGCTTTATAGAGACAATATTTATTTTGTCATACTTTTCTTTCTGTGTTGAATTGTTTATCCTTTTAGAATAACTAACTTATCAGCAATGTATGATACATTGAGCAAATCCATACAATTTAATTACCACTTTACTATTACTATTAGCCTTGTTCTTTTAAAATTTAGTTTATAAAAGTTCTACCCAAGTATGATGGTCGGTTTAATGTGCCAACTTGACTAGACTATAGTTCTTAGTCATTCAGTCACAAAATCATCTAGGTGTCCCTAGGAGGGTATTTTGTAGATGTGATTAAAATACAATCGGGTGACTAAGTAAGGGAGACTGTCCTAGAACATCCTAGTAGATCTGATGACATCACAAGAATCCTTATAAGAAAAAAGACAGGAGAGTCAGAAGTCAGAGAGAAAAGGTGATATGGTAATAGAAACAAAGATTAGAGCAATGCGGCCCCAAGCCAAGGTGTACCATCTGCCTCTAGAAGCTAGAAGATATAAAGAACAGATTATCCCTGACAGTCTCTAAAAGGTACCAGTTCTGTGGACACCTTGACTGCAAGACGAGTTTTGAACTTCTGACCTCCAGAATTGTGAAATGATGAACTTGTATTGTTTAAAACCACTACATTTTTAGTGATTTGTTCCAGCAGCAATAGGAAACAAATAATACAGAATTTGTTGCCTGAAAGTGTTATGTTGCTACAAAAAATAGCTGAAAATGTGGAATTGGTTTTGTAATTGGGTAATGAGTAGAAGCTGGAGGAATTTTGAGGACAATAATAGAAAAAGCCTACATTGTCTTAAATAGACTGCTAATAGATATATGGATGTTAAGGATGTTGGTAATGAGTACATAGAGGAAGTGATGAGTATGGTAAAAACAAAAGAAAACTGTGTTGTGTTAGAGAATACTTAAGTCATCCTACCCAAACTGTTGTTATAAATACTGAGATTAAGAGTGCTGTTATTGAGGGCTCAGAAAGAAATGAAGAACATGTTATTAGAAACAGTTATATAGAAAAAAGTTCTGTAGAAAACAGATGTTGTAAGCAATGAACTTGGATATTTATCTGAAAATATTTCTATGCAAAATGTTAAAGGTGTTCCTGGTTTCTTCTTTATGCTTATATAATAAAATGCAAAGAAAAGAGATAAATTGAGGGAAGAATTGTAAAGCAAGATGGAAATAGGACTTGATGATTTGCAAAGTTCTCAGCCTATCCAGACTGTAAGCGTCCTTGCTCCATTTTCTTAGGATCAGAAGGCTTACAAGCATGAGGGACATGCAGAAAGAGACAATGAAATCATGAATATTAACAAATGTGTGTGAGAGAAAGGGGGTTTCGAAGACCATTAAAACTTTCTCCATATCAGCATTAAGGGTGTTTTGCTTTCTCATCATTGGTGTGTTCACTGGAGTAGCACTTTTTTGTTTGTTTGTTTTCATTTAAGAACGTTTCCTTAACCATCACAACTTGGCTCAATGTTAAGCTTAAGAGGCCTGACTTTCAGCCTATCTCAGTTCTTGACATACCTTTCTCAATAAACTTAATCATTTTAGCTTTTAATGTAAACTGAGCGATGTGTGACTTTTCCGTTCTCTTGAACGCTTAGAAGCCATTGTTGGATTATTAAGTTGGCCTAATTCAAATATTGTTGTGTCTGAGGGAATAGGGAGACCTGAGGAGAAGAAGAGAGATGGGATAATGGCCGGTTGGTAGAGTAGTCAGAAGACACACATTTAATAAGTTTGCCTGCCATCTTATATGGGTAAAATTTGAAGTGCTCTAAAACAGTTATTATAGTATTATATATTGAAATATTGTGAGAATTACCAAAATTCACATCTTAAAGTAGTATGGACACAGACACAAAGTAAGTAACACTGTTGGAGAAATGGCACCGAGGGACTTGCCAGATGCAAGGCTGCCACAAACCTTCAATTTGTAGAAATCATAGTATCTGTGAAGCGCAGTAAAGCTAAGTGTAATGAAATGAATAATGCCTGTATAAAAATGCCTTTAATCTATCCTCATACTTGATAGCTTTGTTTATAGAATTTTGATTTGCAAATCATTTTCTCTTATTATTCTAGAGTTTTATAACCTGAAGTTTTGCTTTTTAGAATATTCGAGAAACTTATGAAACGTCTTCCACTCATCTCCCCAGAATTTTTATGAATCTTTGTCAAAAGTGTTCTGAAGTTTCATGATGATAAGCCATGGTGTGGGTTTATTCCTATCTATTGTTTGAGTTGTTTTTTCTTTATTCCTATACATTGTATCAGTTGCTTTTTAATTTCTTTGACATTGTATATTATTTTTTTAGCTTGATTTTCCAGTTCTTCCATTGAGTTTTTCATTTCTGGTGTGATTTTTTTTTTTTAATTTTCACAAGTTCTTTTTTTGTTTTCTAAGTGTTCTTTTTTATATCACTTTATTCTTATTTCACGGATGCAGTAGTTTTCTTATCTCTCTGGGAATGCGAACAGTAATTTCTTTGAACTTAATGTCTTTATGCATAAGTTCTATTTATCCTAAGGTTTTTTTTTTTTAATTTTCCTATTTGAATTAGCCACTTTATTTTATGTTAAAGGTTTTCTTCACATATCTAAGGCTCTTTCAATCATATTTAATGACGGAGCAATAAACAGTTGATTAGAATTTCTGTAGGTATGGCAGGCAGGCAGACAGGTTGCTTCTCAAATATGGAGTCGTCTGGTTGGAACTTTCTGTTTTGGGGAACTCCCCATATCAGATCTCTAGATCTTTTCTCTTATGATAGTAATAGTGTCCTGGTTAGATACTTATAGTCACTGCCTGGAAGATAGAATTCTAGCTGTCATTATTTTTAGAGGAAATTCGAGAAGGGTGTCTCAATATGCAAAGTGATCTCCTTATTTTAAGCATACTACTGTTGCCATTAACCGTGGTTTTGATTACTCAATTCAGAGATACTATGATTACCCTATGCTTGATATTTGAAAAAAAAATATCTAAAATTCTATAGCAGGAGCTTCTGCAGAGTCTATCTATATAAAGTACGGAGAGAATCTGGGGATATTACTGCCTCTTAAATAGACCTTCCACTGATCCTGTTTTAACCATTAAGTTTATCTCCATTTTTACAAATATCTGTTGCTATTAATACCTCAAGTTTGGAGAGTTGTTTCCTGTATCTTACCACTTAGCGTTATAGGGTCTAGCCACTTGACCACTTTTCTGTCTTCTCTCACTTGTATCATCTCCATTTTTTTTTCTTTTTTTGTGTGTTAGGGCTTATTACTTTCAAAAAATTTCTTCCTGTCATTTCACTGATGTTTTAGTGAAGCTTAAGGAGGGAATGGATATAAATACACATAATAAATTTTCTACTTTTAATTTGATTCCATTTTATTTTATTCTGTCCTCTAAACATCTACCATTTAGAGGTAGTATTATGAATTCGCATGGGGAAACTGAGAGGTTTACTTTAACTTTATAACTTTATAGTGGTTAAAGATCCTCCAATGTGTAAAAACAATAGCAATGATATAAATTAGTATGTATGTGTCTATGACTATCTCTTTGAGTGATATATTTTGTAAAGCATGAACAATTTCAAACCATCTAAATAGTTTTGAGGACAAAAATCCTTAATCTTTAGACCAGTTTTCCAAAACTTACTCAATAATATTACAAATAATGGTGTTTAAAAGGGATCTCATGCTACTTTGATCAAAAACCAAAACCAAAAGAAAACAAAACAAAACAGAAATGAATTATTATTCATGAAAAAGTATGTCAGTAAAATAAATGATTGTTCCTTTAGTTTTAGTATGCCTAGCACTTAGTAAGTGCTTTATGATTAGTTGTTGAATGTTAGGTGAAAAATGAAAATGAAATTCTGGCACATGATTAGTTTCTTTGCAACTCCCAATTAATTTTATTATATTCTCCTACTATCTTTTTCCTTCCTTTTTGTTTCCTATTCTACTGTTCTTTTTCTAAGCTCTTCTAGTTTCTTCTTACTTATTTGCATAACTATTACAAAATCCTCCTCAGTGGTTTCCCCCCACATGCCATAGTACACCCTAATGTAGCTACATGATTTATGGAGGAATAGACTTAATAGAATTGTTTGATTGTTAACATACTACCTTGTGTAAAAAAAAAATAACACTTTGTGGTTTGTAGAATTATTGCTTTTATTGTATCATTTAAAATTTCTTAGTTTGCTCTAAGAGATAGTACTAATAAAAATTACAAAAAATAAAAAATGAGTTCTGGGATATCAGATTACCACCATCATAACCATGGCTTTAAATGACAAAGCAAACACTTGAGTGCAGACATTTGATACCCAATTCTGTTCTAAATATGAAACTATAATAACATTCTATTCAAGACTCTTTTTTTAAGAGTGTGACCAAACTCTCAAGCAAAGGAACCTCCTTACCTGGCATTCAAAACCCTTAATGGCAATCTATCATTCTATTCCCATATCTCAAGTCTTCCATCATGCGGTTGGTTTTACAGCAATATATTTCAGGTTCTCAGTTCTGGATTTTTACTTTTCTCTCATGAGAGAACATATATGGAAAATTTATCTTTATTATCTTTCACTGTATAAGCGTTGATCATTTCCCCAGGCCCATTGTGGCATTCTCTATTTCCTCTTGTCCTTGGAAACCACGTTAGCTTTGTTTCTAAACCATCTGGTGACCAGATACATAATTTATATCAAATAGAGGGACATATTAAACTTTCTGAGGCAGGTTTACAAGCAACTTGGATAAATACAAGAAGTTATGTTTGGTTTAATTTGTAGAATATGCTTTGAACCAAGCTGTCTATGTGAACAATAACAGTTTGAGAATATCAAATGAAATAAATACAATTTTTAAAATATTGGAATGGATTGTGACTTTCTAAGGATCATAATATCATTGAATTACAGTCAGCGTGAGTCATGTTAGAAAAAATATTCTGCACTTAGTCTCCATTAATACATTTATTTATTCTGATTTTGTTGCCTTAAAATTTAGATACAATTTCAAAAATGTGATTTTAAGTAATATATAAAAGTTTCAAAATACTGTGTAGCAAATATATACATATATTTGAGATCACACATTCTAATATTTTAGCCAATAAGAAGTTTGTTTTTATTCTTCAGTTTTCATGTTTATTGTTTACGTCATTAAAAAACTTGTGAGTTCATACTGTTTGTGAAACACCATACTTCATAATAAAGGAGACTGGGAAATGAGCACAGTACAGTTTCTACCTTCAAGACCTTTTGTTTTATACAGTAGAAGAGAAGAAGACAGACTCATAAATAACTACAAAATAAGGAAGAATGTAATTAATGTCCCAAGGGAGCTACAAAGCATGTGCTCTGAGAGAATAAAGAAATCACTTACAGTTCTGAGAGTCAAGCAAAGGCATAAAGTTAGAACTGAATTGTATGTGCTAAAGAGAGAAAAAAGTTCAGTATAACTACAAAGATTTACGTGCTAGAGGGAAAAAGGAACACATGGATTCTGAAAGGTATTGAGACATAGGTCATGGAGTTTTCAAATGTTTCCAGTAGCCCAAACAGAGATACCGTATTCCATGGAGCAGAGCAATTACATGAAGAAGCAACTGAATTTTAAAATAAGTCTAACAATACTATGCAAAGTATATGAAAGGAGAATAGACATAATTGAGTTTGGAATTAATAATTCTAGCTTGAAGCCTTAGAAAACCAAGGCTTACACTCATGTGTCAGTTGCTCTTTATGTAAACATTTCCACAGAGTAGATGAAACCTGAATTGACCAATACTATTGCCTGTCTCAGGATACGTGATGTCTGAAGCGTATATGTGAAGGATGGTATTAAGCCAACGTAATCATAGGTAAAAACCTAAAAATATGTATTTTTTTCAACTAAGTGGACTCCCTACACTGCATTTTTTTGTCCATGTTTTTATTCAGTTAAGATTTATTGCTTGTCTGCTTTTTCCCAGGCATGGTGATAGCAACCACAAAATAAGCTTTGTTCTTTCCTTCATCACTTAGGAAGCAGATGTGATGTGGGATCATAGCATGCCAAAACACCTTATTTTTTGGAAATTTGTCCCTATCTTATTTCCCATTTTAACATATTAGAAGCTTTGGAATCCGAATTTTTGCTAAAAACTGTAATAATAAATATGTTCTGTCTTAGGCACTTGAATAAAGCACTTTTAAGAAATGTTTTACCTTAATGCAAGGGAAAAAAGTTGGAGGTTCAGTATATTAGAGGAAACGTGTGCTTAGCTTTATATGAGACTTTGTTGCTGGCCCAGGGTCATTCTCTGATGGGAAAACATGAAGTTTCTTTCTGCTGTGTGTGTATTTTCTTCTTTCATTTTTTTGCATCTTAAAACCCACTTCCTTGTTAGGATATTCATAAGATACTTTGTAGACTGACAGAAAAGTTCAGCATTTTAGGAAAACCACTCTATGTAGTCCTGGTTTTTAAGCCAAGACTTTGAATAAAGTGTATTCTGAGTTGTTTTCTGGAAATAGTCCTTGGAAATGGTTTCATGATGACATCAGGATGCTTGACTGATTTTATAATTTCTGAGCATAGGGTTATTATATAAATATCTTGTCATTTTTTTACTCAAGCAATAATGAAAATCATAATAAAATATTAGTCCTATTCCATGTTTTATTTTTAAAAATGTATTTGATTTTATTGAGAGAGAGAGAGAGAAAAGAAGAGAGAGTGTGTACATGCAGAGGACGGGCAGAGATAGAGAGAGAGAGGGAATCCCAAGCAGGCTCCACACTGTCAGCACAGAGCCCAATGCAGGGCTCCAACTCACAAACCGTGAGATCATGACCTGAGCTGAAGTCGGGCACTTAACCGACTGAGCCACCTAGTTGCCCTTTCCGAGTGCTATTTTCAAGACTTGAGATGTTTGTATGGGTCTCTCTTACTTTTTTGTTTATAACTGAACTAGATAAGACAAAGGAGTTTCAGTACTGGTCAAGAATTAACATATTAAGGCTCTCTTCATAGATATCTCAGCAAAAGCTGAGACACCCCCCCCCCATACCACCACTGGCCACAGTATCCCAGCAGACAGTTATTTATATCGGTGTGTGTGTAATAAATGGATGCTACTAAAAGATTTGTACTCCACTGAACAGTTCATTTGGAATGAAGTTGACAACTAGAGTATAAAGTAGGATTCTCTAAGACTTGAACAATGTACCTTTAACAAGAGAAATAGATTTCCAGCAGGCAGGATTGTGGAAAATCCATGCTTTTTGGTAGATTATTCAGATTTTTAAAAAACTATTCTTAAAGAACTCCTTCAGTAATTTCATATGAGTATCTGGTACTTTAGTATCCTATTGTCTGCATGGTATAGAGTTTACTTGCTTAGGGAATTTGCCATCATGTATACACAACCTTCATGTAAGGTTGTTTTTTCAGGGTGGCCTTGAAATTGGAATTTTTTTCTGTATACCCATGAGACCCTGCAGTAGAGGAAATGTTTCAAATATGCTGATTAAAGAAAATGGGCACAAGTGGCCACTGAAGTAGGCCATAGGAAAGGGGAAAATAATTAAAGTTTACATTTATGAAAGTATTTAATTATTTATCAGTAGTTTCACTTTGTGGTATAGGATGTTGTCACAGTTATAAATATTGTGGTTACTTGCTTATTTCCTTAGAGTCTAGGTTGGTTAGAAATGCTGGACCAGGTATAAATTTGAATCTATTTTGCAATGTGAATTCTAAAACTATTTTTCTTTGAAATAGAGCTCCTTCTGAAATGATTAAATATGAATGAATCTTCAGTTACCACATTTCCATGTTATTTTAGGTGTCAAGGGAGAAGGAAATATTTGACAACTTACTTCAACTTTCTGTGAATAAAAATAATGCCCAAATGAAGCATTTGCATTTCAACATTGTCAGATTATGTCATAGCATGACCTTCTCTTAGAATAATATATGTAAACAAACTTCCCTGCTATTCTCATGTAGTACAATAGTAGTTGAAATGATTAATCAGGTCCTGATTTGAAAGCTCTTTAATCTCTGTAGCCAAGATGAAAAGTATTGATTGTTATCAAACAGTCGGGCCTGATTTGGTTGTTTAAACCTAAAAGTGATTATTTTTGAAGTTTGCATTTGCTGTATGGAAATTATCATGAAATGAAACAACAAGTTGTTTCATTTTACTATATCAGGGAGATTAATCTTTTTAAAGGCAGGTACTCTACGTATCAGCATTTGAATTATTTCTAATTTTTTTTCTGTTTGCTTAAAGCCACTACACAGTGATATTACATTGGATTATTAGGGAAATATATCACAAAGCACTTAACAATTTTGAGTGTAGGATTTTGCAATATATTTCCAGCTTAAACATAGAGATAAGCAGCAATGCTATGTTACTGGACAAACTATGGATCCATTTGTCTATTTCTCTGTAGTGTCTACTTATATTATGATGATACCTGTATTTTTTTTTTAATTTAAATAGTGTTCCAAAATGAGAGAAATGGATGATGGATGATGCAATAAAATATGCAAAAGATGCTTTGTAATTTTCTCAAAAAAGGCATTCTTTTCATTTCCTTTCTTTGTCATTCATTCATTCATTCATTCATTTATTGAGAGAGAGACCGTGCATGTATGCATCTGCAAACAGAGGAGGGGAAGAGGGAGAGAGAGAATCTTAAGCAGGCTCATGCCTAGCACAGAGCCTGATGTGGGGCTCTATCTCACAACCCTGAGATCATGACCTGAGCCCATATTAAGAGTTGGATGCTTAACCAACTGAGCATCCCAGGTGCCCTGCCTTTCTTTGTTTTTTTTAATTTCCTTCCTTCCTTCCTTCCTTCCTTCCTTCCTTCCTTCCTTCCTTCCTTCCTTCTTCTAATTTTTTAATATGGAGAGAATATTTGAAGCAGAAAACCAGTGCATGACTGTTTTCAATTTTGATTATTTTTTCTCCTAGATAGTATTCAGTCTTAAGAAATTTGGGAATCTCTTAATTTTATCAATTTGCATAGTTGGCAAACCAAATCATACCACACAGTAAAAATTGTTCAGTGTCTTTCAGACATTAAGAATATATCTTTTTAATGTTTTAATGTTTATTTTTGAGAGAGAGAGAGAGAGAGAGAGAGTACAAGCAGGGAAGGGATAGAGAAAGAGGGAGACACAGAATCTGAAGCAGTCTCCAGGCTCTGAGCTGTCAGCACAGAGCCCGACACGGGCCTTCAACTCAGGAACCCTGAGATCATGACCTAAGCTGAAGTCAGACACTTAACCGACTGAGCCACCCAGGTGCCCAAGAATATTTTTTACAATAAGAAAAATTACCATGTTACCTGTAGCCCCTTTATTTAACTGTTTTATGTGTGATACTTTTGGTCATATGAGGTAGGTAGGTCTGAATCTTGTCATGAGTCACCAGGTAGTAGAGCTTTTCTAAATGCCACTGTGATGAATACTTAGTTTTCATGATTATTAGCACATTTCCATCATAGTCTGTGTAAAGTTTTCTGGAATTTACCTTTAACTTTTGTTTTTTATTGCCTTAGTATGAGCTTTTGTTGAGTTTCAACTAATTTCAGAAGATCAAATACCAAAAACACGAAAAGTAACTCTTGGTTGATAACTTATAGTCTTCTATAACTTATAGTCTTGTATTTTTTTTTGTGCAAAAAAAAAAAAATAATCATTCCAAAGAAAATGGCTTTCTTTCACTGCTGAAATTTTATTTTTATTAACATCAGTAGTGGATTAGATAAATTTTAGGAGTTTTGCCAATCCTTCTAATTAACTCTCTTTGTTCTCTATCATTTTTAAAAATTTATCTTCTTTTTTTTAAGTTTGTTTATTTTAAGAGAGAGAGAGAGTGTGTGTGCACGGACACACATGACTAAGAGAGAGGGGGAGAGAGAATTTCAAGCAGGGTCTGTGCTGTCAGAGCACAGTCTGACACAGGGCTCGATGCCACAAACAGTGAGATCATGACCTGAGCCAAAATCAAGAGTCGGACACCCAACCAACTGAGCCACCCAGGAGCCCCTATCTTCATCTTATTCTGCCTAGAGTTGGAGTCATTTACTTGCTTGCTTGGCTTTTTCTTCACTTTTATTCCCTTATATTATTACTCACTTCCATCCCAAGGGAGTTCATCATACTACCAGATATGTATTGTTATGTATTTTTTTTAATTTAGATAACTTATGTGTTTTATAAACACTTATGCTTGTATAGTTGTATAAATAAAAACTGTGAATGATTATTCTTTGTCTATTTTACAATCTCTAATTTTCTGTATCCATAAATACTCATTTAAATATAGTCAAATGAACTGATATTTATTTCTTTTAATATCCAAGTGATATTATATATTGTGAATGCACCATATTTTATTAGCTCTTTCATTGATTGCAAATAATCT
This sequence comes from Panthera pardus, assembly GCF_024362965.1. Taxonomy (NCBI): domain Eukaryota; kingdom Metazoa; phylum Chordata; class Mammalia; order Carnivora; family Felidae; genus Panthera; species Panthera pardus. Next base: position 89,389,834 of record NW_026526655.1, read on the forward strand.
AGTTTTTTCTACTATAAATTATACTAAAATGAACATTTTTATCTATTTCTTTATTCTTCTCATAGTTCTATCCAAGTTTTTAACATAAGATGCAGAAATAAATGATAAAGGAGAGAATTGAGATAATTACTTACATAGGCTGTTTCAGTTAGGTGTATATTCTAGAAATTATTTCTTAAAAAATTTTTAACATTTATTTACTTTTGAGAGAGAGAGACATTGGGAATGGAGGAGGAGGGGCAGAGAGAGAGAGTGAGATACAGAATAGGAAGCAGGCTCCAGGCTCTGAGCTGTCAGCACAGAGCTCAATGCAGGGCCCGAGCCCACAAACCGTGAGATCATGACCTGAGCTGAAATCAGATGATCAACCAGGTGCCCCCGTAGAATTTATTTCTTATGTATTTTTAATGTTATGTAACCTAGATTATGTACGTATGTATGTATGTATGTATGTATATATGTATTTATTTATTTTTTCCTTTACCACTTGGGACAGTTTAAATCTAAGAAATACCTTTGGAATATATTACAAGAACTATGATAGGTATGTAAAATATATATGAAGTAAAATGATAAATTGAAACTGATTTCAAACATAAAACTTTAATAAATAGTGGGCAGTTATGAGAGAGGAATTAGTTCAGAACTATCTAGATTGCTCATTCATTGAATGTAATTCAGCAGACAATTTTTAAGCTATCTTGGTCTCTGTATACCCATAGCCTTAAAACATTGGTAGTGTAACCCCATTCAGTATAGGCCTCCAGTGCTTGAGTTGCAGTTTCTGCACAACAAAAGTGGAGGAATCTATTCTACTCTTCATTTCGTATTTTCCGGAACCTTTGTTGTGCCATTGAATACCTAGTGATTATTTGATTAAATTGCTAAGGTAAGAAAATTCAGATAGAAACCCGAAAAGGTAACTAAATTGTTAATATTTATTCACCATTTTAAATTTCTCAATAATGATTCCTACATGTGACTTTAAAATTTTCTCTACAAGACTATGTCTATGAGTTGATTAGATTATCTTTGCCCTCTGATAATGGGAAGGGACAAAAAGCAGTGTGTTTCATAACAAGGAAATTAGGAGGTACCAAAAACAGATGATGAGAAAACATTAAGAGTGACTTTATTAACAGAAATCTAATATATGACAGGGAAATGATGAAATATAAGAATAATTTTCAGGTCTGAAGGACATGAATCTTCATATTGTAAAATATCAGAGTGTTCATTATAAGAAACAAAACAACAAACCCTGCATATGAAGGAAAAGCTTAAGATCTTCTATAAAGAGAAAAAAATACATATTTTAAGGAACAAGAATCACAATGAAATTTAACTGGTTAATATCATCACTTGAGTACTGTTTTCAAAATTTGGAGAAATAATAAATTTCAGTTAGAATTCTATTGTTGACCAATTATCATTCAATGCGAAGATACTTTCAGACATGCATGTTCACCAAATATTTGATTCTGGTGTACTTTTCATAAAAACCTATAGAAGAATTTGCATCTAGTAAAGGAAGGGAATAAGACAAAGAAGAGAAATACTTGATCTTCAAGATATAAGAGAATCTCATATAACACATAGAAACAGAATGTTGTTCCAGCATGAAAATTGTGCATCAGGCTTAGACGGCTCCTGCTCCAGATCAAAGCAAGAGTTCAGGGGTTCTGGACAGGAACGCTTCAGATGAAAATTGGCTTTAATAGATTGTCTGCTGTGTAGGCATCTCAAATTAAATTTTATGTTTAACTGGTGTATCATTTATAATGAATTAGAAAATACATAGAAAATGAAGCAAGTATAAAAAGAGTTTTTAACTGCAGGAAAAACCAAAGTACAAGGAAGGGTATATCATCATAGTGCATTACTTGCCCTAGGGCAACATACCTGATACGTAAAATATTGAAAGGACACACACAAGTAGAAGTGTAGGTATCTAACAGAGATTGTACAAAACTAATAAAAAAAAAGTGAGCTTTAAGCCCATTATTTATAAATATGAAGCCTAATCCCAGAAGATATCACTTTAAAAGTTGGGAAAATGTTCCCTTGCAGAGCAGGAGTTTGTGTTTGGGGAAAGAGATGTGACATTACTGAATGGTAGTTTTTAAGAGACTTGTAATAATACATACAAAAAAATGTTATGATCATTTATCACATTGATAAGTTAAGAATAGTTTAAATAATGATTGGAAAGAGAATATTTATTTACCTCAATTTTCCTAAAACCTGAAATAGTAATTAACAAAAGATATGAAATAATTAGAAAATATTTACATATCTAAAAGTTGGGTAAGAAACTGGAAATCAATTTGTTACCAAATAAAATCTATTTTTCTTGACTCTAATTACTTACCTGTCCCTCATCTAGTGACCATTTTCTCACTAGTTTCTTAAACCTAGGACCCAGACAATGCACACGCGCGCGCGTGTGTGTGTAGGCTGCCCCACACCAACATGCAATTCTCAGACACCAAGAACCATGGACAAAAACCAAATATAAATCAGAAATATATTTTGGTCATGTGAATTTGTGTGTGTGTGTGTGTGTGTGTGTGTTCTTATAAATTACAATATCACACCCAATGTAAAGTTGTTTTGGTTTTGGTTTCAATCATGTATTTGAGACTTTTTTTTTTTTACTTTATATTTCATTGTTTTATGTTTTCCTGTGTTGTCTTCCCACTGAGATTTCAATTTTCTCCCTTTCTTCTCCTTCACCACCTTCTTCTTCTTCTTCTTCTTCTTCTTCTTCTTCTTCTTCTTCTTCTTCTTCTTCTTTTATCTCAGCCTATGCTAAATTTAGGCAGTATTCACTCTAAATGTGTTGAATATTCCCCATTTCTTATGTGGCATATACCTATGTTTGAATGTAAGTCCACTGAAGCTAGAACCTATGGTTTCGGTGTTTAATAGCATTTCCTGAGTCCTGGGGGAACTTGGTAAGTGTTAAAAATTAACAATCTTATATACTGCAAAAATTAGTCTGGCTGCACGTCACTGAGAACAGACCTTTCTTAGCTTTCCACTCCATTCCCAATAGTCAAGTAGAACCATTATTCAGCCAAGAACAACATGCTGGAAATAGATTAAAGTAACAAAGCTTATGTAAACAGGGGAGCGTTATTCCATATATCTAAATCACTGACCATAGATCCACTACTCATAAAGAATCTATTAGGTGACATGTTTCTAGTAAAGTGGGATCTTCTAGTCAAAACGAAGCCATTATTCTAGTACATTTCATGCTCATTGAAAACAGATTTATAACATATAAAGAGTCCTTTATTAAATGGTTTTTAGTTCACTAAAAAACAGATTTACAATTCAAGAACAACCCATTGCCTAACATGTTTTCAGTTACTGAAACAGATTTACTACTCAGAAACAACCCATTATCTAACATGTTTCCAGTTCACTGAAAACAGATTTACAACTCATACATAGCCCATTATCTAACATAGTTCCAGCTCACTGAATATTGATTTAGAATTCATAAACAGCCCATTATCTGACAAATTTTCAGCTCACTGAACAGATTTGCAAATCATAAACAACCTATTATCTCCCACATTTCCAGCTCACTGAAAGTAGATTTATAGTATATAAACAATCCATTATTTCACATGTTCCAGTTCACTGAAGATTGATACAGAACTCACAGAGAACCCCAAAGAGTTAAGGTTCCATCTTGGACAGGAAATAAATAAATAAACAAATATTAAATTATACCCTATACCCTCTATTGAATAAGAAATAATCTTCTTTGATCTTGAGGTACCCTTATATCAATAGATATATCTAGAGATCCCATTTGTTATTTTCAATCTTCAAATCTATAAAAGAAAATCAGATCAATTTAATGTTATAACTGCATTTTTGTGTATTGTTAAACATAACTTGTTAATTTATGAAAATTTAGCATATGAAAGAAATAAAATGATCATTTTATGCTTGTGTTTATTTTTATAACCTTAATTTATTTCTAAAGATTTTTTAAAACAGATAAACTTCCACAAAATATGTTTACTGGGCAGTTAATTTAATTTTATGTTAACAATGTGAAAATACTTTTTACTCCATAGTATCCAGAAGTCACATCTTTCTTTTAAGCCTTTTATTCCAGTTTATCATTACTATGTCATACAATGTTAACCAACTCAAACCTGTGAAATCACAATGAAAAATGTGAGCTTAAATTCAAAATACTAAATGCCATGTGACTTTAAACATATATTAACTTATGAATGTAGTATGTTACTTTTTAAACATTTTATTATGGAAAGTTTAAAATAAGCACAAAACTGAAAAGTCCAGTTAACCCAATAGACCCATTGACTTGTTTCAGCTAGAATGAGCATATGGCCAATTTTGCTTCATCTTTTCAACATCCTCCTCCCCCAACACACACACACACACACACACACACACAATACCATTGTATTACTTTAAAATAAAATCCAGATAGCATATTATTTTATAATTAAATATTTTAGCACATACCAGTAAGAGATACTTTTGTTTTTAACAAAATCACAATAATATACTAAATTTAAAATAGTCCCTTAATATCTAGCATTTTATATAAGGCTTACTTCTTACTTCGTATATATTTTTTATAATTGGTTTCTCTATATCATGAGCCAGACATTACATATATTTATTATATATATATATATATATATATATATATATATATATACACACACACACATATATATATACATATATATATATAATGTATATTTAATTTCATATACATAATTTATTGTATCTATTTTAAATACTATCCTAGAGTTTACTCACATTTTTTGGGTAGGAGAATGATTCAATGTATTATCTAAAATATTACATAAAAGGGGGTGCCTGGCTGGGTCAGTCGGTTAAGCGTCCAACTTCACAGGTCATGATGTCACAGTCGTGGGTTTGAGCCCCACATTGGCCTCTGTGCTGAAAGCTCAGAGCCTGGAGCCTGCTCCAGATTCTATGTCTCCCTCTCTCTCTGCCCCTCCCCTGCTCATCTGTCTCTCTCTCAAAAATAAATATGAAAAAAATAAAATATATTATTACATAAAATAATAATATGATTGTAGTACATTTAAGGCAGGTATAATTACCCCCTTCCTTCTTCTCATAAATTAATGCCTTTATTTTCATGACTACCATTTCCATTAAATAAGGAAACAAAGACTTATTGTATGTCCTTCATGAAACATACAACATTCAGGATGGAGAAGCCCTTGATAAATATCTGTTGAGTTAACAAATGGACAAAATTACATTCTAAGTAACAGAAAATTTTTCTAAAATTTAGTCTGTCCTTTGATGTAAAATAATGAGGAAATCAGTAAGTTTCTGGACCCCTCTCACTGTCACTTCATCAATAGAGCAATTATAAAGATTTTCTCTATGGAAAATCATGTTTCCAATGTTGGGGGGAAAAAAACTTTCCTTGTACCCTTTTAGGTTTTGTGGCTGGGCTGACAACAAAAATGACAGAACCAGAAAAAGGCAGAACCAGAAAATACCTCGAATAGCCAAAGCAATCTTGAAAAAAAAAACCATCACAATCCCAGACTTGAAGCTATACTACAAAGCTGTAGTCATCATGACAGTATGGTACTGGCACAAAAACAGACACTCAGATCAATAGAACAGCATAGAGAACCCAGAAATGGACCCACAAACATATGCCCCACTAATCTTTGACAAAGCAGGAAAGAATATCCAATGTAATAAAGACAGTCTCTCCAAGACATGCTGGGAACACTGGACACCGACACATAAAGAATGAACCTGGACCACTTTCTTACACCATTCACAAAAATAAACTAAAAATGGATGAAAGACCTAAATGTCAGACAGGAAGACATCAAAATCCTTGAGGAGAAAGTAGGCAAAAACCTCTTTGATCTTGGCTGCAGCAACATCTTACTTAACATGTCTCCAGAGGCAAGGGAAACAAAAGCAAAAATGAACTATTGGGAACTCATCAAAATAAAAAGCTTCTGCACAACAAAAGAAACAATCAGCAAAACTAAAAGGCAACTGACAGAATGGGAGAAGATATTTGCAAACAACATATCAGATAAAAAGTTAGTATCCAAAATCTGTAAAGAACTTATCAAACTTAACACCCAAAAAACAATTCAGTGAAGAAATGGGCAAAAGACATGAATAGACACTTCTCCAAAGAAGACATCCAGATGGCCAACCGACACATGAAAAAATGCTCAATATCACTCATCATCATGGAAATACAAATCAAAACCACAATGAGATACCACCTTACACCTTTCAGAATGGCTCACATTAACAACTCAGGCAACAACAGACGTTGGCGAGGATGCGGAGAAAGAGAATCTCTTTTGCATTGTTGGTGGGAGTGCAAGCTGGTGCAGCCACTCTGGAAAACAGTATGGAGGTTTCTCAAAAAATTAAAAAGAGAACTACCCTATTACCCAGCAATTGCACTACTAGGTATTTATCCAACAGATACAGGTGTGCTGTTTAGAGGGACATATGCACCCCCATATTTATGACAGCACTATCCACAATAGTCAAAGTATGGAAAGAGACCAAATGTCCATCAATGGATGAATGGATAAAGAAGATGTGGTATGTATATATATACAATGGTGTATTACTCGGCAATCAAAAGGAATGAAATCTTGCCATTTGCAACCATGTGGATGGAACTAGAGGGTATTATGCTAAGTGAAGTTAGAGAAAGACAAATATCATATGACTTCACTCATATGAGGACTTTAAGAGACAAAACAGATGAACATAAGGGAAGGGAAGCAAAAATAATATAAAAACAGGAAGGGGGACAAAACATAAGAGACTCTTAAATATGGAGAACAAACAGGGTTACTGGAGGGGTTGTGGGAGGGGAATGGGCTAAATGGGTAAGGGGCATGAATGAATCTACTCCTGAAATCATTGTTGCACTATAACTAATTTGGATGTAAATTAAAAAAATAATAAATGACATAAAGCAGATTAACAGGAGAAAAATAATTTAAGTATGTTTGTAGGAGAGCCCTTCAAAGCTGTGACATTCAAGGGCATACTGGGCAATTGAGGCTTTTGTGCCATCCTAAACTAAAGAATGAGATAGGGGCCTGTGATTTCAATGATGAGGAAGATAATTTACAGGATGAAAAAAAAGAGCAGATGTTTCATAACGAGATGTTTGTCCTGCCATATAGATTGGTCTTTCAGATAAAAATTTTCTCTACGAGGTGCCTGAGTGGCTCAGTCAGTTGAGCATCCACCTCTTGATTTCAGCTCAGATCATGATCCTGGGGTTGTGAGATCACTCCCCACATTGGTGGAGCCTGCTTAAGAATCTCTCTCTCTCTCTCTCTCTCTCTCTCTCTCTCTCTCTCAATCTCTCAATCGCTCTCTCTCTCTCTCTCTCTCTCTCTCTCTCTCTCACACACACACACACACACACACTCCTCTTTCACGTTCTGTCTCTAAAATATAAATAAAATAAAATAAAAAAAATAAAATAAAATGTTAAAAATTATCTCTAATAATAGCTTTCTATTTGGGCCAGGCTCTCATATCTAAATTCTTTTCACATGGTTAAGGGAGAGGTAATTTTTTTCTTAAGTTTGCTGGGTCTTGATTGCCTTTTGCTCAAAATAATCCCCATTGCCAAAGTGACACATTTTGGGGAGGCTTGTTCTGAACCTTTTTCACTACCAACTTGTCCACTCCCCTATGTGATGGAATATCATATATATAAATATATACCAATATCATGGAATAATTTCCTTATGTGAAATTAAAATAAAAAAGTAAAATATTCTATATTCTTATAGTTTTTAAAATGCATAATATTTCTTACCAAAATATGTATATGGTGCTTTCTGTGAAAACACCATATGTCTATATCATGTTAGTATGAATGCCTGTCAGCCCTACTACATTTCACAGGATAAAAACACTTGTCATGTATCAAAGTTCTATAAAAATTTTTAAACTTAAAATATGAGAGGACAGAAAGAAAATATGCCATTTTAATTTAACCATTTTTTGATATAGTACCTAAATTTATTCTATTGTTTCTGAATATACTATTGTCAATTTTGTTTTTAATTCATCCTAATTTAGCTGTCACAAGGACGTTCAGTCTGTAATTTTTTCCCAAAGGTAAATGCTTTGTGATTTTGCTGGTAACCTTTTTTGTTTAAGTTTGATATTTTCCAGATTTATTGAGATATAATTAACATATAATATTGTTTAAGCTGAGGATGTACAACTTGCTTATTTGATACACTTACGTATTGCAAAATAATACCATCATAGCCTCCTCTAACACCTCCATTCCATCACATAATAACCATTTTTTTTCTAATTAGGAGAACATGTAAAATCTAGTCCGTTAACAACTTTCAAGTATCTAATAATAGTATTGTTATAATCACTTATTTACCTTATAAATGGAAGTTTTATAGCTTTTGACCGACATCTCTTCATTTCCTCCATCCCTTCATTTTTTAACTTTCTACATACGAAAACAAAATAAAAGTATCCAAACATTTTTTATACATTTTTTCCCATAATTATTTAAAATTATTGAAAATCCCTATGTGAAACCAGTAAGCTTTTCTTTTTTTTAATGAATCATACAGATAATCCAAGGACTTTGCATACAAGCACAAACACACACACACGCACACACACACACACACATACACACACAATACAAGCAGAAAAATGAAAAGTCTGGAGAATAGCAAAAGCTTCTAACAACAGCAAGAATTAGAGGAAAGGGAAGAGAGGCAGAGAGAATTTTCTTGTGTAAGAATATATTTGAATAATGTGATAATAAAAATAAATTTTAAAAGAAAATTTTGCAGTGACCTTGCCAAAAAATATTTATCTTCCTTTAGTATTTTTCTAGCATAATTCATCTTAGCAACAAGAATGTACATTGTGATTTTTCCAATCACTCTGCAAATTGTAAAGGCAGCATCCTGAAATAGTGCCAAAATGAGGTGCAATCACAATTTTGTTAGAATTAGTACATCTCTTTAAAATAAAACCAAAAATGTGAAGTTTCTACATCACAAATTATCATATATTGCCAGAAGATCTGCCAAGGTGTTTTCACATTACAGAATCTTTTGGCAGATTTCCATTTTTAACAGTAGGTCTGGGCTTTTTTGTGACAGTGACAAGAGCAATTCTAAAATCACTAAGGAGTAGGAGAAACAAAAAGCATGCGTAATTCTCTATTTGTGGTCTGACATAGATGACTCACCTTCCTAGAATTATTACAATATGACATTTATTGACCCCCCCCCACATGCCAAATGAAATAAAAAACAAGTTAAACCTGTCCTTTTGGGAATTAAACTAGTGAAAAAGGAAATTTATATCTTGCCTATTCTCTTAGTTAAGATATATCAAATTCTTTTTTATTTAAAAATGTTCTTTAAATGTTTACTTAATTTTGAGAGAGAGAGACAGACCGTGAACGGGGGAGGGACAGAGAGAGAGAGAGACAGACAGACAGACAGACACAGAATCCGAAACAGGCTCCAGGCTCTGAGCTGTTAGCATTGAACCCAATGCAGGGCTCTAACCCGCGAACCGTGAGATCATGACCTGAGCCAAAGTTGGACACTTAATCGACTGAACCATCCAGGCACCCCAATCACATGTTTTTTTGTAAGTCAAATACTGAAGGAAAAGAGGTAGATAATATCCCATCTCTGCCCCCTAGGAGCTTCTTTCCCCTTATTTAGGAATGACTGATCTAGAAAGGAATCACAATTTTAAACAAATTCAAGAAAAATGAAACAAGAATTGTTCCATAAGGAAAGAAGGATCGACTTGGTGGGATTGGAGTAGAAACATGATCAGGAATTACCACTTACAAGACTAAAAAATATAGAGTGGAAAAAAAAATAAAACTAAGAAGTCATGAAGGCTTGGAAGACCTTTCTTCCCCATCAAGGTAAGAACAGATATAAAAGCAGGAGTCAGATATGGAGGTTTCTCCCTGTCTTTGTAAACTGATGAAGCTACTTGCATCATAAAGCTTTAAAGCTTTCTTCTTTTAGTCATGATATTTTAGTGTTAATATATTTATCAAAAGCAGAAGAGTATGTACATTTTAGAGGTACAAATTGAAATATTTACTGATGATATGATTATGGATTTGCTCTTGGATTTGCTTCGGGATAATCTAGTGGTATGTTGAGCTTGGGAAAATGGGAAGTTTTATAGATGAAACAAAATTGGCCATATGTGGATACTAGTTCAAATTAATAGATGGTCTTTGTGGGTTCACCAGACAACTCTCTTTACTTTTGTGCTTACTTGAAAATTTCCATAGGAACAATTAAAAATGTGACATATTCATATGATAATATGTATTTGAAGAATGTACAGTCTTTACTATTTTTTGATATTGTTCTTTCCAGCTCTGAGTCTGAATTCCCTAAGTGTGAGAGCTTTATCTTTTAGCATTCATTATAATGAACTTCAGAAGAAAAACAAAAACCTTCATAAATACAAAATTGAATGAAAGTGATTAGATGAAGTATTTGAATAGATAAATTACTAAGGATAACAAGCCTTTTGTGTTTTCCCTACTTAGATAAATTTAGGGTTGTAAGAGGTCCATTACAACTATGTCAAAGACTAAATGATAGAAACCATCCTCCTCCAATGTTAGGAAAGTGATTTATTTTATACACAGTTTATAGAAAGTAAATATAATGCCCGAAATAGGAAGATCCCATCAAAAGATCCAGTAGTTATATGAAGATAAGATGATTGCTGGCAACATTAGTGAAGTAGTTTCATTGTACAAAAGACACAGATTTACTATGGACATTTAAAAAATCTGGCTTGAGGTGTTTTGAGATGTTGTATCCCTGACAATTATAAGAACCTAGAAAATTATTCAATTAAGGTAATTCATTTACTAGGGGTGCCTGGGTGGCTCAGTCGGTTAAGCGGTCGACTTCGGCTCAGGTCATGATCTCTAGGTCTGTGAGTTCGAGCCCCGCGTCGGGCTCTGTGCTGACAGCTCAGAGCCCGGAGCCTGTTTCAGATTCTGTGTCTCCCTCTCTCTGACCCTCCCCTGTTCATGCTCTGTCTCTCTCTGTCTCAAAAATAAATAAACGTTAAAAAAATTTTTTTAAAAGGTAATTCATTTACCAGAAATATAGAAGATACAACAGATGATTATCACCAAGCTTAATAAATATAGAATTTTCAAACCACTATATTTTTAAACCATTTAAAAAATAACCTAACCTTATTTCATTGATGAATTAAGAAATTCTTGGGGTGCCTGGGTGGCACAGTCGTTTAAGCGTCTGACTTTTGGTTTCTGCTCAGGTCATGATATCATGGTTTCATGGGTTCGAGCCCTGCATCAGGCTCACAGTGTGAAGTCTGCTTGGGATACTGTTTCTTCTCTCTCTCTGCGCCTCCCCCACTCATGTTGTCTCTGTGTCTCTCAAAATAAATAAATAAACCTAAAAAAAAGTTCTTAATTGTTTCCTTAAATATAAGATCAATCATTTATTGAGCATCTACATTTTGAGCATAATTCAAGACAGGCTGAAAATATACAGAGATATGAGATACCTTATGTATGTAATCTAATTGTATTTAAGCACCCATAAAAATTTCTTTTGTGTCATCAGGGGACAACTCTGCCCATTTAGGAAGCACTGGGTAGAATTTCTTTAATGATATCATTTAACAGTAACGATTCTACTTATTGATGTGTGGGGAAAAAAACAATGCCCTGGCAGTAGTATTTCACATGACAATCTAGTACAAGTTGTGTGAACAACACAGAGCAGATGTTTCTTTATGATAGTAAAAGACCCTTTGCAATACGTTTCAGATGTCAAAACCATTTTTGCTTAGCGTTCCTTCTTGTCTCTTATGAGTAAGCATAATTTCTCTTAAACATATGGCCCAAAATGAAGCAAGTCTGGGAAATCCCATTTATAACGTCAGTCTATGTTATTGGGGGGAAAAATCTTCTGAATTAGTAATAAAAACCATCTGTTCTCACTTAGAGGAAAATTCTTCACACTGATGAAGTGAGACTAATATTCAGCATTTTAAAGAAGTATACAGAAAAATATAATGGAACAGTTTCTTTTTTAACAAGATGTCGAATTCATTTATTAAAATTGTCTAATCTTCAAGGTTTAAGTGTTAGCAGTCTTTAAATATCTGATAAAGAGCAAGGCCTACATTCCTTTACATACATATTAATTATCATAAAATATATTAAATATCAAGATATTTATTTTCAAAAATTATTTATCTTCTTTAATGTTATAATTTGTTTAAAATAATATATTTTTAATCACAGTTGTTGCTTTTGCTTGTTTTTTTTCCTCAATCTTTTTAATCTGCTTATAATGGTAATATAGGTTCATTGAAGAAAAGTTTCATAATGCAAATAAGTATAGTGAAGAAAATTAAAACCACTCATAATCTAATCACGTAGATATACCTACCTGTAACATTTTGGTTTATTTCTTTTAAGCATTATTTTGAAATTTCACTTTTATTTTTATCAATGTTTTTTGTGTTAATAGTTTTAAAATCAAATATTTTTATAAATTCTATAAAATAGCAATCAACTGTTCATTGTTTCACAGTCTCATTACCATTTCCCAAACACAGTTAATTGAAACTCCTTTAGCTATTTCTTGTTACTTTTCTTGGTCCTCCCCATATGTATACATATATACACACTATATTCATATATGTACATGCATATGTATGTATATATGTGTGTATATAAAAAACATGTAATACTTCTCTTATAATTCAATTTCATATATTATTTCTCACTTCCATACATGAACAAAAAGAACAAGGATTTCATACATAGTCTGTAGACTTCCCAGCCTAATACATATTTCCTATCCCACCCTTCCATTATGGATATATTACAATTGTATTTAATTTCATCATTACTCTTTATATTATAATTATTACCATATAAATTTAATGATGGTTAAACCCAGTAATATATTATGGTTATCTTTTCTTATAGAACTTCCTAGTCTCCATGGATTTAGTAATTTTCACTTTTTTCTCTCCTTTGCTTATGGTATCCATCATTATTGCACTATATTATTCTCTTAACAGATATGTTTATGTCCTCTCTCTAGCTTCCCCCAAAATATTCAAGGAAGTAAACTTTTGCAACTTCACATTTCTGCATACTGCCTACTTTCTATCTTTGCTTTATTATGTTATAGTCTAGGAGATATCCTCAAATTTATCTTCCAACTTTTTTATTGATTTGTAAGTTTTTTGTTACCATATTAAAAATTTTCTAAGCTATTATGGGATATTCCTTAGTATTTTGTTTTATAATTATATATTCTTTTCTTGTATGCTCTGTTTTCTCCATCTTCCTTTTTAATGTATTATTCTTTTTGTCTGGGCCTTTTATGTTGGAACTCTTCTTCAAATACATGGTGTTACTTACCTGTCCATTGATGGTCATAGTGGGATAGCTCTGCTCTGGATGCTGGCTTTTCCTTAATTCCCCTATTCTTTTGGGGTATTCACCCTTAACTTTGGTGTTTAAAAATTCGGGTTTTCTGTGGGTCAGCTTCTCCACAGTATACCCCTCATTTTCTGTCACCATATGTAAAGGCTTCTTCTTCTTGTTTTTGTCCCTGCCATTTAAATCCAAGCAATATTTTACAGCATCAGAATGCAAACAAATTGTTTTCTTAGACATTCAACAATGTGTGTGGATTGCTGAGAACTTCACCAGAAAGCAGCAAGTGAGAAGTACAGGTTGCTCAAATGGCTGCATGTCATATTGCTCCACATTACATATAAAAATATACTATAACATACATGAAAGCCTATTTTGTGCCATATGTTCATTTATTTGTTCATTCACTCATTTGTTGGGACCCCACTGTCTATGTGCCCTAGACAGTGAATACGAAAGGAGACCCATGTACATGCACTCCAGCTACCCACGTCTAGGACCACCCCTACCTACTCTGGACATGCTCCTTCTTCTGGCTCGCTTCCTGGTCAGTAGACCTATTCTTGAGCATCTTTTCTTTGTGCCGTAATCTGGGGTTCCACCATCTGCTCCTTGGATCAAATGTTTGGCTCTTGTGCTCAGATCCTGTTGGGATATATCTTTATCTGCAGAGCAGGCTGAAAAGTTCCCTCTCCTACCATGAAAAGATGATTGGCAGCGTGAAGTATATGTTCAGAAGTTTAGAGAAGGACAAGCCCCATAGGTTGGCTGCATAACAAAGGCTTCCAAGTGAGGCACAATTTGATGGTGACATTTGCCAGTTCTCAAACAAGTCCTTCCTCCTCTCATCCTCAGGTATTTTTTTCTTTTTTTCCATATAATTTATTGTCAAATTGGCTAACATACAGTGTATACAGTGTGATCTTGGTTTTAGGGGTAGATTCCTGTGATTCATTGTTTACATACAACACCCAGTGCTCATCCCAATAAGTGCACTACTCAATGCCCATTACCCATCCCCTACCCCCATCAACCCTCAGTTTGTTCTCTGTGTTTAAGAGTCTCTTATGGTTTGCCTCCCTCCATCTCTGTAACTATTTTTTCCCCTTCTCATTCCCCATGGTCTTCTGTTTCTCAAGTTCCACATATGAGTGAAAACATCTGATATGTGTCTTTCTCTGACTGCCTTATTTTATCTCAGACTTTCAACTGATGCACCTGGGTGGTTCAGTTGGTTAAGTGTCCGACTCCTGATTTCAGCTCAGGTCATGATCTCATGGTCTTGAGATCAAGCCCGCATCAGGCTCCACACTGAGCTTGAGACCTGCTTGGGATTCTCTCTTTCCTTTTTTCTTGGCTCCTCCCCAGCTTGAGCACGTTTGCACTCTCTCTCAAAATAATTAAATAAACATTTTTTAAAAAATCAGACTTTCAGCCAACCTTCTGTTTTTCAGACCCATCCAACCCTGTCATCAGTCATACCTGCCACCTCTAATTCCTGGGCTCTTCCAGAATTATGCAGTGGCAAAAAATTATAGATACTTAGCATTCATCTTCTCAAGTCTGAAGAGTTATTTATTACTAGAATGTCAGAATTCCAACTTCAAATGTTGTTGACATCTCTGCTATAATTCCATTTTTAAAATGTGTGTGTTTTTACATCTTGACTTTCATTAATGTAGAGTTTTGGAAGGGTGTGATGATAAATATTGTAGTCATATTTAACTGGAAAACTTTTCAGATTTTTGTTTCTGCTTATTCATTTACAACTAACATACTACTAGCTCTATATTTCCAAGTTTATACTAACATGATACATGCACATATTTAGCCATTTATGCTTATGCATAAAGTATCAATTCTATATAAAAACTCATTTTTATTTTGTTAAACATTGACTTTCATATTTATTGTGAAAATTGCTAACTAGTTCATGCTTCTATTTACAGTTACTTCAGAATTAACCAAATATTGAATGCTGACATTGCAGAACAAATTTCCAGATATTAATACAGTGCTTAATTTTAGTAGTGTAATGGCAGAATTGTCATTTATTATCGATTATATGTAACTATAATAGCAAATCATTAAAATTCAAAACTATAGCAGAGGGTTCCATTAATAAAAATAGTAGTGTATCCATGATTTATAATGGAAGTTAATGCCACACAACGCATTTCTCTATAAGTAAAATTTTAGAATCAATTATCTTAATGTTTATTTTTGAAAGAAAGAGAGAGAAAGAGAGAGAGAGAGAGAGAGAGAGAGAGAGAGAGAGAGACAAAGGGAAAGGGAGACAGAATTTGAAGCAGGCTCCAGGCTCTGTGCTGTCAGCACAGAGCCCACTATGGGCCTGGAACCTACAGACTATGAGATCATGACCTGAGCCAAAGTCGGTCACTCAACTGACTGAACCAGCTAGACACCCCTAGAATCAATTATTTTAAATGGCACTTACACATCTTCACATACATAAATTTACTCATCAGTAGTTCAGTGTTGAAAGTGGTATTTATGTTCTTTATGTCAATTGTAATTTCAATTTTATTTTGCCTTATTGGATTTCCTATAATCTCTCCTTTTCCCAAATATTTTCCTTTATATCTCAGTCCCTTGATTTTTATTAGCTTCCTCCTCCTCCTTCTTCTTCTTCTTCTTCTTCTTCTTCTTCTTCTTCTTCTTCTTCTTCTTGCCTTTCTGCTCCTCCTTCATAATGCCTTTTAAATTTAATTCATTTGTACCTTCTATAAACTTTAGATATCAGGTAATTTTCTAATATGTTCTTCTGTTAGTACCTATACTCAGAAGCATATTATTTCCTAAGCCTTCAGATGAAATTCATTTTCCCTTTTTCTGAAGGTATTATAATTAATATAATGTTTTCTATTTCTATTTTCAATTGTTTTTCTGTGTGTGTGTGTGTGTGTGTGTGTGTGTGTGTGTGTGTGTATGTAGTTTTTTGTTGTTGGTTTTTTTTTTCTACACCAAATGTGGGGCTTGACCCTGAAATCAAGAGTCTACTTGACTGACTCTACTTGAGCTCTACTGACTGAGCCAGCCAGGAATCCCTTTCAATTGTTTTTCTCCTTTAGAAGGCAAACTTACTGTTAGATAATAATCAGCTTGTGTGTTTTACCTTTGATTCTACTCAGATGACCTTCTTAAACCTTCAACTCAAAGGCAGAATGATACATGTCTCCTAACCTGATTTTCATTGTCTACCAGTGTTCCATCTACATGTTCTAGATAATGTGGTATTTTCTTCTGATCAAAATACCTGCATCTATGACATCTTAGCTTTGTGGGATATATCAAATACTACAGTCCTCTTCTTTCATCCTTCCCTCCACCACATTTGCCATTTGGGGAACTGCATCGCCACAGGTAAAATGACTTCTGCCAGCTTTCATTTCCTAGCTGTACTGCCATATTGTTCAGTTGCTTCCTGGAATAGTTGAAGAAAAATAAATATTAAAGACCATAGTTAGGGAAAGCGAATTAAGATACTCTTAAAGAAGTAACATTTATACAGTAATATATGATCACTTGGTTTGCTTTCCTATGGACCTACTGTTTCTGAACTATGGAATAGATAATGAGGTTGTAAAAACAATACACATTAACTTCTACTTTGATATATTTATTTTCCCTGCCTAAACATTCCTGTTGCTACATATGTTTCTTAGTTCGAACCCGTTGGCCTTGTAATTACAGGATTTCTCTCCTTAATGTTGGGAGCAAGGTTTCCAACATTACTAGAATTTAGTGGTGGTGCAAATTTTTAACTTGTATTTCTTCCGAGTTTTTTCCAAGCCATTTCAGTGGGAGATGCTGAATCAGAGATTTACCTCAGGTACCATTTAAATCAAGTTCCCCAATCTTCTATGTACCTTCAGTCAAATGGTACAGTCCCTTTCCATGATATCCGTAGTCCTGGTTAGACCTATGGAATATATTCTTTTAATGAAATGCTCTAGTTTTATTGCCTCTAAATTTTAATGCTATGAGGCTGGTCTTTAAAATTATTTACCTAAACTCTTTCTCTCTTAGTGTCAGATGAATTGCCTTTACCTCTTCTTCTGAAGTTTCTGATAAATCTCTGCCTTTTATATTAGAAAACATAGAAAATGCATAGTATCCAGAAATTAAAAAAAAAAAAGGATTTCATTTGCCAATAGAATAGCATGTTGAGAATTAATATCTGCCCCAAGGAAAATGGCTTCTCCTATAAAGTTATTTTTTTTAATATAATATATCTCTCTTTATGAGAACAGAACAAGAATCTAAAAGTACATGTTTCTCAAAAGAGAGTAACATTAAAGGAGTAGTTTATTTACAAATGCAAAACAAAAATGGGCTTCACTTACAAAAACTTCATGAAAATCTATGGAATATGTTGAATGATCTGTCCTGATGTTTGTTTATTTTTCTACCAAAATATTGTATAAACACGTTAACACAAATATACTTCTACTTTTGCTGCCAAGGTCTTACCCATCCAGATGATAGTCCATTGGCTTAAAGGAATAAAAGAAATGTAATGCTGAATGTCACCTAAGCACATATAGCTTTTGTAACTTTCTTTCTTGATGAGCCCTAAATCTTATGGTTTAGTAGACCCAGAGGATCTGGAGAAGAGGATCCAATATGATTCTGATACTATCAGAGATTTGGAGAATAAAATTGACAGGAGTTGATAATCATTTGAATGTGGCAAGTGAAGAGAGGGAGGAGATGTTTGTATGTAACTCTGGTTTCCACCTTGAATTAGTGGGGAAGTCACAATTGATATAGGGAATACCAGATGAAGAACAAGCTTTGAGAACATTATCTTGACTTCAGTGTTGGATTTGTTCAATTTAATGGGCCTAGAATTATCTATGCTGAAAATATTTAAGTGACAGTTCAAAGTTTGGCCAGCATTTAGAAAGTGTGTTGAAGGTCACAGTTCTAGAGATATTTTCTGATCAGTTCTACCTCTAAAATATATCTTGGGTCAGTCCATTTTTCCCCATCCCCATTGCCAGTGTCCTTGTCTTGCTCACCATCGCAATTGCCATTCTGGTTACAACTGTAGACAGTCTCCAACTTCTGTCCATAACTCTGTAAATTGTGTTCCATAGAACCTCCAGAGTAATATGCTTTAAGAATAGGATTGTTTCACTTCTCTGCTTAAAAGCACTAGATTGCATTAAATCAAAATTCACACTTTTTGCTATATCTTTAAAGACCTTGCAAAATCTGTTCCATGGGATTTAAGATCGTTCCTGTGTGATTCTTGAGACTTAAGTCTAACTGGTCTTTTAGTTCTTCAAGTTTTCTACCTTAGATTTGTCATGTACGATTTCCTCTGCCTGGGAGGATCTTTTCCTACCCCACCCTGTTTTCCCTTGTCAATATTTTTCTTATCCTTCATTTCTCTGTTTAAACATTACTTCTAGAGAATGGTCTGAACAACCCAGTTCCTCACATTCTTCACCAATATGCCATAACTCAGCACCATAACTGTTTTCTTGACACTTGGCACAATGTGTAATTTTTTTAAAATTTATTTTCTGATTTGGATATAACTTGTCCACTAGACTATGTGGTTGATGAGAGCAGGGACCACAGCTGATTTGTGCCCAGCAGACATATAGACTGAATTCCCATACTCCCCTGTTGCCCAAGTCTGTTCTGTTTTGTGCCTGCTGACCTGACATGATTGTTAACAACACCTTCTGACACTCTCATAAGTGTCTTAGTTTGGATGATAAATTACGTGCCAGCTCATCAGGTATACTAGACAATAAATATTTGCTGCATAAATGAACAAATGGGAGGCTCTAATATATATGTTAAAAAATGTATGGAAAAAAGAGGAGAATTTGAAGTGCAGCCCTATGGCTCACTGACAGTATAAGATATAAAGAGTATGAAAAGTTCTAGTGGAAACTGAATGTTTGTGTGTATATGTGAGTGTTTTTGCGTGCGTGTAGTGTGTGTATTAGCTCTTTATGAATTCATGAAACCTGTAGATGGAATCGTCCATAGAGATACCTAAAATTACAGTCTCTCAAAATGTTTTTTAAAATTTGTTTAGTTTACCATTGGCAACTAAACATTATATCTTATTTTTTTTTTTTTTACTGGTATAAAGATTTCTTTGTGTCTAACTTTTCTTCTCTTGAAACTAAGGTCTATTACTGCTGTTCTGATAGTTGGTAGATAGTAGTTGGAAATGGAAAGGAACCATATCCCTATAATCTTCTATTTTACTGAAATCTGTAATCAAAATAGTATTTATCTTAATTAATGGGCCCATTCTTTTCATTTTTAAATCATTAGAAAATTAATAGAAAAATAATAACTGAAATTTAATAAATGTCATTTAAGCTTTTTCTTCATAATTATTTCTTTAAATACTGATTTTTAAGGATCTAAAACTTCAGTCAGAATATTTAGGTATTTAATATATAAGAGATAACATCTGGAATTTATTTTAAATATTTTTCTTTTAAATATATATCTTTTGCTATATTTTGACATTGAGAACTGCTATTACTTTATATTATTTTGAAATTATTCAGTTATTCACTCAGAAAGATATTGTGTCCATTGGTCATATAAACTTATATGAATATAGTTTTGAAAAATATATTTCTCTAAAATATTTAGCATATTTAGACATTTAGATTTTAGAACCTTTTTAAAGAAAGCACTTACAGGCAGAATTTTAAAAATAACTTTGCAGGCTGTTAATGAATGTAACATGTTTTGATTTATAATCTCAGAATTTTCACTTCTTTTAAATGCAAAGAAAAATTAGAAAATTATTTCAGTTAATTATAACACATTTTTCCATTAGTATTCAAAGTATCAGTTTTCATTTATCCAGAGCAGAAAACTGACTGAATACCTCTATTTATCTAGAAGATATCAAGAAATACCAAGAAAGTAGTGATTCAATGTGTATGTATTTGTGTATATTTGTATATTGACAGATACATATGTATGTGTAGGTATGTCTGTATACCTCAAACACACACACACACACACATACACATATGCATACATCTTTCACATCCATCCATGCATCATGCACATGTCTTTCGCACACATTTATACATACACATATTGTGTGTGTGTGTGTGCATGTGTGTGTTTGCTCATGCACATTTACATATATGTGTGTATATATATCCAGGAATAGTGTTGAAAATTTTAATTTTATTTCAAACAAAAACAACATAGAAAATTAAGCAAAGTAAATTATAAAATACAAATAGTTACTTTGTGTTTCACATTAAAAATAATGAAGTTTATGTTTTGTTAATATTAAAAAATACTATCTCTGTATGTGAATAGTATTTATTGATGAATAGGGCCTGGAAGAGAGGAGATAGATGGGTATAAAAAAGTACATGGGCTTTGGCAACAACAGATCTGACTCTGAATCTAGGTTTTGCCACTTGTGTACTCTCAAAAAAGTTATTTGCCTCTCTGCCCTCAGTTTCTCCATCTGCTAAACTAAAATTATGTATTTACGTGATGTACCAACAGAAACACATTGTTAAACAATGAAAAATGTGATTTCCATACTCAGCTTTTAAGCATGTGGGTGTCAGATTCATCCATCATGTTCTTAAAGGATGTTCACAGACCCAAGTGCTTTCAGAGTAGGAATGATTATTGGCATGGTCTCAAAATCTTGTCCTGTGGGAACTCTCAAGATTTATCCTGGGAAATGAAACAATGCATAACTCCATTTTACAACCGTGAGATCATGACCTGAGCTGAAATCAAGAGTTTAATGTTTAGCTGACTGAGCCACCCAGGTGCCCTTCACATCTTCTTTATCCATTCATCTGTTGATGGACACTTGGTCTGTTTCCAAATCTTGACTATTGTAAATAATGCTGCAATAAACTGAGGAATGCTATTAAAAAGAGAGAGAGAGAGAAAAAAAATAACACATGAAAGCTAGCTTTAAATATAAAGAGCTGACATTTTCTCTGTTAGTCTGTTTGGTAGGTGGAATTATGAATCTTGAACACCATATAAAGTAAGTAGGTATGATTATATTGCAAGTATCACCCAGGTAGAGAAGAGATGTGACCATGCTTCCATTCCTTCCTGGAGATTTCTGTTAGGGGATTCTTGATAGCTATGGGCTTGAAGGAAAGATCAAGTTCAGTTCTGTGGGAATTTTTGGAACAAACAACTATGACTTCTGGATTTGGAGTGAATTTTTGTGCTGGGAGCGGGGTCATGAATTAATGTTAAACAGTTTTTAAACATTCACCAAAAATGCATTTCCTGGATTGAATCTGATATGAGAAGAATGAATTTATGCCTCCATCACAGATTTTTCAATTATTTATTTTTGCATCTCCAAGAGACAGATATAATTTCCAATTTTGCAGGTTAGTAACTAAGTTCTTTCGTTGTTATTTTGTTTTCATTTTCATAAGTTTATTTCATAAATTTAAATCTGCAATCCAGCTGGACTTGGAGAGGAGTAAGGAAAATATGGAACCCATAGAACTGCATCAAGAACACAAAGATTATAGGATATTTCAAGTAGATGGGGGTGAAGAGGTGCTCTCCTGAGCTACAGAAGGAAAGGTCTGGTAGGTAAGATAAAACACAAGTCAAATTTATTAGATTTGTCCACAGTCAGCAATGGTGATCTTCTTCGTGGTCTTGACATTCCTGGACCCAAAGCATTCCATGGCTTCCACAATATTCATGCCTCTTTCACCTTACCAAAGACCACATGTTTTTCATCCAATCACTTAATCTTGGCAGTGCAGATGAAAAACTGGGAACCATTTGTTTTGGGTCCAAAATTTGCTATGGACAAGATGCCAGGATCCATCTGTTTCAAGATGAAATTCTTACCAAATTTCTCCTCATAGATGGACTTGCCACCAGTGCCATTATGGCATGTGAAGTCACTCTGGCACATAATTGCAGAATAATCCTGTAAAAGCAGGGATCTTTATAACCAAATCCTTTCTCCCTACTGCTCAGAGCACAAAAGTTCTTGCTATCTTTGGAACTTTGTCAGCAAACAGCTGGAAAGAGACACGGCCCAAGGGCTCGCTGTCCACAGAGATACTGAAAAACATGGTGGAGGTGACTATGGTGGGGTGGTGGGTGTAGCACCCAAGCGGCAGTGTCTGCAAGGCCTATACTAAGTTCTGTATCAAGTCATATATCTCAAGATTACAACTAGAACTTGAAAGCAAATTGTTTCCATGTCTCTAAGCTTATGCACAATTATTAAATCCAAGTATGGATTTATAGGGAGCCAGTGTATGTGAGTGTATGCTTTTCTCCAGAAGTAATATTCAGTCCTGCTGAATCCAATAATCTGGTCCTATGATTAGACATAGGCAAATGAAATAGAAAGTAGAGAGAAAGATTTCTAGGTTGCTAACAAAAGCATTCTGGAAATAATTTGCTTTGGTTTCTATTTGGTTAGAAATGAAATCAGAATTGAATTGACTTAAAGAGAAAATAGTAAGCAGATCAAAAGAGAGGTCACAATGATACCAAATAACGTTTTTGTTAGAAATAAATGTGCAGCAAAAGTGGAAATCCAGGAGGTAATTATGAGGAAGATTTTATGTTTAACACCTTAGATAGGAAGCAGTTCTTAAATATTTCAGTGGTTTTTTAAAACCAACGAAGTTTATAATTAGATTAGAAAACAAAGGACAAACAATGAATACTTATCTTGAGTGGCTGCTTTAGAATCTCTATAAACATTCAAACACCTAATTCATTGTGGCAAAGGACATGGGGTCATATACTAGATCAGAGCAGTTTGTACAGTGCAGCCCTGTGTTTGATCAAAATGAAATGACTAATGCTCTTATGTGGCCTTTTGAAAATAAAAAGTTAGCACAAAGCCATAATAATGGCTTTTATTTTAATAATTTTATAGTAATGATTTAATCTGCCTAATATGGGAAGATATGAGTAAAAATGACAGGACTCTTACACCTTCATATACGATCAATATCCTCTCATGGGAATGTGGGTTATTGGCCGCTTATGTAACTGAGGGTGTACATTAGTGCCCTGGCACTCAGTTTTGTGACCACTTATATCATTTTAAGCTCAGATGCTTTTGAAATAAGTAATAGCAGAAGAGCAAACAGCTGGGGTATCAGCATGCAGAGAGAAAAGGAGCAAAGCTGCAAAATGAATTTACAAATGTTACCGGAGGAACTGAAAATTCTGAGAAGTCCGAGATCCAATGTACTTTAGTAAATACCAGCTATATGAAAAATGTCTACAAAGTACACAACATTATTTTGGACTTACATCTACCACCTCCCACCTCTTAACCTTTCTCCCTTTCTCTTGACATACTAGATAAAACTGTTGACTAATATGATTCACAATCTCTCTGAGGTCATGGAACCTCAGAACACAAAATGGAACACACAACGTATTATGTCCTAATGTGCACAGTATCTGTGAACATTGTACATTGAAACTATGATCATGTGTATTCATTAATAAGTAGGTAGCAAAATTGTGTGATTTTGATAAATTTCTCTGTGAGAAGATGAGACACCGGGATTACTGTATTTTTTGCAAAAGAGAAGCACATTGTTTTCTTTTTCACTTTAACCAAGCAGGAGGGTTTCTAAGGCCTCACTAGGTTACCTTTGTTCACATTAGCTTGCCATTGTGTTTTTTAAATTCACATTTTAATAGCAGTCATATAAATAATGCAGTAACTGCCGGCAATCAGATTACATTCTTATTCTGTCATTTAAGCAACATGCATTATAATAATAAAATGACTTTTGTACAACATGTTTATTCTGTTCTTCAAAGCAGGATTTCTTCCACATCTTTCTTAGTGCCTTATGAAGAAGAGGTGGTCAGTATATCTTTTTTTAATCGATGGGAGAATATGAACAATGAAGTAAAGCCAGAGAGCAACTTTTGTGATCTGGCCACCTTAATGGCACAAGATTTTAAGAAAAAATGTTCAGAGAGGAAAAGGTTTGTAATATTATCTAATATAATGCCAGCATGGAGAAAAGGTAGGACATCCCGAATGTATATATTTTTCCTTTCTGCTAAATTAAGATAGATAACACTATGTATGTACATATTTAGTCAACATAAAACACAAGCACTCATAGCCACATTTTTATAAGATGGAATATAAAATAAAAAACTTACTTCATACATATGTATACATACATATACACACACAAATATATATATATACATACACACACACATATCTATATGACACATAAAGAGGATATACCCTAAATATTCAGGAAATACTTTTAATTCCTTTTCCATGTGAGATATACTGGTGGTGGATTTTCTTGCTCTCTGATATTACCAGGTACTGAAGATTCAGGTTTCTCTTCCACATTACCACAATCCACAGGATCATCCAGGACCCTGTCTTTCTTTACTTTAGGGCCTGGAAGTATCATGGGACATTGAAGTTAGATGCCCATGTGGGCAGTTCAGATAAGATTCACCAAAATCTCAGAGCACACATTCCACTTCTCTGGATGATGCATGGTTGCCAGTCAGTAGGATCAGCTGAACAGATGAAGTAGTGATTCAGTACAGGCAACATCGGATGGCAAGGGAAGGTCTATAGGTGTTAGCCCTGCTTTCAAAAGGCTTTTTGATACCGAGAAGAAATGGCAAAGGAAGTGGGTGGAGGGTATTCTCAATGTGGACTCTCTGGTCCATCTAGATAGACAGACCTTATCTCCAGCTCCAGAAACCTCTGTGAAGGTGTAGGTCACTCACCTCCTTTGCAAGAATCAATAACACTTATTAGATCATCTAGGGAGTTTAGCTAATTTATTTATTTTCAGTCATCTTTCAAATCTCATGTTCTGACATCAAGTTAATTTGCTACATTGTTCTTGATTCTTGATTTTTTTTTCAAGAAAATGTAGTTTATCCAATTTCTTAGTTTTGGCTTTTAGAAATGTTTCAAATGTAAACTTCAAAGTTTATTTTTAAAAGTAAAAACTAAGCATTAAAATAGTATTTACTCATGAATTTTTTCAAGTTTTTATTTAAATTCTTTTCTTGAATCTTTTTAATGTTTATTTATTTTTGAGACAGAGAGAGAGCATGCACAAGGGAGGGGCAGAGAGAGGGAGACACAGAATCCGAAGCAGGCTTGAGGATCCGATCGGTCAGCACAGAGCCCAACTCGGGGCTCGAAGTCACGGACCTTGAGATCATGACCTGAGCCAAAGTCAGATGCCTAATGGACTGAGCCACCCGGGCGCCCCTTTGTTTAAATTCTAGTTAACATCCAGTTCAGTATCAGTTTCAGGTGTAGAATTTAGTGACTTATCACTTACATACAATGCTCATCAAAACAAGTGACCTCATTAACTCATCACTTATTTAACCCATCCTTGCCTACCTCCCCTCTAGTAACCCTGTTTGTTCTCTGTAGTTAAAAGTCGGTCTCCTGGTTTGCCTCTCTTTCTTTCTTTTTTTGCCCATATGTTCATCTGTTTTGTTTCTTAAATTCCACATGAGTGAAATCATATGGTATTTATCTTTTCTGAGTTATTTCGCTTAGCGTAATACTCTTTGGCTCCATCCATGTTGCCATATGTATGCCTTTGACAGAGAGAAAGTCAGTTACAAGGAAGTAAAGACATAATAATATTTTATGTGTAACCTCACATAGGCACCATGCTTGTGCTGGAAATTCAATGCAGAATAGGACACTGAAGTTCCCCGCCCTCAAGAGCTTCTAGTCTAGTAAAACAGAGGACATGGGCTAAGACTTTAAGAGTATTATTTATTGGGTGGGGGGCGCCAGGGTGGCTCAGTCAATTAAGCATCTGACTTCTGTCCAGATCATCATCTCGTGGTTTGTGAATTCAAGCCCCAAGCAGGGCTCTGTGCTGACAACTCAGCCTGGAGCCTGTTTCTGACTCTCTGTCTCCCTGTCTCTCTGCCCCTACCTGCTCATTCTCTGTCTCTCTCAAAAATAAAAATAAACATTAAAAAAATAATTTTTTGTGATCCCTAAAATATTTTGAGAGAGAGAATAAAATCACCATAATGTCACTAGGTCCAGCTGTGATATTTACCATAGAAGTTAATAGAGTTTAATGGCTACTTAGAAAACTAGAAAGTTTTATTCTGATTAGCTCATCCTTTGACATCCAGATGTTAAAAGAGTTTTATTCTCTTTTAAAGGGAATCATAAAGACACCTAAAAGGAAAACATTTTTTCTTCAAAAAAAATCTGTCTTTAGATTTCTGCCACATTAAGAACTTTTTTTTTAATTGCCATTGGTTATTAAGAATAAAGCCTTGATGAACTTATGAAATCTTGGGAAGGCTAATTTGCCTCTCTACTATCAGTCATTGTTCCAAGATTTAAATTTCATAAAAAGAACAGCCGTCTGCAAAACTCTTTGCTACTAAGATTACAGAGTTTTAGTATCCACTTGAGCACTGCAATTTGTGGATAGCATAGATGACAAATTGTAATTTTGTCTTTTCTGTGAAGTTTTACACTGAAGACTCTTGAATGGTTTAAAGAGTCACATTAAAACAGTCTTGGCAAGTGTGAATGCATAACTATATATTTATATACTGCATTAACAAAAAGAGTAGCATCAAATACAAGTTCCATCCATAACATGTGGCTAATAATTCTTGGTCAGCAAAAATAAAAGATAGTGTTTAGAAAATGTGTGGAACATTTTTTTTTCATTAATTATTTTATTCATACAACAGATACTTAGTAAATTTCTATATTGTGTCAGTCTCTCTCTTATGGGACCTGGCGGTAAAGCAATGTATAACTTCCTGCTGTATTGAAGCTCACATTATAGTGCAGGAGACAGATAATAAACTGAATTAAATACGTTCATCAAATTGTTACAAATTTTTTGAAGCAAAAGACACAGGACAAAGGAACGATCTATACAGAGTAAATGGTAATATTTTAAACATAGTGGTCAGTGAAGTATTCTTGAAGGATGTAACATCTGAGCAGAAGTCTGCAGGGTATGAGGAGAGCTGAGGAATGAGTGTTCAAGAAAGAGGGATGGCCTTAAGTGCAAAGGCCCTGAGATCGAAGAATGCTTGAGAAACCAAAATAAAGCAAGAAAACCAACAGAGCTGGAAAGAGCAAGGGGGAAGTAAGAGTTGATTAGGTCAGAATGATTACTGGAGGCCATACCATCCTGGATCTTGCCATCATAGGAAGGGCTTTATGTTTATTCTAAATAAAATTAGAAGCTTCTGTAGGGTTTGGGGAAGTATGAAATCATTTGACTTTGTTTTAGATTATTCTGCTTTCTAGACTAAAGAAAAGGAAAGTAGAATTGCTATACTACTTTTTAGAATTACTGTAGCTCAGGGTATCACCCTGCATAAATTTAAGAATGCAGTAAGCACTGTGCAAATACTGAAATAAGAAAGCATTTTATTTCAAATTTGTTTATCAAAATGAGGCTCATGAGCTATTAGTGCCATTTAACTAAACCAGCATAATTATTTATGAACAGTGAGCCTAGTATTTGTATTATAGCAGAAGTTCTAGAGAAAGATTCCTTAGGATCCTGCGGTGTCTCAAAAATGTTCCACCGTGGCCAAAAAATACAAGATCAAAAATGATTATTTTAGTAAATAATTATTAAAGTTGCAATTCATAATATTTTCCTCTAAGATGTTTCGGACAATAATAAGGAATGATCAGGAGAAAACTTAAGAGTTTATTTTTCCTTATTGGAGAAGATATTTAGATTCAAAACACCTAATCAAAGGATATAGTATACTTTGACATATATAGGGGCGCCTGGGTGGCTCAGATGGTTGAGCATCCGGCTTTGGCTCAGGTCATGATCTCACAGCTCGTGAGTTCGAGCCCCGCGTCAGGCTCTGTACTGACAGCTCGGAGCCTGGAGCCTGTTTCAGATTCTGTGTCTCCCTCTCTCTCTGCCCCAACCTACTCGCATTCTGTCTCTGTCTCTCTCAAAAATAAAATAAAAACATTATTTTTTTAATATATGATTATTTTATCAGAGAATTTCATCTTTTCATACTTCACCAGGTGCCACTCTCCATTGAAGATAACCACACATTAAATCATCATTCATGGGGTTTAAATCCCAGCCTTACCCTTCAATTACCTGACCTGTGTATGGCTCCTCATCCTTAAATTGGAGATAACAATTCCACCTACTTACATAGTGGTCATGACAGTAAAGTAAGTTAGAGCATGTCCCTCCAGAAATGCTAGCCCATGCTTATAACCACTAGGCACATCACAGTGCTTTATAGAGAATTAATATGATTCACTTTGTAGTCTGAATTCTGTTGTATTTACATTAGAGCATGACACACAATATAATTACAAACAAAGTGAAAGGAAAATAAAACTGTCTTTGAGACATTCAGGAAGATTCACTATCAGCTCTGAGATATTGTAACTGTAATGTATAGCAAACTTCTTTTGAAGTCTTTTAAAATTATAAACTCATGTTTGAATACATCACTCCACATATGAGGCAGGTATCTGTGGCTGCATTTAAGACTTCTTGTCCAGAAGAGTAAGCCAAATGCTAATGTTTAATTTTTAATTTTTTTAAGTTTATTCATTTTGAGAGAGAGAAAAAGAGCACAAGTGGGGGGCAAGGAGAGAGAGAGAGAGAGAGAGTGGAGGGGGGAGAGAGAGAAAAAAAGAGAGAGAGAGAATGAATCCCAAGCAGGCTCTGTACCACTAACACAGAGCCTAATGTGGGGCTCAAACCCACAAGCACAAGATCATGACCTGAGCTGAAGTTGGACACTTAACCAACTAAGCCACCTATGTGCCCCCACATGCTAATGTTTTGATCATAAGTAATTGAGGATTAACATTAGAAGTTTTGTGTTAGATGATTTTTGTAAGCACTCTTTCAGTATGGTCAAATTTTACTGGATCTTAGATTGATATATTTAATTGGATTTTTAGAAGGTCCCAGTGTCAAAGGGTTGCTGGGATTTACACTTTTAATAAAACCCCTACCGGGTCATCCAACAGCAGCTAAAGGGTGAAGAAGAGGAAGCAAAACCAGGTCTGTCTTCTCTGTGAGGCTGCAGCAGGTGCTGGTGTCTAGGAAGGTCTACAGCAGTGGCACCTGTTGTTGGATCTGCACTCAATTGCCAGTGAGAAGGAGAACTGAAATGATAGAAAACAAATTGAGGAAAAGATTTGGATTCCAAAATAACCTCATGCAGAAGCAGAAGTGCTTTTGAACTAAAGATATAGCTTGAAAGCAACTTGGCATGTTTAACAGCTTACATCATCTTTTTATGTATGGAAAGTTCTGAAGAAAAATTGTATTAGTTCTGAAGAAAAATCTCTAAACACATTCAAGTCCAGAATCAGAAGTTACATACTCCCAAGACCTCCTCTTGATGTGGGCCATTGGAAGGAGATTTAGAGTTATTGAAATTACCATTTATGTTGACAGAACAGTGGGAGATAAACCACAAAGTTAAAGAACTCATTTCAGGCTGGAACACTCATCCATCGTCTCTTTAACAGCAATTTGTCCCTCACTACTTTCTTTCCAGAACATCATTTCTTTGTATCTGTTCTTAGAGCCTCGGTGCCACTGGCTACCAAATTAGCTTCAATTCTGTCCCTAAGATGATCTCTGGTCACTCTCATATCTACTTTACCTCTCTAATAGGAATTCTGTAACTTTACAGTTGTTTCTGAGGAAAATTCCACTTTTTAATCCAAAGCCATTATTAAATAAAAGAAGCTGTTTGTAAGCCAGATCCAAAGTTGAGTTCTTATTTTTCCACAAGACTTTTGGTTCTGTTCATTCCCTGGATTATTTTCTCAACCAAGTGGCTTTAGATTTCAGCAAGCAATATCAGAGTCATGTTGAGTCTTTTCCACCAAATTAATAAAATGCTTTTGTCTAGAATGCTGAAGAGAAGTAGGCTGTGTTTATAGCTAATATATTAATTCCCAGACTTCAAGGAACTTTAGCTTCTTAAGCTGAACTCATTAGAAAAATAATGTACAATGTTGTTTGTTTTACAGTAATTATTTCTAATCGAACACATAATTAATGATATTTCCAGTTACCTTAGCTTTCTTTAGAGAATTTTATGTATAAGAGCATTATTACAGGGGCATCTGGGTGGCTCATTTGGTTAAGCGTCTGACTTTGGCTCAGGTCATGATCTCATGGTTTGTAAGTTTGAGTCCCACGTTGGGGTCTATGCTAATAGCTCAGAGCCTGGAACCTGCTTCCAACTCTGTGTCTCCCTTTCTCTCTGCCTCTCTCTCTCAAACCCCCCTCTCTCTCTCTGCCTCTCTCTCTCAAAAATAAATAAATGTAAAAAATTAAAAAGAGCATTATTATAAATGATGGAGGAGAATGAAAATAAGTAGGCACAATATAGTGATTGGTATACGTATACTATATATGATTGGTATACATATATAATAGATATATATCACTACATATATAACATGATATACATCATGGCTCCTAAAGAATAGGCATTGGGATTTATACTGTGACTTTATTTCCTTGCAACACGACTTGAATATAGAAAATACTAACACATCTATAATGAGTAGTTAAATGCATGAATATATTTTCTATCTATAAAGGAACAGTATAATGGAAATTGTGTTTTTTCTTTCCAACAGTGACCTCAAATTATTTAGCCATGCTTTATGCAGCACATTTGAGAATTGCTTTCATGAAAGCATTAACTGATGAATGTCCGCTGACCTGGAATTAATGCTTATTATTGAATTAACTGTATATTGTGTGCCATGCTACTATACATAATCGGCCAAAGATATTGATTCTTCCATGCTAAGGGTTCAAGAAGCTTTATACAAGAATCAATATTGATTTTTGCAGGTGCAATCTAGAGCAAATTTCTTGATTGTGAAAGACTATTTTTCAAAGTGGCTCACAAAGCTCCTAGTTTCATCTAATATATTGGCTGCAATAATCTCAGCTCAGAACCAGTTATTTGCAGAATATTGGCTGCCAGAGGTTGTTGCCTCTAACAGTGGGTCTCCATTGATCTCAGTTCTGTTTAAAATACTTGTGAACTGGAAATTTATTTATACTTTCAATACCCTCAGATAAATGGCCAGGTTGGAAAGATAGTGTAGATTACTAAGAATTACCTAAAATAGATTCAGGGAGAAGAGGATTGACCATGATTTGCCAGATATATGGCGCTCAACATGTCATTTCATGATCAAATACAGGAGTGGATCCTGCTAAATTACTAATCAAGTGTCTTAACTGTCTTTATATATACATAATTATTAATTAAAATATAAAATAAATTATATTTATATAATTCCAGACAACAAAAATATGCAACTCGTCATTCCTTAATTATTCCTTAATTATATTAAGAATATGTACCATATTCTTCATCATGACTAGTAACTTGCCCAATAGAGTTTCCATCTGTTGTAAGAAAGGTTTAGAATGTATCTAATATAGAATATAAAACTTAGACTATAGATGGCAAAGTGTGCCATTCTGGCCAATGGAAAAATTTACTTCTTCTAGTGTCTTTATAATGAAATTCAATTACCTCATCTCTAAAGTTATTATAAGCCATATCCAAAAAACAGAATTGTAATTAGTGTCTATGTTACATCAAAATAAAAGTGGGTAATCAATGAGTAGTAATAATAATAACAATAATGTAATAAAGGATGTTTTAAAATTGGATTCCTAATGAAGTGGAATTGTTCTGATACCAAGCTCTTCACTAATTTCTCTTTATTTATAGGAAACCCTAGACAATTCACATATTCTTCTTTTTGGGTATAATAATAATTATCTTCCTTTTGTGTTTTTAACATGTGCCAGACATTTTCCTAAAAGCTCCACGTAGCATTTAATCTGCACAGTAACTATAAAATATATCTTCTGAAGACAACTGAGGTTCCAAGAGATGAAACAGCTTATGGTCTCAAATAGGAATTTGTAAACCAGAACTCAAAATTGATTTTCACCCTTTTTTTAATAGAACATATCTTCTTTAATATTTATTTATTTTGAGGAGGGGGAGGGGCAGGGAGAGAGAGGGGGAGAGAATTACAAGCAGGTTCCATACTGTCAACACAGAGCCCCATGATGGGCTTGACCTGATGAACAATAGATCATGACCTGAGCCAAAATCCAGAATCGGAGGCTCAACCAACTGAGCCATCCAGTTGCCCCTAAGAACTTATTTTTTTATAACACTTTTAGATTTACTGAAACATTGAGACGATAAGGGATTTCTCATATATCCCACACCTAGTTTTCTTTGTTACTAATATATAAAATATTTGTTATACTTAATAAACCATATTGATACATCATTATTAACCAAAGTCCACAGTTTGCTTAGATTTCTATAGTTTTTACTTAATGTACATTTTAATTATTTTTGTTGCTGGATCTCATTTGGGATATCATTTTACATTTAGTTGTCTGTTGTTCTTTGGACTTTTCTTGTCTGTGGCAGTTTCTCAGATATATCTTGTTTTTGATGACCTAGATGGTTTTGAGGGGTACTGGCCAGGTATTTTGTAGAATGTCCCTCAAGTGGGATTTGTCTGACTGGTTTTTTTCCCCTCTGGAGCTACTGGTAATTCAGAAGACCACAGACCACAGATGTAGAGTGTCAGTTTAGTCACATCCTATCAGGCATATATACTATCAATATGTGTTTTAACTGTTAATATTATCCTTGATTACTTGGCTTGAATAATGTTTGTCAAGTTTCCCCACTGGAAAATCACTCTTTTTACTCCTTCTCTTTATCTACACTTTGGACAGAAGTCACTATGCACAGTCTAATCTAAGAAATGAGGAGTTTGTTCCCTTTTCTTGAGGGGGTATTTATATAAACTAGTAGGAATACTTCCACATGGGAGAATATTTATGTTGGCTGTAGATTTAGTGAGGATGTATTTTATCTAATTGAGGGCTTTTCTTTCTATTTTTAGTTTGCTGAGGCGTTTTATCATGAATGGGTGTTGGATTTTGCCAAATGCTTTTTCTGCATCAATGGATGCAGACTATAAAAGTCAGCTGATGTGGTGGATTACATTAATTGATTTAAAAATGTTGAACCAGGATTGAATGGCAGGAATAAATCCCACTTGGTTGTAGTGTGTAATTCTTTTTATACATTGTTATGTTTGATTTGGTAATATTTTGTTGAGGATTTTTATTACATGTATGTTCATGAGAAATATATATCTGTAGTATTGTTTTAGCTTGTAATACCTTATCCAGTTTTGGTGTTAAGGTAACACTGGCTTCATAGAATAAATTATGAATAGTATTCCCTCTGCTTCTATTTTCTGGAAGAGATTGTAGAGATTTGGTAAAAATTTATTTTTTTAGTATTTAGTAAAATTCACAGGTGAAACCATCTGGGCCTGGTGCTTTCTTCTTTGGAAGATTTTTGCTGATTCATCTTCTTTGGTAGATTACTGATTTTGTGTGTGTGTGAATTTTAGTGGTTTGTATTTTAAAGAATTGTTATTTTCATCTAAATTATCAAATTTTGTCCTCTTATTATAATGAAACATTTTGCATGATTCCATTTTTCTCCTATCTCAGCATATTAATAATACTTCTTTTTATATTTTCTGTTGTTTTCTTATAGTTTGCAATATGTATTTACAAGCAGTCTAGGTCCTCTCAAATACACTATACTGCTCCATTGGTATAATGCAAGTTTCCCTTTTTTCTTTTTTTAAAAATAAAAAAAAATATTTTAAGGAGAGAGAGACTGCAAGCAAGTTAGGAAGAGGGGCACAGGAGGAGGAGAGAGAGAATCTTAAGGAGGCTGCACACTCATTGGGGAACCTGAGCTGGGTTTGATCTCCCGACCCTTGGATCTTAACCTGAGTCAAAATCAAGAGTCCAACACTCAAATTGCCCCTCAGTTCTTGAATATTCTATTAAATTTGGATTTTTTTTAATTAGCTTGGGAAGTTTCTAATGACATGTCTTCTAGCTCATTGATTCTTTCCTCAGATATATCTAGTCTATTGATGAGCCCATCAGATGAAGTCTTTATTTCCATTACAGTATTTTTTTATTTCTACATTTATTTTTGATTCTTACAGTTTTTATGTCTCTGTTTGCATTACCCATCTGTTTTTCATGGTTGTCTATTTTTTTTCATTAGTGCTCTTAACTTATTAATTATTATTATTGTAAATTTCCAGTCTGATAATTCCCAATTCTCTGCCATATCTTATTTTGTTTGTCATGTGTGCTCTGTTTCTTCAGACTGTATTTTTCCTTGCCTTCTAGCATGTGTTGCAAATTTTTATTGAAAGCTGAATATAGTGTATCAGGTAATAGGAACTGACCTGAATAGGCTTTTAGCATGCGGTTTTATTAATTTGGTAAAAAGTCAACCTGTGTGCAATGTTTGCTGTAGCTTTAGGTGTCTGAGGCTTCCGTTTCTTCTAGGGTCCTTGTTTTTGTCTTTTCTGTTTTCTTTGGTTTTCCCTAACAACTCCTTCTTAAACAAAGTCTAAGACTAGCAGCTCTTTCAGATATAATCCACTGCTATTATACCTGAGCTCCATTGATGTAATTGTGAAGTTTGGGGAAAGGGCAAACCTTGTATAATCCTATGGTTCTGATTCAGTCTTTCAGGGTTCTCTGTCCCTGGGCTATGACCTTCACAAGGGTTCCTCAACTTCATTCACCCCACCCACTCTGATGTGAGCTAGGAAGCCTAAGGGAGATAGAGTTGGGTAATATCTCTTTTCCCACATTGGATAAAGTCTCTAGAGAGTTCTTTTCTCTTTCTGAATGAGTCTTTATAATTGAGGATTCTCTGAGCATATTTGTCTTTAGTATTTTAAATTTATTTTGAGAGAAAGAGCAAGCAGGGCAGAGAGAGAGAGGGAGAGGGAGAGAGAGAGAGAGAGAGAGAGAGTGAGAGAGTGAGTGAGTGAAAGAGAACACCAAGTAAGCTCCACACGTGGTGCAGAGCCTGAGCCAGGGTTCGATCCCATGAACTGTGAGATCATGACCTGAGCTAAAACCAAGAGCTGGAAACTTAACCAACTGAACCACCCAGGTGCCTATCTTTGAGCATATTTTAAATGATTACCTTTCTTGGGGCACCTGGGTGGCTCAGTCAGTTAAGCGTCCAACTTTGGCTCAG
The DNA here is from genome assembly GCF_024362965.1 of Panthera pardus. Taxonomy (NCBI): domain Eukaryota; kingdom Metazoa; phylum Chordata; class Mammalia; order Carnivora; family Felidae; genus Panthera; species Panthera pardus. The sequence continues at coordinate 89,425,577 of NW_026526655.1, forward strand.
GTCATGATCTCATGGTTTGTGGGTTCAAGCCCTGCATTGGGTTCTGTGCTGACAGCTCAGAGCCTACTTCGGGTTCTGTCTCCATCTCTCTCTGCCCCTTTCCTGCTCATGCTTTGTCTGTCTGTCTGTCTCTCTTTCTCTTAAATATAAATAAAACATTAACATTAAAAAATAAAATAAATAAATGGTTACCTCTCTCAACCCCTACCACCACCACTGTCGGAGATATGAAGGTTTGCCTTGGTCCTTTACCATGAGAATATGCTAGCGTTCCAAGGAGTAAAACCCACAGAGGTGCAGATGTCCTCCAAGGCTGCAGGTTGCAGGAATTTATCATTCTTACTATAATCTACATTCCAAGTTCAGCAACTCATCAAAGTTACTTTTAAGTACTCCTACCAGTTTATGGCTCCTGTAGCTTGTGTTCCTGTTAACCTGAGCTCAGCTCTGCGTATCTGTATTTTCCTTTCTCTCCAGGTTTCAGGGTTGTGGCTTGCCCTATGATCTCTGTTTTATGATTGGTGCAAGAGAAGTGGTTGATTTTCAGTTTGTTCAGCTTTTATTGTACAGAAGTGAGTGATACCTTTCAATATATATACCTATATATATTGGGACTGGAACTAGAAGTCTAATCCTTTATTCCTATTCACTGTGCTCTCCTATAGTGTTTCACAAACTTCATCATACACGAGAATTTCCTAGAGGACTTGTTAAAACTGAGTTTTAACTACTTTCAAAGTTTTTAATTAATTAGGTTTAGTATAAGGCCTGAGGACTTGCATTTCTTAGAGGTTCCCAGTTAATGCTGATCCATGAACTGCACTTTGAGAACAATTGCTGTACTATTTTAGTAACTGATCTTAATTGAAATCTAGTGATATGAGTCAAATAACCAGGAAAATGGATGGCCAACCAACCTGCTTCCTGAGTTTGACTATGCTGTGATTACTGTGTTGAAACCATCCCTATTTATTTGCTATCCTTGCCACATTTCCTATTATTATGGTTTTTTCCTGAAGAAGAGTTTTAATGTTGCCAGTGTTTGTTTTTCTGTATATTACCTTACTGAGTTTTTGTTATGTAAAAATATTGATTGTATAAGTAAAATCCACTTCTCAGAGAAGGGTTTGTAGTAAGTCTCAATCTCATTTCAGAGAAGTAATATGGCATATAATTTTTCTACCTAGACAATATGTGTGAATGTGTTTATGTAGTCCTGAAATATGTTTTTTTTAAACTAAGGATGACATAAAACTTTGTTTTCTATTAGTATCCATAGTCTGTCTTATTATTCAGACAATTATATAGTACCTCATTTTATGAATGCGCCATAATTTGGTTAACATTTTTATACATGAAACTTAGGCGATTTAAAATGCTTTCTACAAAACAGTGTAGTACTTGACATTTATATATGTAAGTGTTTCTGTTCCTATAACAGTATTATTGTGATATATATTCCTAGAAATAGAATTTTTGAGTCAGAGGGCATACACAATTATCTTTACTAATTAACAATATAAATTGTAGTATGAGAAAAGCACCAATTTTCTTTATTATTGCCAACACATAATGTTATCAAATTTTTGAACTATGCAAATTTGGAGATTTATTGTATGAGTAAATATAGCCAAAGAGTTTGGATAGCTCTAATCTTTAAGTCTGAAGTCTTAGATTTTACTTTCTGTCTCTGTGTTTTACTTTTCTTCCTCCCTCTCTCAATATTTCTATCAATATCTATCCCTGTAAACTCCTCTCTCAGTATCTTTCTCAATCCCCATCCTTGATAATATGTGGAGAGAACACTTGGTTGTGAATGTAACATTTTATCTGATCTTTATTAGTGGCCTGCATCTCACTGTTTTAGAGAGAACTTGATGACAAGCGCTTTATGAATGACTTGGTGCCTTTGTCTTCTGTTTTGGTAAGGTGATACTTTGTTGCCGTTGCTTAAAACTGTTCACTTTGGCACTCTTATCCCTGAGAGGCATCAATTAATGTCTCTCAATTAATTTAAATTTCAGACCTCAGGCCAAAAAGCTTACTTTATCAAAGTTGTTTTTCTTTCCGCTTGTTTGCTATCCACTTTCAGTCTAATTTCATTATTTATCTTGTACAATTTTGTTGAAAGTGGCAAAGAACATCTCATACACATCAACTTCATGAAATTTTTCTAATGTAGAAAAATTAATCTATAGCTGTGCTTGGCAGGTGGTTTGTTTTCTATATTTATAATTACTTAAATTGGTAATTTTTTTTCTGTAATATTTGAGTCTTTGCCACCCGTAGCTTGATTGCCTTCACTAAGCCAGTGTCACATTTTAAGTTGTATTATTGAAGCACTTTGATCCAAAAAAGCACCTGCAACTCGTTTTCATATCTGTACTTTAGATTAGCCACAGGGATTGCTTGTGCTTTTTTCGTGGAGTGGTGGGATCCACTGAGCCCCTTATTTTCACACTGTCTTGTGGATCTGCAGTATTTGGCTGTTCTTTAGATGCTACAGATTAAAAGTGGAAACGGGGTCAAGAATGATATCCATACATTAGCCCATTTTAAATTGTGGTTTTCATAGTTTCTTATTGATTTCTGAGAAATCTGTAAATATTTTATATATTGATCTTTTGTTAAATTTTTAAAAGCATATTTTTCTCAATATGTTATCTTCTAATTTTCTCTATTGACTTTATTCATAACACAAGTGTTTTTTGAATATATTTTTAATATTGGGATGCCCAGGGGATTCAGTCGGTTGGGCATCTGACTTCAGCTCAGGTCATGATCTCACAGTTTGTGGTTCAAGCCCCATGTCGGGCTCTGTGCTGACAGCTCAGAGCCTGGAGCCTGCTTCGGATTCTGCGTCTCTGTCTCTCCCTGCTCCTCTCTGACTCATACTTTCTCTCTCAAAAATAAATAAACGTTAAAAAAATAAATATATTTTAAGTAGTTTATTCATTTTTGAGAGAAGGAGAGAGAGCACGTGTGTGCACAAGTGCATACAGGGGAGTAGCAGAGGGAGAGGGGGAGAGAAAATCTTAAGCAGGCTCCATGCCCAGTACTGAGCCCCACACAGGGCTCAGTCTCACAACAGCAAGATCATGACCTGAGCTGAAATCAAGAGTTGGACACAACCAACTGAGCCACCCAGGCACCCCCATAACAGAAGTTTAAAATTTTTATGTACTCAACTTTTCTTTTGGATTCTGGGTTTTCCATCAGACTTAGAAAGGCATTCCCATATTTATAATAAACTTAAAAATATTCTCTACATTTGTTTTGAAAAATGTGTTTATTTATTTATTTAAATAGATTTTTAATAGCAGTTTTAGGTTCATTACAAAATTATGTAGAAAGTACAAAGATTCTTGTATATCCCCCACCTTCCCCCAACATCAGGATCTCACACCTGATCGATACATTTGTCACAATCAGTGAACCTGTACTGACCCAGGACTATCACCCAAAGTGTGTAGTTTATATGAGGGTTCACTCTTGGTGTTATTCATTGTATGGGTTTTAACAAATGTATAATGACGTTTACCAACCATTGTAATATCATGTAGAATAGATTCAGTGCCCTAAAGATCATCTTTGCTCTGCCTATTTATCCTTCCTTCCCTGTAACCTTTGGAAATGACTAATCTATTTATCATTTTCATAGTTTCCCCTTTCTAGAATACTATATAGTTGGAATCCTTTAATATCTAGTCTTTTCAGATTGGCTTCTTTCATGTAATAATATGTAGTTAGGGTTTCTCATGTTTTTCCTGGCTTGTTCATTTCTTTTTAGCACCAAACAATATTCCATTGTCTGGATGTACCACAGTCTGTCTATCCACCAACTAAAGGATATCTTGGTTGCTTCTACATTTTGGCAATTATGAATAAAGCAGCTGTGGACATCTGTGTGCAGGTTTTTTTGTAGGCAGAAGTTTTTACTTACTTTGAGGAAATAGGAGTGCATTCGTTGAGTCAAAAAGTAAGAGTATGCATAATTTTGTAACGTACTGCCAAACTGTCTTCCAAAGTTGCTGTACCATTTTGCATTTCTAGCAGTAATGAATGAGAGTTCCTGTTGCTTCACATTGTCACCAACATTTGGTGTTGTGAGTAGTCTGGATTATGACGATTCTAATACATGTATAGTGGTACCTTATTGTTGCAATTTGAAATTCCCTGAGGTGCCTGGATGGTTCAGTTGGTTAAGCGTCCGACTTTGGCTCAGTCATGATCTCACACTTTGTGAGTTGGAGCCCTGTGTTGGTCTCTGTGCTGGCAGCTCAGAGCCTGGAACCTGTTGTGGAATCTGTGTCTCCCTCTCTCTGCCCCTCCCCTGCTCATGCTCTGTTTCTTTCTGTCTTTCAAATGTCTTTCAAATAAATAAATGTAGAAACATCTTAATTTGAAATTCCTTAATGACATATGGTGTCGAACATCTTTTTATATGCATTTGGCATCTGTTGATCTTTGTTGAGATGTTTATTCACATCTTCTGCCTACTTTTCAAGTAGGTTGTTCATTTTCTTATGTTCAGTGTAAAAATTCTTTTTTTTTCTCTTTCTTTTTTTTTTTTTTTTTTTTTTTTTGAGAGACAGAGAGAAAAAGAGAGAATCAGTGAGGGAGGTGGAGAGGGAGAGGGAGAAGGAGATAATCTTAAGCAGGCTCCAAGCTCAGCTCAGAGCTCTGTCTGGAAGGTGAGATCATGTGTCAGACACTTAACTGCTTAACCAACTGAGCCACCCAGGTGCCCCTAAGACTTCTATGTTTATTTTAGAAAACAACCTGTTTTTTGATATGTCTTTTCTAAATATTTTCTCCCAGTTTGTGACTTGTCTTCTCCTTCCCTTGACATTGTCTTTTGTAGAGCAGACATTTTTAAATTTTAATGAAGTCCAATTGTACCAATTATTTCCTTCATGAACATGACTCTGATATTTTTTTCCCATCACTTTTAAAAACTGTTATTTTTCCTTTTGTCTTACAGTTTATATTGCATCCAGCTCCAGAATATATCCAGTATCAGACCTTTTCTCACTAACTTCATTGACTACAAACTAGTCCAGGCATTACTGTCTGACTCAGGTTATTGCAGTTGCTTTCTAGCTGATCTGCTTCTACCTTTTCCTCAAACAGGCAAGTTGTTAAAACCACACAGATCACAACCACTAACGTTTCAGCTCAAAACCCTCCAGTGGCTTCTCATGTTATGTATATAAGACCCTGCAAAAATCCCATCTCTGTCCAGTCTCATGTCCTGTTACTTTTCTCATGCTCTCTTTTCTGGCACTTAACCTCCTTGTTCTGTGAATACCCTAAATAACTTTCATTTCAGGGCATAAGCATGTCCTGTTTCTTCTATCTAGAATGTTCTTCCTTAAGAACTCATAATTTGCCCCACCTATCTTCAGATCACCTCCACAAACAAGCCTTTTATGATCATCCCATTTAGAAAAGTACCCTTTGGAACCAATATTTCTTAGAACTTTTTTGTTATTAACATAGTATATATTTGTCTATCTCCTCCATATAGAATATAAACCTCATGGAAACAAAGATTTGGTCTCTTCACTCTTATATCCCCAGTGTATATCTGGCAGGTGGGAACACTCCTCTGAGATAAGCATCTCATAAATATTCTGAAGGATTTTAATCTTGGATGGGGATGGGAGCATGTTGAGACAGGTGTACTGGGTAAATCATATTTGAAGAGTGGTGTCACATTTGATGCTTAAAACAAAAACAAAAACAAAAGTTATATAATTGCTGAATATTAGGTCCAAACAGGTAAATGGCACTGCAGTTCCAAGCCACTGTTAATTCATAAATGTTTGATTTGTAACGTGAAGGGGAGTGGTTTGCATGAAATAACTTCCAGGGTTCAAAAGTAAGTCTTGACAATGTAGTCTATACAGCCTGTTTACCTTGGGTTAGAACTAAAAGTTTAAACCTTGAAGACACTGATATCTCTCTAGGAATTTGGCATAAATCCCCCTGGTTTTAAGAAGACTTAAAGTTGAACCTGAAATTTATTTCTTCTTGACAGAAACCAACATCTGTAATGGGTTCAATCATAGCTAAGTCCAGTGGGCTGAGAATTGCATTTGTTATATTTCCAAGTTAGCTTTCAGAGTCAAGAGGCTTTGTCAAGAGGCTTTGACATTTGTTAGTTTCTAAAATTAGGGAAAAGATGTAGTATTACATTTTTTTAAGAAAACAAAGCAAAAACAGGTTTTTAGCTGGAAATAAAACCATAGGTTCTTTGTAGTAATGTAATATAAAATTACATTGTGTAACATAAAATATTGTGTGTAAATTTGGACTTCTTTTTTAGATGACTGGATTTTTGCTGAGCAGTATGCTTTTCATACTGCTTGCCTTGATAAATACTTGTTCATTTTTTAATCTAGTGTCCTGGAAAAAAAGGAAAATAAACCTCTGTGTCATGCTTTTAAAACAAAATCTAAGGTTTTTCTCATTTTAGTCTTAATTTTCCTCAAGGAGATCAGTTTTATTGCTCAGAGTCCTTTATTCAATTTTATTCAAATTAATTATTGTAAACTGTAGATATTTTAAGGTTTAAGCAAGTTAGAAAGGCTAAAATTACAAAATTCAAATTCTGCAAGGTTCCTGATATAAACTGTCTGGTCATCACATGTGTCTAAAGATATGCTATTTGAAAACTAGAAACTGGAGATATCAAAGTAGAAGTTGACCAGAGTTTAAACATTAGTTAGGTGACATTGAGTCTAATACCCTGTTTCCATCTTTTACGTAGCATATTCTAAGGCTATATTTTAAATATATATATAGATTGTCCTGGAGTGAAAACTTTTTCATGTCTCATTTATCCATTTCTGATTTGTGAGGATTCAGTTGCTGACACCTTAAAATCAGGAAGCATTTTGAAATACTTTCAAACATATAGTTAGTCATTGAGGATAGTCAGTTTAAATGTAGGCAGTGGTTAACACGTTCTCGGAATTAAGGTGCTCTTTAAAAAATGATTCCCTTTTAGGGGCATTATCAAATACAGAACTGATTAAGCAATCAAACTCCACTCTAGTTTCGGAGCAAAATGTTAGCCATTCTGCCACTCATTCTTTCTTTTATTACACCTCATTATTGTCTCTTTAGATTCTTTCTTTCTGTTCCGAATGATTTCCTACCTTATGGCCATCTAAGGAACATAGTGGAAGGGTAAAGAATTAATTAAACTTCTAATGGTGCAATTAGTAGTAAGTGTGAACTGTTACAGCATTTCCTCAGATGTTTTATAGTTTGTGAGACATCATCTTCACCTCAGCTGACGAATACTGACCACCTGTTATCTATTACCATAACATTATACAAGCAGACTGACAGGAAGCAATCTGGTCTCCAGTGATTGGACTACTGAAGCAATTGACAGGCAGTTTCCACAAAGGTAAACTGTGAAAGCTAAATGAGATGGTAAATAGAAACTCAGGCAGGTGTTTAATGGAGAAATACTATTAAAACAACCCAGAAGTTGTAAAATGAATGTATTGTTTATGGATATTTTTATGGTATTCAGTTTGTTTCAGTGTTTGGACAGTAACTTTAAAACCAATATTCTATGTCATACAGTTGTAATTACCTGTATAAACTTATAAGTTGAGTCAAGAAGCACATTGCACTTAGTACAGAAAGTTGTAAAAGAAGTTTGATGGTGCTAAGCCAGTCTTGGTTTAAAATGTAAAAGTGGGTGGTAATGCTTTACACTAAATTGATACTTTCTCTTAAACTTGATGAAGTAAATAAGCTTAAAGAGAAAATAAGTTAACTTAAAAGGGAAAGCATAATTTGACAGATTTCACCGAATTAAGGCAATTTGTTGCAATAATGTCTGACACGATTTCTCCTGGAAGCTGAATTACACTGAATTTCTAATATGACTTGTTCAATTATTGATTTGTTGCTTATCTGTTCTCTAGGAAAGTCAGATGAAGATCAGCATGACAGTATTTATAGGCTGCATCTCATCTGTGGGATGTAATCCATCTTCGTTAAGTTCAGTAAAAGTGATAGATGGCATTTGGCAGTGTAATGATGTGATCACTCTACCAGCGCCTCTTTAAATCATAAGCTGTTGCTTTCTGTTGTGTAGATATTTAATCAGTTATACACCCCATTACTGATTTAATTCAGAATGTCAGTGGCAGTTGAATAATGTGAGTATTTGTATATTAATATCATATTGTATTAATGCTCCCTTCATTTAACTGTGCCATTCATTTGAAAATCATAAACTGTTGCTTCATGGGTAGAATAAATTTAATCGAGATGTTAGGCATCTAACACCTTCAGCGTTTTAATTCAGCGTGTCCGTGAAACAATAAGTGCCTTTGTATCTGTTTTTGTTTTCTTGACTCAATGGATTATTGGACAAAATCAGTACTTGCTTTGAGTGGAAAAGAATTCTATTAGTGTTTATTCTATGCATATGTACTTTATTCTTCAGAGTACAATAGAGGAGTGGACCTTTGAGAAAATAATGCCAGGGCAACAAATTTTAACGTAGGAAGTCGAAACCCCAGCAACTCTTTAATGGTGATATGCTATTAAAACAATCTCAGAAGTTCATAAACATTTCTATTTTATTTTCCTTTTTATATTAATTTTAGAATGCAAGATGATTTTCATATATACAAATCTATTTTCAGTATTCTAGTTCACAATATTCTAGCTGATTTTAGGCAATGAATAATTTAAGTAACTGCTTTTTATATTTCATATTTATGCTCTCAAATATGTTATACAACATAGAAATATTTACAATTTAAAAACTTCTTTCTTAGGAAAACTTGGTGGCATGATAATCTTTTCAAGACCTTTACACAAACTTTACAGGATCTTATGTTGATTCCAGTACTCAGAAACTTAGGATAAACATCTATGGAAAAACTTGAACACATTGTTCAATGTAGTTTAATGATCCATAATTAATTGAAGAATTTTATTTTTATTTTATAAGTAGACTTTGCATTGCCATAATAATGATAACATTTATAATACATCTTTATAATAAGCCATAAACTTTACATAGAAATAATCTCATTGCGGGGGGGAGGGGGGCGCCTGGGTGGCTCAGTCAATTAAACATCAGACTCGATTTCCACTCAGATCATGATCTCACAGTTTGTGGGTTTGAGCCCTACATCAGGCACTGCACTGACAGTGGAGATCCTGCTTGGGATTCTCTCTCTCCTTCTCTCTCTGCCCTTCTCCTGCTCATGCTCTCTGTCTCTCAAAAATAAATAAATAGACTTAAAAAAAAGAAAGAGAGAAAGAAAGAAAGCCAGCAAGAAAGAAAAAGAAAGAAAGAATCTCATTGATCTTTGTAACATATCTAGAACAGTAAAGGAACTGGTTGTTACTTAACTCCATTTTATAAATAAGAAATGTGATTTGGGGACTCCCTCCTGGTCAATTGGTCAACCAATAACAGTGACTGGATTGAAAATTAGTTTCAATCTCTGCCAGGGACCTCAATAGCCCTGAGGTGTCATGTTTCAGTCCTGCAGTCTTTCAGCCATTCCTTTTTATGTCCATCTTAGCCATTTCTGTGATTGATTTACTTCCTGGAAAAAAAAAAAAAAAACAAAACTATATGGGTGTGTGTGTGTGTGTGTGTGTGTGTGTGTGTGTGTGTGTATAAATTATTTGTGTTGTGCCAGAACAAGTTAGAAAAACAAAATGGAAAAAGTAAAAAAAATAGAAAACTTGCTAATATTGACAACAGAAGAACTTAAGAAATAACTAAAAGAAACCCTTCCACTGCTCAAAGCAATTGATGCTCAAAACAAATTTGTGAAGCTTTGTTGCCTTGATAAGCTTCAGGTCAGGATTACTGGCAAAGAGGCAGGGGGCTGGGGAAGGTGATGTGGAAACAGTCCCCCCTGTCTATACACGCACACACACAGACACACACACACACAGACACACACACACACACACACACACTCTCTCTCTCTCTCTCAGATTCTAAATCATTACCAACAAATGCTTGTCAAACTATAAAAATAGTCCATGTTGCAATTATACTAAAATACTTAGTTTTCAGATACTGTGGTGAGAAGTGATTTATGGGAAGTCCAGGAATCAGAGGCCATTCATCTGCAACTGGTCTTTTATGCCCATTGCCATCAGAATAGCTCTTTAGATGTCTTTGGATAACACTTTTACTAATAGAAAATAATTATTTTCCTACTTGCATCACCATATATTTTTACATTTTCATTTTATTAAGATCTTTTAAGTTCTACCCCTAATTTTAACTGAAAATTGTATGGAAGTTTGAGATTAAAAAAAAGACAATACCTGGGCAGTCAGAACAGAAGAACAGATAACCAAGCTAATGCTTAATGAATAAAATAAATAATATAAACTCTTATAATAGTGACAAGTACATAGTAAGTGTTCAGTAAATGCTCATAATTAGATATTTTGTAAGCTTTGTAACTTCTGAGTCCCCAAATCGTTGTTAACCTGTGACAAAGAGTTGGCACATGTATATTCCCAATATGCCCTTTGTAAATTTAACTATTGTTATTTGAATGAAGTAGATGAAAGTTAGTGTTGCTACTCCTTTAATTTTCACAGAGTAATTTAATAAGACAAATGGTATTCAAGTCTTTTCATTGATGAATCCAAATTTAGCTGCCCATGGCTCTAAAGCCCAATACTCAAGAGACCAGATTTTTTATTGGAAAGGAATATGAACTTTATTCAGGAGGCCCGCCACCTGGGGAGAAAGAGGACTCTTGTCTAAAGGCCAACTCCAAGGTTTCTGCCTGGCCTAGGGATTTTTAAAGAGGTTTAGGGTAGTTGATCAGTACAGAAACTGCAGGGGTCTATAACAATTCTAGATTACATGCAGACTTGATGGTGCCAGCTGTAGACGTTATCTCAGTGCTCCATGGTCTCGCTGGCATTGAGGGTGGGGTGTGTAAAAAGGGGTCTGTCTCCTGTTTTATGACTGCAGAAGTACCCTGTTCTTTCTAAGAAAGAATGCATAATCTATGGATACACAAAGGAAAGTTAGTTAATCCATCATGTGATATAAGGGCATTTGCTAAAGTTTAGACTACTAGGTTTTTGCCGAAGAGGCTGAGGTGGCTTCATTTTGATCACTGAATAATGAAAGAAATAAAAAAACAAAAAACAAAACCAAACAACAACAAAAAAAAACAGGACATAGTATACATGAATTAATAGTGTAAGTAAAAGGTACAATTGCTGGATGTGTTTCATAAAGTCTTAAGAATAAAATTTTAGTTCCTAAAAAGTTTAATGTTGCTTGTTAAAGTATATTTTTTGCCAATAAATTGTTAGATTAATAGTGGATTAACAAATTTTTGCAGCAATATTATTTCTTAATAATTTACACCTGAATCATTTATAAATGAAATGTCTTCAAAGAATTAATAAGTTTTGAAACCACATCAAATCATTCTTTAAATGGCTTGTAACAGTAAATTCTTAGGCTTCAGTTTACGCAGTCTCTGATATTGACTCCTTGAATAAATTTATAATTTGGAAATGAAGGGATTTAATTCTTTAGATGGTATTAAAAAGTGATTTTTAAAGAATAAGCACTGTCAAGCTAACAACAATAGACTGAACAAAGATCATTTGAATTATCAGTGTTGGAGTGTGAAAGTTTTTATGATAGTATTTAAATTAGAAATGTTAGTGACATTCTTAAGATCTGTTTCAATAACAGGACTTTTGTTTTTGTTTTTTGGAGGATTTTTCTTTTGAAGTTTAAGACATTTATTTCTAGTTCATGAAAAGTCTGAAGAGAGTTGGCTAACTTCACAAGGCAGCCCTCCTTCTCCATGTAGGACTCTGCAATGTAGACTGTTCCCTTTTCTTTCTACTATATCAAGTGGCTTCCAAGATCATTCTGGCAGGGCAAGAGAGATTATACAGATTTTACTCTGTTCTTCTCTGCCTTAACTTAGAAGTGATATATACCTCTTCCATTTATCACGTATTTGCCAGAATTAACTAAGTTACAAGCAGCTGGGAAACAGAAGGAGCAAGAGAATGTTCCTAGATCAACAGGTATTTGAAAGAAAAAGAATCGGGGGAAAGTAGCAGTAAACATGAGAAAAAAGTACAAAAAAATCCAAGAGTAACCCATTCTTCTTTTTCTTCTTCTTTTTTTAATGTTTTATTTATTTTTCAGAGAGAGAGACATAGTTAGAGTAGGGGAGGTGATGAGGGGGAAGGAGGCACAGAATCCAAAGCAAGCTCCAGGTTCTGAGCTGTCAGCACAGAGCCTGACGTGGGGCTTGAACCCATGAACCACAATTTCATGACCTGAGCTGAAGTCGGATGCTTAACTGAGGGAGTCACCCAGGTGCCCCAAGGTGACCCTTTCTTAAGTAATTCTGTATCAAACCATTGTTGTACATTGTTTTCCTTCAAGAAGTTTTATGTTTTAGGTCGATCAGTGTGTCTGTGTATCACAGAATATTATTGAGTTTTGATAATATAAAGAGAAAATATCCCAAGGAGATGGTATTATTAATACCATTATCAATTTAATTTTGTGATGAATGATTTTGAAACAATAATTTTTAGTAAATTTCTTAGTAAAGAAGCTTAAAAAACAGATATTCTCCACCTCCAGTTAATTGCTCTGCATTTAATTTAAAAAGTGATTTTTGAGCATTATACTGCATAATTCAACAAACATGAGAACCAGTACCTATTAACACGAGGTACTGGACTTAGAATAATTACTAAGACAATATACAGCCTATTTCTGTATTCTAAGTAGTCCACCCCAGAAAGACAGTGCTTGTGTAGATACCTAAGCGATCTTTGAGAACTTGAAACATGATTGGGGAAATAGATATAAAAGTTACTATGATGCAGTTTAATAAGTATGAAAATAGAAGCATAGGATATATGGAGAAATGGGAAGAGATGAGAAAAGTGACAATATGAGAAAGGCATCTTGAGAGGATATTTTTCTGAGGACATTCTTTCAATCTAAATGGGAATTTCAGTGGTTGGAGGAGCAGAAAAAGAACATTATGATACTTTCTTTTACTTGGATAGATAGATAAAGTTTCATGTGAAGAAATGCATTTGTGGCATCTTTTTTTTTTAAGTTTATCTAATCAACATGATAAGAGAACGTGATCAAAACCTAGAACCAGGAAGGTTTCCAGTCAAGAATCCTAAATAAGAAATGGATATTATATGGAAGATTTCATGGGAAGATGCTAACAGGGGTTTTCACTGAGCATCACACACAAATTCCCAATTAGATCTAAGTGTCTCCTTCCTCAGATTTCTCTCAATTTCTCTCTCTCCAGCTATTACCTCATAACTTTGTCTTCTCTTTAATCACACAGCTCTGAAAAATCTACTTTATTCTCTTAGCAATTCATCTCTCATACTCTGGTCTTCTTCTCAACAAAGAAGAACATAAAATCTGATTTATCCTAAAACATGTTCCTCAGATAAGTAGTTTATCTAGTTTTTGAAATATAATAAATATGTTTCTTTTGAGGAGCAAATAATAGCACTATGAAAAAAAAATACTCCATATAGTTTGCAAGCAAGCTTAAATCTTGTAAATTTTATTCTGAAGATAGAACAATGTAGAATTAAAGATACAGATTTACGGGTGCCTAGGTGGCTCAGTCGGTTAAGCACCTGACTTCATCTCAGGTCATGATCTCATGGATCTTGGATTTGAGTCCCGTGTTGGGATCTGTGCTGACAGCTCAGAGCCTGGAGCCTGCTTTGGATTCTGTGTCTTCCTCTCTCTCTGCCCCTCCCCTGCTCATACTCTGTCTCTCTCTGTCTCTCAAAAAAAAAAAAAATGTTAAAAAAAAACCTTAAAAACAAAAAGATACAGAGTTAGTGTCTAAAGATAAATAAAGCCAGACACAAGTTAACGTGGTAAGGGCATGCTTTAATCAGCAATATACTATTGCAAAATGTAAGGAGACCAGTATTAACCAAAGTCTGATTTGTACCGAGGTGACTGACTTACAGAGAATGAGTGGAGTAAGCAGGGGAAATAAAATGAAAAATTACAGAGTTGGTCATTGTAAATTCCATTAGGCCAGCTATGTCTGCTAGCTGACAAATATGAAAGTTAGGATTCTCTTCTCCCTCAGAGACTGATGGTTACATTTCAAAGGCTCTCAGGTTCTTGAGAAAGACACTCTTGAGTTTTAGGAGATACATGTATATTAAAAGAGATAGAGGAAGGATTCATAATTGCAAGCTCTTTTTAGTAAATGCTCTAAGAAAGAGTCGTCAGGGCTTATGAGCAAGTGTTGCCTGGAATATACAGTAAATTCTTTTGGCTTCAACCTTCTCAAGCAGGTACTTTAAGGGGACCTAGGGTCATTCTAGGAATGCTGCCTTGATCTTTTAGAAAAGAAGCTAGTGTTTGTTTAATTCTTTAACGTGACAGGAAGTAAATGAAATAATTTGTGCTGAGAGTCTACATTTTTTTAAGTTTATTTATTGTGAGGGGATAGGGGCAGAGAGGGGTGGGGCGGAGAATCCTAATCAGGCTCCACACTGTCATGGAGCCCCACACCAGACTTGTTCCCATGAACCAAGAGCTGAAACCAAGAGTCAGATGCTTAACCGATTAAGCCACCAGAAGCCCCAAGTCTCTATAGTTTTTAAAGGTCAAAGTTGAGGCTTAGTCCGGAAAAGGGCTCAGAGGAGCCTGGCTAAGAGAGAACCTTTGTTAGGGGTCACAGGATAGTGCTTATAGTTGGAGTCATGAGCCAGTTTATATTCACTAAGAGCCTTGGGGATTACTCATAATGGGAAATAGGAAGAGAGAGTAGTAATAGATATATAGAGAGAGACAGACAAGAATGTATATAATCATGAAAGTAAAGCTAGGAGAGAATTATGGGAAGAAATAAAAAAAAGAATGAGACACTCTGAAGGGTGACATATAAATCACCAAGACATCACTGAAATGTGCCAGGAAGAACAAAAGGCCAAGCTAAAGTTGTGTTAGATAAATTTGGTCCATGATTCTTTCTCTTCCTCCGATAATCTTCCATTTCCTGAAGTGAAGTACAAGAAGTAACTTGAGGAATGATCCAGCTTTAGAAGATTAGAAAGAGAGGTATAAAAAAAACATACAACTTGAGGCTGGTAATAAAGACATCATTAAAATGGTGGATTATGTTGTTCATTTTTAGTGGGCCACCTATCATAGGTGAGTACAGTAATTAATTGTATGATGAAAGACAGATGCCATGCTCTAACTTTGGAGTGTAAACAAATATTAGGTCTGTTATTATAACAAAGTTTATTTATAATGAGAACTCTGACAAATAAGGAGGAAAAGATGAGACAAGATGACAGCAGAGTTGAAGCCCAGAGATGGGGTTATTGATGTGATTCCTATTGAGTAGGGAAAGTCATGAGAGTTGAGAAATGCTGAGGATTAATAAATAAACTATCTGATAAATTTAGGTCACGGAGGTTTATGAGGATGGATATGAGGAGAGAAAATAGAGACATTTTAAAAGTTTATTCAGAAATGATTGTAGAAATTAATGCTCGTGAAAAATAGAAATGTTTAAAATAAGTTTCATAGACTTATTATGATTTCATTAAAAAGTAGGTGTATGGACTGCCTAAGTAGCTCAGTTGGTTAAGCCCCAACTTCGGCTCAGGTCATGATCTTGTGGTTCATGAGTTAAGCCCCGCGTTGGGCTCTGTGCAGACAGCTTGGAGCCTGGAGCCTGCTTTGGATTCTGTGCCTCCAGGCCTCTCTGCCCCTCCCCCGCTTGCTCTCTGTCTCTGTCTCTCTCTGTGTCTCTCTCTCTCAAAAATGAATAAACATTAAAAGAAATTTTGAAAAAATAGGTGTAAATTTGAAGATATTTTAATTAAAATGCCTATGACTTAAATGTGATGATGTAAACTTGTTCAGAAAATTACATGATCACATGTATCTCCTTGAATTTTTTGTATTTCTTAAAACCGGTACTATGTAATTTGGCATTTAATTAATATCATGTTAGTGGGGAAAAAAAAGGTTTTTCTTCTAGTAGATTCTAGGGTCCTCCTTTTTGTATGTTTTCCTCTTTATAGTGCTAGGGATATAGTAAATATAATTCTCTTTGCTTATAATTGAGATATTTGCAGGAAATTTAACACTGTTTTTATTTTTTTTAAACATTTGTTAAGTGTGTTTACATTTATACACTTTCAGTCCATTTAAGCATGTTTTTTTTTAATTTTTTAATGTTTATTTTTTAGAGAGAGAGAGAGAATGTGCAGGGGAGGGGCAGAGAGAGAGGGAGACACAGAATCCAAAACAGGCTCCAGGCTCCAAGCTTTCAGCACAGAGCCCGACATGGGACTCGAACCCACGAGCTGTGAGATCATGACCTGAGCTGGAGTCGGACACTTAACCAACTGAACCACCCAGGCACCTCTCCATTTAAACATGTTTAAAGTCAATTCTATTTATTTAAACCACATTTCATTGGGGGATATCTACTAAGGTGAGCCTTTATATTTCAGAATGATATTTTTAGTTGGTAGGCTAACTGGCTTTTTTTTTTTTTTTTGCATTATGGTATTTTGATATTGTGTACATACAATATATAGTATTTTTATATAATTACCGCGTTAGTTGTATGTAACACAATTCTGAATATATCATACAGTTTTTAAAAGATTAGAGAACAATATCCCTTTATTTTAATATAATTCTTAATCTCTTTTCCTACTGAGTTCAATGCAAAACACTATTATTTCCTAGAGATCAAATATTTCTATCCATCTCTTAAGTTCCTTTCTATTTCCAGTACTAATTTCCATCCTTTTTCTTTGCAAAATTTGGCCATAGAGAATGTAGCCTTTTTTTCCATGATCCCCATCATCTGGAATAAACTTTCTCTATTTTCTGCTTCATAACTGCCTATCTTAAAAAAAAATCACTTCTATTCAGTCTTTACTTCCTTTCCTATGTCTCTCTATCCTCATTTCTTTCTGTAGAAAAATTTAATATTTTCTAATTGTTTAATTCTCCAGTAGTCCCACCTCTTTCCACCTAAAAAATCATCAAATATTTACATTATCAGCCTACAAGTAATACTAAGACTCAAACATACAGTAAGTGGTTCAGATGGTTGAATTTATTCCAAGAAATGATGAATAAATAATCTGAAGATAAGTTCTTATAATAAAGAAAAAGTTATGTTGACATATATAGATTATGTCGTCTTAGAGTTCAGAAACCCACTCCTAAAATAAGTGTTATTTCTAGTATTCTACTTGTTGGAAAATGGTGACGATAATTTATCCAATGAAGCATCATCATTGCTAAGCATAATTGGCTGTAGCCTTGTATAAAACAATGTGATAATAATAATAATAATAATGCTGACTTACATTAAGCCCTTTGTACAAGGCACTATTTTTAAAACCTTATCTATGTTAACTCATATAATCATCCCCAAAGCCTTGTGAATTTATTATTATTTATTATTATTATTATTTATGTATTATGTATTATTTTTTATTATTCCCACATTACAAACAAGGAAATGAAAATACAGAAAAGTTCAATGAATTGCCCATGGTCATCTAGCTGGTAAGTGATAGTGCAGGGATTCAAAGCCATTATTCAAATCCAGAGTTTTTGCTCTTACTTATTATTATTCGTTTCTCCAATATTCTAGGTCTCGAGCATATAAGAATTAAAACATTAATATGCAGATCCTGCCTTCAGTGGATTAATGTAATAGAAGTTCATATTGATTAACTACACAAATAATTTCAATTAATTTTTCTGTACCTGGAACTTTGTTCAGTTGTTGGGGGATACATCTGAGAATAAGCCCGTCATGATCCCTGCTTATTCTCATGTCCTGACAGAGAAAAAGACCACAAATACCAAGGGGCCAAGAAAGAGAATATATAAGCACATAGATGGTATTTACTTCTATGAGAATAGATCAAATAAGATAGGAGAGAGTACAAAAGGAAGACTTTAAATAAAACCTTAGGTAATACCTATATTTAGCAAAGGATCCTGGGAAGGAGATACCAGTGAGACACAGAAGACAGTTATAATGAAAAGAGCATGTCAAACAAACAAACAAAAAAACAACTCCTAAAAGGGTTTCAAGAGGAAGGCAGTCAACTGCTAAGTAACTAAGTTAAAAAAAAAAATGTGCATTGGATTTAGTGATAGAGAAATTGCTGGTTATCTGAAAAAGAGTAGTTTCAGTGTAGTTGTAAAAGAAGTCAGATGATCCAGTAAAATGGGAGACCTTTATGTTGTCAGAAGGAGCAGAGAAAACAAAAATACCAGTACCCTTGATAAAGAGCACAAGTAGTGCATTTCCCTGTTACAGGAAGACATTCATTTGTCTTAAGGGAAGGGGGCAAGATGCAATGCAAATGGATCTATAGATCTGGTGACAAGCTAAGAGGTATGTTTCTGATGATTTTAATATCAATGCAAAGTGCTTTAGAAATCTTGTACCTAATTTAATTGATTCCACAATTTTTTTTTCTGTCTAATTTTGTGTTTTGTCAAAGGTTAATAATATCTATTTAAAATATTAACAGTGAAATGGGACAACTGAGTGTCTTAGTTGATTAAGCAACTGACTCTTGATTTCAGCTCAGGTCATGATGTCGTGGCTTGTGAGTTTGAGCCCGGCACTGGGTTCTGTGTTGACAGAGTGGAGCCTACTTGGGATTCTCTCTCTTCCTCTCTCTCTTCCCCTCCCCCACATGCATACTCTCTCTCAAAATAAATAAATAAACTTTAAAAAAATATTAACAATGGTACTCCCCATAAGTTAAAAAATTATGAAATAGAAAGATTACTATGACATTGATTCCTTAAATTTACCCACTTGATAATGTAAATGAATTTATACTCTTAAATTGCTAATGTCATTATATCTACAATTATAATACTTAAACATTTGTATTCTTTCTATTTTTGAAAGATTGGTTTCTTAATTTGTTAATCCCATAGCTTTTCCTTGGATTCCTGATAACAAAAGCTTAAAATCTGAAGGCAAATTAGTATTCAGATTCATATTATTCTATGAAGCATTTGACCAGCTACTTACCATTGAAAAGATAGTCCCTCAAAAAAGGCATGTTGCTATATTTCTTTGCTTAGTTCTGTGCTCCTATAAATGACTATTTTATCTTTGCTGAAGGGGAAAAACTATTATATATTAAAAGCTTTTAAAAGGAAAAGGGACTTGGAATCTAAAAATCAAGATAAATTACTATTCTTGATTTTCTAAATCCATTAAAACATCTAGTTTATTACTTAAACATATTTGTACTAAGTGTTACAGTGATTCAGAAAACAATTATTCAATTTAGCTTAAAACAGTGGATTGAGTCATTTACATATGATATGTAAAGAAACAAATTTGGCATCAGAATATGGAAGGTTAGCTTGTACTGAGTCTCATATGTTTAAGCTCAATTATTGGACACAATAGCTTTAAAAATTCAAGGACTAGCAGAGCAGCAAAAGGATGCCTGGGATAACATTTCCTCCACTCCTCTCGACTCCACAGAAATCCATCAATAAGATGGAATGAAAAAGACAAAACCAATAATTTTGCTGTGATCAGAATGGCATGGAAGGGATGACATTGATTCAAGTCAGAGTGAAATCAAGATCTGAAATTACAAACTATGGGGTTATTAAAAAACAAACAGACAAAAATAGGCTGAAGGCATAATCAGGCAGGAGATAATGGTTGTAGAACATAGGAGAATACTGAAGGAGTAAGTGAGAGACTGAATCAGAAGCAAAGTGATGTAGAAAAAGAATGTCAATCAGTAATGTTAGATCAGATAGCTGAAGAAGGAAAGACAAAGATAAAAGAAGAAAAAAATAAGAGGAAGAAGAGGAAGAGAAAGAGGAGGAGGAAGTGGAGGAAAAGAAAGAGGAGAAAGAAGAGGAGAGGGAAGGAGGATGGAGAAGGATAAAGAGAAGAAATACATACAGTAATGGCTGAATAAAACGTTATGCTTCCGGTGTAGAAGTCAACATTATAACTGCTCTTGACTGAATTCAATTTAGAAGGCTCGAAGATTATCAGAAGTACATGTATGTGTTCTGTCCAAATGATTGTATTTACCACATATTATTTAACTAAATGTGTACAGTTGACAAAGGTACAGCAAATACTTTTTCTTGAAAGTATTAATCACCAAAGAATAGCTCCTAAGCTGGACCTAATGTTACATGTTACATTTCTGTTAAGGACCCATGTATACTTGTACTATTTCTAGATACCCAAAGCCTTCACCTCTTTTTTTTTATTTTTTTAATGTTTATTTATTTATTTTGTGAGAAAGAGGGAGAAAGAAATGTGGGGGAGGAGCAGAGAGAGAGGGAGAGAGACTCCCAAGCATGTTCAGCACTGTCACACTGTCAGCACAGAGGCTGCGTGGGTTCGAACCTAGGAACCCTGAGATCATGACCTAAGGCAAAATCGAGTCAGATACTCAACCAACTGAGCCACCCACGAGCCTCCAAATCCCTTATTTCTATGCCTTTCTCAAGACTCTGTTTTTGAAGTTGTTTCTCATCTTTTCTTCTGCATAAAAAAATGCCCACATTTTATGGCCCATTAAAAATAATAGGATATAATAAAGTACATATCATAACATATCATTCATAAATTAGTACGTTATTCTCTGAGGAGTATTATTTGCCAAAAGTACATAAGCAGTGAACAGGTGTAGATGGCCTTACATCAAGGGAATGCATATCTAATGGTGGATCTTGAGAAATTGGGGCTTAGTTTGGATAAGGCCTTTCCTTTTTTATATGATATTGAGAAATTATTGTCTGTTCATAAATGAATTGCTGTTGAGATCATTTTGTATTGTATGAAATAATTGAGGGATATGTTGGGTCTTATCCAGACATCTGGAAATGGGCAGAGACATGTTTCCCAAGAATGTTTCCTTAGTGACTTTGGCCTGAGGATTTACTTCGTTCTCCCAAAGGAAGAGAGTATGGGTTCCAAGTGACTTTCTTGTTATATTTCTCAAAGAAAGGCTGTCCATAGGTCTCCCAGCCTTTCCCTGGAGGGTGAAGTATGATATACCTGAGTGTTTACAAACCTTGAAGTTTATGTTTTTCCTGGAAGCTCTAGGCATTCTAATGTTAGTTTAATCTTACTTGAGTCAGTGCTTGTCTCCAGTTACTCCTGAAGGCATGACGATAATTAACCATATGCTCATAGTTTTCAGGCTTCCATCTCTTTGCTTCCATTAGTGGTGAAATAAGATGAAGGCATTTACTGAGACAGGTCTGATTTTATAAAATTTTCAGTTGAGTCTTAAGTTTAGGAGGAAATTAGGATCTTTAAACCTGAAAACACATGCACAAACACACACAATGAGTAAGATTAAGGAAAAAAAAATACATCCTCACCTACAAGCTTCAAACTGTTTCAATCTGCTTCAATACTCCCTTAAGGCAAATTGTTCCTTTTTTCTGGCAAACCCAAGTAAATAGTCCTGTTTTGTTATGCAATGTAAAGCAAATACTGTTTTCTAACTTGAAATATTTTTGGCACTCTGGTTCCAGGGAATTAAAACCACTTTGGGGATAATAGTAAGCATGTGTCTTTGTTAAAGATAGATTGCAGGATAGCAAACAAGTTTGCTTTTGGGAAAAAAAAAAAAGTGTTTTAGTAAGTAGGATAATGAGGTCAAAAGAGTAACAAAAAGCAATTCCCCATTCATACCCTTTGAATGGGTTGTATCTTCTAGTAAGAGGGATGAGGGCTTGAGGTTAAATAATCCACATTCTTGAAAGATAAGTTTATTGCAATGCTTTGGGCACAAACAGAGTCAAATTCAGGTGGTCTAGCATGGAGCAATTGTATAGATCTGTCCATTCCCTGGAACTCACATCATTAATGGCTATTTGGATTGGCATCTTCTCTCCATTCTATATCTAGTAGTTATTTTTGTGTTTAATAGACTATTAATTTTGACTTATTTATTTATTGCTTGCCATATTACTGACCTCTTGAGTTTTTGAACAGATTCTTTGTTTTCCAGGTATTTAGTCACAAAAAATATTTTTTTCCCAGTGGAATTGTCCCTTGTTTAAATTTGTAGAATGTCGTATAGATTTAGATTTTTTTTTTAACTTTTGAGAGAAAGAGAGAGATCTCGAGCAGGGGAGGGTTAGAGAGAGAGGGGGAGACCAGAATCCAAAACAGTCTCCAGCCTCTGAGTTGTCAGAACAGCCTGACGCAGGGCTCGAACCCAGGAACTGTGAGATCATGACCTGAGCTTAAGTTGGACACTTAACCGACTGAGCCACCCAGGCACACTTTTTTTTTCTTTCTTTCTTTTTTCATTTTTAGTTTTCAGTAAATTAAACTAGTAAAAAACTGTTGAGCTTTTTAAAAGTTAAACAATATAAGAACATAAAGATGCATGGCAAAGCATACAGCATGCTGTAGTTTAGGTGTGATCAGGGTTGATGCTCTAAATTATTTGACAGCCTGTAGTGGGCTATCCTAAATTTGAAAGAATATCAGAAAGTTCAGATCATACCCTGACCAATACCCTCCATTGGTACATATGAGTCTTGGTATGTGATTTGTTAATGAATGGATTTTATAATCTGAGAAAATTAAAATGAAAGCCTGTGTCTAAAAGATATCTTAGATAATCATTTTGTTTTATTTATTAATGTAGAAAAACAGAAATGTCTTCAAGCCAGAAGGTGGTAGTCTAATTTACAGTGAGCAATCTACATTAAAATCTATTACAATCAGTTCCTGACTTGTATAGTTAGAAAAGGGAAAATAACCCACATAGTTAGTCATTTGTAAAAGCATTTTAGTAAGGTAGAGTCAAGAGAAATTAGCAGGTATTTTAATTTCCTACGGTATCCTCACTGGCTAACAATGAAACTATATCCATTTTTGTCCACTGACATTGTATACAATGTCTAACAACCCTGTGGCTAGACTCATAATAGAAATATAAGTATTTATCAAATTAGAACTTAAATTTACCCAATTTATTGATGCCTATTCTCATATTATTTTATGCATTTCCTTCAAGACAGCTCCAGATGCCCTTTGATCACTCATATACCAATTCATCTATTGAAAGTTTCTAAACTATTTTCAGAATTGTGGAACCATCAAAAAAAGTTCATACCAATTAGCAGTTCCTTTTTATTCTCCCTAACCCCAGACAACCATTCTCTCCCTTTATGCTCCCTAAACACAGACAACCTCTAATCTACTTTATGTCTTTAAAATTTTCACACAAAGGAAATTATAGAATAAGTGGTCTAATGTGACTTGCTTCTTTGACTTATTATACTATTTTCATGGTTCATCCATGTTTTAGCTTACTTTAGTACTTCATTTTTTATTATTGCTGAAAAATATTCCATTGTATAGATGTACCACAATTTACTTAATCTCTTCATCAGTTGATTGACATTTGGGCTATTTCTGGTTTTGGATATTACGAATAAAACTGCAATGAACATTTATCTGTGTACATGTGGATGTACGTTTTATTTTCCTTTGGGCATGAACCTACCAGTGAACTTGTTTTGTCAAATGGTAATTATATATTTAACATTTTGAAAAACTGCCAGACTGTTTTCCAAAGCAGCTGCACAATTTTACATCCCCACTAGCAGTGCATGAGGGCTCCAGTTTCTCTACTTTTGCTAAAACTTATTATCTTTTTAAATTACAGTCATCATAATGGATGTGAAGTATGATTTTTATTTCATTTCCCTGATGGCTGTTAATATTGAACATGTTTTATGTTTTATCAGCCATCTGTATACCTTTATTAGTACCTGGGTTGAAAATTGAGACTGATTCTCTGTCTTTAGATCCTGCAGACAAAATTAGGATGCTTTATACTACTGATATAATTACAAACAGCAACCTTTCTGATACTTAATGGCTTTAGTAAATAAGCCAGTAAGTAAGAGAATAGTACGCTTTCAACAGGAGAGGCCATTATGATGCTTTGCAGTTGTAGCATATCCTTAAGATAAATATTATTTTCTGTTAATTTGGCTACATAATTTAATTTTGTTCCAGATGAATGACAATATTTTGTTCATGTAGCTCCCTGCCAAAAACATCCTTCATTGCCTTTCCCATTTTATAAGCTCTTATCCCAAACATTGAAAAGATAAGACAGAGTTGTCCCTTTAGTGGTGAGGAGATGAAGGTATGTTCTCCATGAAGTCCTCTGGGTAGCTGTCAGAGTAGCTGTGAGTGTTACTGTGCCAGGCTAGTGGGATAAATTTCCTTGCCCATTTCTGGGGAAATTAGAATCCAGGAAATTAACTATAGCCATGGTTCTGAGTTATTTTGCCTGCCTTGTATCTTGAATGAACTGACCTTCTCTCCTTACTTCTACAAAAATGTATAAGGACCTCATTCATGCCTAACCAAACTTAATTCCCAGCTCAAAGGACAATGGGAGGGAAGAGAAACTCTTTCACTTTTTTTTTTTTAAGTGCACGGGAATGGTAGTATTTTTACTTGGTTATGCCTCACACTTTCAGTATAATTATTTTGCTGAGGAAAGAGTATGGAACTGCAAAAAATAGCACTGTTATAGTTACTCTTTTTTTTTAATTATGCCTATTCTACATCCTTGAGTTCTAAAGGATGTTTAACTTTGTTTAATATTTTAGAATAGAATAGGCATTTTATTTAATTTTCAAACTACATATTATCTGCCAGGACCAATAACTCAAAGTTCTTATTCTACCTGTTCAACTGATTCAGGAACCTTAGTGTTCAAATTCACACACAGACATACACACACACACACACAGACAAACACACACAACCCCACATTGTGTGAAAGCATCATAAAAATGACATGAATGCCTTGTTATCTCAATGGAATATTTTTCATGAATTTTAATTTTATGTATGTCTTTATTTGACTATTAGTTCATGACAAGTACAATTTTTATAGAGAGTTAGATACCGTTTTGAGAAAAAATACATTCTGAAATACTTTAAAATGTAGCAGCAGATTATGATTAAGGGTACTGACAGGTTGTCATCTATTACAAAAATAAGATGAAAGAGATTGTACCTTGACAATATGGTGTATTATGTACTCCAGTAAACCTGGAACTATGTCAGCAATGGAAAAGAAGCATCCGCTTCATCTCAGTGGTGATACCAGGCTTTTTTTTTTTTTTTTTTTTGATATAGCAGGGAAAAAGTGGCCGTGAAGATTTGTCAAAGGCAGTAGACAAAGGACAATACAGAATGAGGGTAGATGAATGGTTCTGATTTGCATGGACTTTTTTAGAGCTATGCTCTTTCTCACTCTGTGAATGGTGCAGGAGCGAAATTCTGCTCACACTACTAGTAGAGTTAGCTTCATTTCTGACATTATTTGAAAGTGTAAAAAATACAAAAACAGGGCACCTGGGTGGCTCAGTCAGTTGACCATCCAACTCTTAGGCTTGAGTCATGATCTCACGATTCATGAGTTCGAGCCCACATTGGACTCTATGCTGATGGTGCAGGCCTGCTTGGGATTCTCTCTCTCTCTCCCCACTCTCTCTGTCCCTACCTCTCTTGGATGCTCTCAGTGTCTCTCAAAATAAATAAATAAAACTTAAAAAAAATTGAAAAAAAATACAGTGGAGTGGATGATTTTTTAATTAATAACTGAAACACCTTTGACCATTACCAACCTCCCACATACTCACCTCAAGTAGAAACACCATATGATTTCTATAAAGATTTTATTGTGATTATGTATAAGAATTTTTCTCCATCATCTCTGGCCTAGGTTTCCATACAAATCACCCACATCCATCTCTTATAAATTGTTCTATTGAATGTATGAGAGGAGGCCACTCATAGTAAATGACTGGTTATACAATTCACCTGGAATCAGACCAGTTGAAACTAATGAGTTGATTGTTTGGATCCAGCTTTGTGTGGATTGAGAATAGGTGATAGGGGCTGTGGACTCATCTCTAAATGGTATTGTGAAAGAATACAGGCTTTTGAGAGTAGATGAAACCGTGTAAAACATCTTTAACTCCATCAGTCCTGTGACCATAGGTTTTAGTTTCCTTCTTAGGACAAGACGAAGAATAAAACAAACTTCACAGAGTAATTTTACAGATAAAGTGATGTATGCAAAACAGCACAATTCCTAGCAGAAAGGCAATGCCCAGTAAATGGTAGCTGTAGTATTATTGTTGGTGGATTTTTTCTCTCTTGTGTGCAAGAAAAACATTGAATAACAAAACTTAATCACCTTAAAGAAATCTAGTTCAAAAGACTTTAATATGGTTTTGCACTCCTAATAAGTCCTATTAACCATCCAACTACACATCTTAAACCTGTAAAAAACCCTTTTTTATCTACCTATTTTTAGAAGTGAATCATTCCTTTCTGAGATTCTTTGAGAGAAAAACAGAAGAAAAGCTCTGCCTGTTATAATTTTAATTTCTTAGCATGACTGCCAAAGCTATATATATTCTTCCTGAAATTAAGCAAGCTAAGAATAATAACTGAGGAAAACAGACAACATGAAGGGAAAACTGTAATAATTTGGTTATACTAAAAAAGGTACTCAAAGCACCTCCGAAAAATAAAACAGCTATCTTGTGTTATCCTAGTAATTTGGAACACAGTTTTAAGAAATAATTACTCTTGTTTTTCACATTGTCACTTTTATGTATTGAAATCTACATACTACCATTTATCTTTTCTGACAACATTTAAAGCACACCTTAGCTGGTAATTTATTTCATTTTCTTTTGTTTTTATATCACATTAGTTGAATTGAGTCTAAGAACTTACTACATTAACTTCCTAAAAAAGTCTCTACCGTTTGATAGTTGGAAGCATGATGTTGGGCTTGTCTTTTTGATATTGTTGTAGTTTTTTATATGTTTACTTTTACTTTATGTCTTCAGATATAGTTTTAAGATAAAATTCATTATGGTTGTGGCTTGCAGGTATCTCTAACACGATTTTCAAAAGCATGTCTAAATTGTTGCACACTGTATACGTATTGAAAGTTATGAAAAAAAGAGACACCGTTTTCTTAAATAAAAATCAATTGCTTAATTGAGTTTTTTAAGGGAGAGGGGTGAAAACATTCTGTCTTTAATGACATGATTTTACAAAAACTGCTCTTGTGACAAATATACCACTTCATAGCTCAGTTTTCTGTGTGTAGTCAGCTATCATTCGTAGGCATCAAAATTATTCTATTTTTATTCTGGAAAGTGTGTGAAGAAATTATTGCTGAAATTGCATATAGATATACAAATATAGTAAAACCTTGGTCTGCAAGCATAACTTGTTCCAGAAACATGCTTGTAATCCAAAGTACTCACATATCAAAGCGAATTTCACAAACCATTGTCTCCCTTGGGATCACCTGACCTTCAGTGTCAGGTACTACTGGTATTGCAAGGCATCACTTGTTTATCAAGTTCGAATGTGTTAGAAATGTTTGCCTGTTTTGTGGAGCACTAGCAGAACAAGTTACTCACAATGCAAGGTTTTACTGTATATTTTAAATGCCTCTTCTATCCAAAAACCATGTCTTGTAGGTAAAAGCATAAATTTATTCTTTTCTTTCCCCCATCAGATGTAGGTTCTGTCGAAGGACTTGCTTATCACAGAGCCTGGGATACACTGTACTGGACCAGCTCCACTACCTCATCCATCACCAGACACACAGTGGACCAGACTCGGCCAGGAGCATTTGACAGGGAAGCAGTCATTGCCATGTCAGAAGATGACCACCCACATGTGCTAGCCCTGGATGAATGCCAAAAGTAAGAAACAGTGAATTGTTATTTCTTCATTATAAGTCAAAGATCATCGAAGTGATGTTAATTTTTAAAAGAATTAACTTTAAAAACACAGGTTTTCTTTGAAGTGTTCTTTTCCCCACTTCATAAAGCTTTTTTTTTTTTTTTTTTTGTAATATGAGCATCGTAAATGTGAACAATTAGAATCTGGACTTGTGAAGTGCCAGGTATCAACTCAATCAGAATTCGAGCAAAAGCAAATTTAAATGATGAAAGGAAAAATAGAGACAATATTGTGAGGGAAAAGTATATATGAAAAATACATCCATGCATAGCTGATTGAAATGATAAATGTGAAAAAAATATTCACATGTATTAAAACCTAAAAGGTTTTTGTGTAATTTAATTAAGTAATTTCAATAACTAGGGATCTCTCCAATCGAAATGCAGAGAAAACAAACAACAACAACAAATCTTTGTGTGCAGCTATATTTTCAACAGTAGATACTTGATAACAGACTAAATTGTTCACATGTGTTTGATATTATACTGTGTAGGCATTTATAGTAATACTTATGAAGAATTCATGACAAGAGAAAATGCTCAGGCTATAATATAAAGTGAATAAAAACTAAGCAAATTAGAAGAAATTCATGTTTCAGGGGGATGCCATAAGGTAGCAATTATACAACAAAGAAGAACAAAGCTTGGGTTATGTAGAAAAAAGATACCCATGTATTTCTACTTTCTTACAATGTTAAGAACATTTGTTAACAACTAGAAAGTCCTTTTGTTCTTAAATTAAACAAATAAAGATCAGACTAATTTGGCTGTCACTAAATAGAAACAGAAGAGCTCTTTTTAGATGTGGTAAAAAAATTAAGAATAAATAAAACAATTACTGATAAACACTGACCCTGACCGCTTGAAAGAAGTGCATAAACTACTCAGTGTGTGAATCACTAAATCCAGACACTTACAGAGCTAGAAGATGAGATTATACAATTTACTTGAAACTTTCATCTCAGAAATGAAGACTCTGAAGGTTGCAAGTTGATTCCTCACACAGCTCCGGTGACAGTTCAGATGGGTACAGTCCTTCTGGTGCCTGGGCAAAGCTAGCTCTGCTACAGCATTGACCTGTCACACTATACAGTTTGGTTTTGAATTGACTGCATGGATCCTGACGGTTCACCAGGAGAATCTTAGCACAATTTTAACTGTTCTACAGCTAATCAAAGGGATTTCTTAGACGATTTTGAAATAAACATAAGAGAGATCACTGATAATATTATAAGTGATCAGTTTCATATAGTATCTATTACATAAGCTAAAATTACACTTTCATCTTGCATATAGTGAACTGTAAATTATAATTAAACACACCAACATGTTTTAATTGTAGAATTACATAGAACTAAAATTTCAACTATAAAAATATTTTCTCATTATGCCTATCAGTGACATTTTCAAATCACTGTAGAAAATGTCAGTTAACAGAAATTTTAAAACAAAATCTTAAATTCTGGGTAAAAAAAAAACTATTTGAGTCCAAAACTTGATTCAGTTCCTACAATCTTAATCACTCAAGCTCTCTGGCCTCTGTTTTATTTTTGAAATAAAAGTTGAATTAAAGAAACACTAATACCTCAGAAATTCTGTAATTCTAAAGCCAATAATTTAAGAAAATACTGCAGGTAAACTGTTTATGTATTTAATACTTTATGCATACATTATAAATGCTTTATTTAAGTAATGTTTTATTTTTATTTTTTTTAAAAGTCAGTGTGTGGATAAAACTGCATAATTTAAGAAAGTGGAATGTCATTTGTTTTTTGCAAATTTACTCATTCATATGACAAAAAATTTTGATACTTGCTCACTTAGAACACTTTTATGCTCCAGGATAGAAGAAAAGGCTATGAAATATTTTAACAAAGAGCATAGTTGACCCAGCTTTTCTTAATTGGTAGGGGTTATACTTTAAATTAGCAAGTAGAAAGATTTTGTTGTGAATTGGAATATTGTTCAGTAGTAAATATTTGCATAATATTCAAAAACCACCTATTGAAAATTTTGTTGGCTGTAATTCTGCATGACGTTTAAATGATTACACATAGGAATAGTATATATGATCTTACTGTAAATATTAAATAGTTTTTCTTTGTCAGTATATATTAAGCATATTTTTTTCAGATATTTAAAGAGGGCTGCCTGTCAACCTCTCCCTCTTTCTCCTTTCTTCAGTTCTTCCTTTCCCCTTCTTTCCTTCCTTCTTTCCTTTTTTCCTTCCTTCTTTCCTTCCTTCCTTCCTTCCTTCCTTCCTTCCTTCCTTCCTTCCTTTGTATCATTCTAAACAGCAATAATCAGTCTTCAAATAAACTCTTAGGGACAGTCTTATAGGTAAAAGAATAGAAAGAAAAACTATTTCAGTAAAAATAGGGATTAGAAACTGGAACTCTATAGACTCTCTACTCTTAACAGTGACTTGTAAAGGCTTCCTCAAAGAATAGATTGACAGACATTGATGTAAATCATTCTGTAAAATCTGTAAGTAATAGATAATATTTTTAGGGAGTTGAGAATAACCTCTGAAATTCCAAAAGCAATACTGTTATTTATAGAAAAATTACATTGACAAAGAGACAAGAGAAAAAAAAAAGAAACTAAAGAAATATAGGAGTTTATTAACTGTATTTCTCTAAAGCATATACAAAGGAGAATGCAAAATTTAAAAGCAAACCAGGAAGGAAAAGAGATATTGATATTTACCAATTAAAGAAAAGAAATATAGTTAGGTTAAGAATGATATCTAAAACAATTTACTCAATCTGCTGAAACATGATATTAATAATTTAGAATACATTTGCAATTCATAGAAAATTTAAGATAACTGTTTTGTGTGTGATTTAAATAAATTCTTACTGTACATCAAACTGACTCAATTTAATTGTTATTTGAGAGAATGTACAAGATAATTATTTCTCAGAAATAGTTTCCAGGTTTTATTAAGAAACTGAGAAAAATATATATGCATATATAAATATATATTTCCACTTTTATTTAGACTTTGTTAAGGGTCATAGAATTGAGACAAATCTCTTTGCTTCTTTTTAAGTAGCTTGACATCACCATGTTCCTAATGTCTCTATTGTTAATGAAAGTTTTAATATATTATCACAATTTTTATTTTAATTAGCTTAATGTTTTGGACCAACTGGAATGAACAGCATCCAAGTATCATGAGATCCACCCTAACAGGAAAAAATGCTCAAGTGGTGGTCAGTACCGACATACTCACTCCAAATGGTCTCACCATTGACCACCGTGCAGAGAAGCTGTATTTCTCAGATGGCAGCCTAGGAAAAATTGAAAGGTGTGAATACGATGGATCCCAGAGATACGTAAGTTAACTGAGAATTTCTTGATTACAGATTTAAGCAATTATACATTTGAAAGAAATATGCTTTTTGCTTGTCTGAAATATGCCTATCAAGGGATTTCAAAATATGGAATTGTTTGAACCAATCCAACTGAATATAAAATGAAAAAGAAGACTGTGGATATAATTTTGAAAAATTTGTTCAAGTGCATTTGCTACCATAGAGACAGTGTAACTCTTACAAACTTTATTCTAAAGAAACAATAACTGAGTTTTTCCTAATTATTAATTGAAATGGAATTGTTAGAGTGATTGCATAAGCTTTATTATTAGTTTTTTTGTTTTGTTTTGTTTTTTAATGTGAAATGAAATTGGTTTGCTGCCCTAGGATAAAAGAACATTGGAAAAGAAGAAAATAATCCTCTTTCTGTGCTTGGGTCCATAAAGCAACCCAAAAAGTTTTGAAGAGAGAAGAATGGGAATCCTTCCATAGTCATGCATGTTCTCTCTTTCCTCTGAGTTCCAAATAATGTTAATGGAACAGTCTTTATGTTGCCCCTTTAGAGCCTTTACAGCAGGTATTTAGGGCCCATAGAATAGTCAGAGTCTAGTGTTCCCCACTTACCCTAGTAGTCTTTGGAAGTAGTCTTTGGAAACTGGGAATGCTCAGGGCTCAGGAAGTTGAGATCTTGGTGGTAATAGGGCTGGAGAAACCTTTACCTGTTCAGCCCCAGCCTGGTGCATGCCTGAAGGACAAAATGATCCTGAGGCTCTTTACTCCTCCATTGCATTTCCTAAAGGGCCACATAGTAAATATTTTAAGCTTTGTGTGCCATATTGTCTCTACACAACTATAATGCCTCAAAGTACTAAAAGCAGATGTAGGGAATATGTAAATGAATGGGTGTGACAGTATTTCAGTAAAACTTGATTTACACAAACAAACAATCAGCTAGCATGCCATAGTTTGTTAATGCCTAATCTCTATCATTAAGCATACGGTTTAATTTAATTGAAGGTATACCTATAAAGATATATACATATATGCCTATATATTATATAAGTGTATAAATATGCATTATATATTAATATATTATAGATACAGAAAAATTTCCCTGTGCAACTAATTATATATACACATATATGTATATATATTGATATATGTAGCTATAGAGATGTTTATGTCTATGTGTGTGTGAGAGAGAGAGAGGCAGAAACAGAGATAGAGAGTTTCTTGAATAAAGAAGAAATATATTGATTTACATTCTAGTACAGGTACCTCATCTAATTGTGGAGTAAGTACTTTGCGTAGTACTGATGTAGGACAGTTGAGGGCTTAAGGAACATGAGAATAATGAGCTAAGACCTGATGAGTTCAATTTGTGTAAAGGCAATAGCTGTAATCAAATTCTTGATCTATCTTTTCCCATTAAAATCCATGTGGGATAATATCCAAAATAAGAGAAACTCACACAACTCAATAGCAAAAATACAAACAATCTGATTAAGAAAAATGGGCAGAAGAATGGAATAAACATTTTTCCCAAAAAGATATACAGATGGTCAACAAACATATGAAAAGATGCTCAACATTATTAATCATCAGGAAATGCAAATCAAAACCACAATGAGATATTACCTCTTACCTGTTAGAATGGCTCGTGACAAAAGGACAAGAAATAAGTGTTGGAGAGGATGTAGAGAAAGAGGAACACTATGTACTGATGTTGAAAATGTAAATTGGTGCAGCCACTATGGAAAATGGTATGGAGGTTCCTCAAAAAATTAAAAATAGAAATACCACATAATCGAGCAATCCTGAGTATTTAAACCAACAAAACAAAAATACAAATTTGAAAAGGTATATGGACCCCTATGTTGATTGCAGCATTATTTACAAAAGGCAAGATGTGGTAGCAACCCAAGCGTCCATCCATAGGCGAATGAATAAAGAAATATGGTATATTTGTACAATGGAATATTATTCAGCCATCAAAAAGAGTGATATTTGCCACTTGCAATAGTGTGGATGGAACTTGATGGCCTTCTGCTAAGTGAAATAAGTCAGAAAAAGACAAATATTTTATGACCTCTCTTACATGTGGAATCATAAAAAACAAACTAACAAAACAACCTCATAGAAGTCATATTTTTACATATTCACACCAGAGGATATTGTGTATTGTTCAGTGACTTTAAGAAGCAGTCTACAAAAAAACAAAAAACAAAAAACAAAAAAAAAAAAACAAAAAAAAAAGGAGAGGAAGCAGCAGCAGCAGCCTACTTATTTTGTTTGTGAGGGTAGTTGAGTTGTGGAGAGGGACAACATTGCTATGTTATTTGTGTTAGCACAGCTTTAGTGGCCATACTTATGAGTGGCCATGCTTATGTTGCCTGCTGTCCTGCCTGAGGTTTTTCACCTTAGAATATTCTTTACTTCCACAGATTTCTTTCAGTGCTCATCATGTTCAGCTGCTCTGTATCAAGATAATGTTTTTTATCCCTAGGGCCTTTGCCTCATGCCTTGGTTTGGAAGATATCCTCTGGGTTTTTCTACCCCATTTTCTGCAACTATGTTCCTTCTTCCCTTATACACATATATTAGCTATTAACAAAATTAATATCCACAATAAAAAATGTATTTAAAAAATATGCTCACAGATACAGAGAACAATTGGTGGTTACAAGAGGTGGTTGGAGATGGGAGAAATGGGTAAAATGTATTTCTTTTCTTCTTAACTTAAATAAATTAAATACATTTTTTTAACAAAATAAAATAGTAGCTATTAGATGAAAATTTGCTATCATCAGTAAAAAAAAATAACAATAAGGGCCACGTGACCTCAAGCAAATCATTAATCTTCATAAATTTTAGTTTTCCAATATGCAAAACTATACCTAACTTTCAGGGTTATTATGAGGATAAAATACAAAAAGTATATCCCTCAGAATACGCCAAAGAAACTCTAAATGAACTTATTCGATAATGCATTTCAAAAAAATAGGAAAACAGGAAAATAATTGTCTGGATGTGGTATTATTTTCTCCTATGTCCTGATACAGAAAATGCTTCCATAGTGCCTTATAGTAATGCTTTATCCACTTCAATTTATTTTTTTGTATACCTCTTTGCTTTTATCCCCACAGTATATTCTTATGTATGGTAATTATAGTTACTCTAAGGGGTTCAGTCATCAGATCTCTAATATAACTTAAAGGATTTCTTTTGACATTAAAAAAAATATATATATGCCTAGTTAAAGTTTCAACTCTCCACTTTGTATCCCTGTATAAACCAGTATACTTTCTGGCTGGCTATAGTTAAGAATATTGTATTGTATATTTGAAGTTGCTGAAAGAGATTTTAAATATTCTCACCACCATCACACACATACACAAATTCTAACTATATGAGGTGATGGATGTATTAACTAAACTCATTGTGGTAATCATTTTGCAACATATACAATATCAGATCATCATCTTGTACTTTAAACTTACACAATATTATATGTTAATTATATTTCAATAAAATTGGGGAAAAAAGTTTTCTTTCCTGTAGAGATGTTAAGTGTTGGCAAGAGAGCATTAGTTTAACGGTTATGGTTTTATTCCTGCATAGGACACCAACCAATTTTGTCTCAAATAACAAAGAATTACATATACTTTTCCTCTACTTCTTCCATAAAGTAGCTTTATCATCATCATCAAAAAAAACTATCAGACCCCAAAACTGAGAAAATATTTCAAAATTTATTACATTGTTATAGCCATCTAGATTTCCTTATCTTTATTTTCATTGATTTCTACTTAATTTAAGATAAATGTAATGTTTTGGTAATACAATGAACAATAGATTTTTAAAATCCTCTAATGTTGTTTTCAAAATTTAATCTAGAGACTATTTATTAACTCTTTTAAAGATTTTGTCTATTCTGTGAGTCTATTTTTGTTTTGTTTGATGATTTGTTCTTTAGGTTCCACATGTAAATGGGAGCATACAGT
This sequence comes from Panthera pardus, assembly GCF_024362965.1. Classification (NCBI taxonomy): domain Eukaryota; kingdom Metazoa; phylum Chordata; class Mammalia; order Carnivora; family Felidae; genus Panthera; species Panthera pardus. The sequence goes on from NW_026526655.1 coordinate 89,460,820, forward strand.
ATTTGACTTTCTCTGACTTATTTCATGTAGCATAATACCCTCTAGGTCCATCTATGTTTTCACAACAGGCACAAGATTGTTCTTTTTTATGGCTGAGTCATATACCAGTAAAGATTTCACCTCTCCATTTTGCACTCCTGTCTAAACCAGGATACTTTTAAGCTGGCTGTATTTAACAATACTGTATTGTTATGTATGAAGCTGCTGAAAGAGATTTTAAATATTCTCACTGCCACCACATATTTATATTATTTATATTTATTTTTATGTTTATATTTATATATATCACATATTCTTTATGCACTGATCTATCAATGGACACTTATGTTGCTTACACATCTTGGCAATTGTAAATAATACTGCAATGAACATATGGGTGCCTATATCTTTTCAAATTAGTGTTTTTGTTTTCTTTGGATAAATACGCAGAAGTGGAATTGCTGAATTATATGGATTTTTATTTTCAATTTTCTGAGGAACCTTCATATTCATTTCCATACTGGCTGCATCACCATCAGCACATGACCATTTCCATTTCTCCACATCCTTGCTAACACTTAATATTTCTTGTTTGTTTGTTTGCTTTTGATACTAGCCATTCTGGCAGGAATGAGCTAATATTTTATTCTGGTTTTGATTTGTATTTCCCTGATGATTAGTGATGTTGAGCATCTTTTCATGTATGTTTTGGCATACATCTGTATATTCTTTGAAAACATGTCTGTCTATTCATGTCCTCTTGCTCTTTTTATTTGAATTCAATATTTTGTTGAGAATTTTGACATGTATGTTTATGAAGGATATCGGGCTGTAATTTTCTCGTTTTTGCAGTGCCTTTGTCTGGTTTTGGTATCAGAATAATGCTGCCCTCGTAGAATAAATTTGGAAGCATCCCTTCCTCTTTAACTTTTTGGAATAGTTTGAGAAGAATAGGTATTAACTGTTCTTCATATGTTTAGTAAAATGTTTTTTGGGAGGTTTTTGATTACTCATTCAGTTTGCTAGTAATCCTTCTGTTCACATTTTTTCTATTTTTTTTTTTTCTGATTCAGTCTTAGAAGATTGTACATTTCTAGGAATTTATCCTTTTTCTTCTAGGTTGTCCAATTTGTTGGCATACAATTATTCTTAGTAGTCTCTTATAATCCTTTGTATTTCTGTGTTGTTAGTTGTAACTTGGACTCTTTGATTTCAAATTGTATGTATTTAGCTCCTCTTTTTTTTCTTGATGAATTTGGCTAAAGATTATTAATTTTGTTTAGTCTTTTTCTTCCTTATTTTTTTTAATGCTTATTTCTTTTTGAGAGAAAGAAAGAGAGAGAGGCAGCGTGAGCAGGGGAGGGGCAGAGAGAGAGGGAGACACAGAATCCGAAGCAGGCTCCAGGCCCTGAGCTGTCAACACAGAGCCTGACGCAGAGCTCCAACTCATGAGCAGTGAGATCATGACCTGAGCCAAAGTCAGTTGCTTAACCTGCTGAGTCACCCAGATGCCTCAATTATGTTTAGCCTTTTAAAGAACTTTATTTTAGTTGTATTGATCTTTTCTATTTTTTTGTCTTTATGTCATTTATTTCTGCTCTGATGTTTATTATTATCTTCCTTTTACTAATTTTGGGCTTTGTTTGTTCTTTTCTGGTTCCTATATATATAAGGTTAGGTGTTTATTTGAAGTTTTCTTGTTTCTCAAGGTAGGACTGCATCGCTTCTAAACTTCCCTCTTAGAAATTTTTTTTTTTTTGCCGAGTCCCATAGATTTTAGAGTATTTTGTGTCCAATTTCACTTGTCCCCATGTATTTTTTTATTTCCTCTTTAATTTCTTCATTGACTCATTGCTTAGTAGCATTGTTCAATCTGTACATTTTTGTGAAATTTTACTTTTTCTCTTGTAACTGATTTCTAGTTTCCTACCATTGTGGTAAGGAAAAATACTTCTTAAACTTATTGAGACTGGTTTTGTAGCCTAACATGTGACCTATCCTGGAGAATGTTTCATGTGCACTTGAAAGCAATATATTTGGCAGTTTGGGGATGGAATGTTCTGTATATATCTATGAAGTCCATCTGTTCTAATGTAGTTGAAGGCCAATGTTTCCTTATTTATTTTCTGTCTGGATAATCTATTCATTGATGTATCTGGGGTGTTAAAATCTCCTACTATGACTGTATTACTGTCAATTTCTCCCTTTATGTCTGTTAATATTTACTTTAAATTTTTAGGAACTCCAGTGTTAGGTGAATAGATATATTTACAATCGGTATATTCTCTTGGGGGATTGATCCCTTTATCATCATGTCATGTCCTCTTTGTTTCTTGTTATAGTTTGTTTTAAAGTCTGTTTTTGTCTGCTATAAGTATTGTTAACCCACATTTCTTTTTGCTTCCATTTGCATGGAGATATCTCTTTCCATCCCTTTACTTTCATCCTGTATGTCTGTAGGTCTGAAGTGACTGTCTTGTAGACAACATAGACATGGAACTTTTCTTTTTTAATCTATTCACCTATGTCTTTTGGAAGGTAGTATGCTCAACATTGTACCACCAATGCCACCCATTCTATGTCTTTTGATTGACACATTTAGTACATTTACATTTGTAGTAATTATAGTAATTATTGATAGGTATGTAATTGCCATTTTGTTAATTGTTTTCTAACTGTTTTTTGTAGTTCATGTCCTTTTCTTCTTCTCTTGCTTTCTTCCCTTATGATTGATGTTCTTTAGTGTCATGTTTAGATTACTTACTCTTTATTATTTGTATAATTATATAGTTTTTCATTTGTGGTTACATTGGTGTTCATATATATTACACTATTATATATATATATATGTATATTACATATATGTTATATACATATATATTTCATATATATTATATGTGTATATATTACATATGTGTAATATATAATATATATGTAATATACGGAAGTATATATTACATATAATAAGTCTACTTTAAGTTGAGGGTCCCTTAAGATCAAACATATTCTAAGGGCGCCTGGGTGGCTCAGTCAGTTGGGTGTCTGACTCTTGATTTTGGCTCAGGTCAAGATCGCTAGATTGTGGGATTGAGCCCCACATCAGGCTCTGTGATGGGTGTGGAACCTGCTTCAGATTCTCTCTCTCTTGGGATGCCTGGATGGCTCAATCGATTAAGCATCTGACTCTTGATTTCAGCTTAGGTCATAATCTCACAGTTTATGATGAGTTCCAGGCCCATGTAGGGCTCTTCACTGACAGCACAGAGCCTGCTTGGGATTCTCTCTCTCCTTTTCTTTCTGCCCCTCCCATGTTTATGACCTCTCTCTCTCTTTTTCTGTCTCTCAAAATAAATAAATAACCTTTCAAAAAAGACAAAAAAAAAAAAAAAGATCATTTCTCTCTCTCTCTGCCCCTCTCCCCAACTCACTCATGCTCTCTTTCTCTAAAATAAAAAGGGGCAGCTGGGTGACTCAGTCAGTTAAGTATTTGACATTTGGTTTTGGCTCAGGTCATGATCCTGAGGTTTGTGGGTTCAAGCCCCATATCAGGCTCCACACTGACAGCATGGAGCTTGCTTGGGATTCTCTCTCCATTTCTCTCTGCCCCTCCTTTGCCTGCTCTCTCTGTCTCACTCTCAAATAAATAAACTTAAAGATTTTTAAATAAAATTAAAAAAATACAAAACACGTTCTAAAACACTAAGTTAGTACTATCTAACCATGTTTTATAGTTTTGAGGTCATACTTTACATCTTTAAATTTTGAGTATTTTTTTAATGTTTATTTTTGAGAAAGAAAGAGGAGCAGAGAGAGAAATAGACAGAGGATCTGAAGCAGGCTCTGCATTGACAGCAGCGAGCCCAATGTGGGGCTCGAACTCGTGAACTGTGAGATCTCATGACCTGACCCAAAGTCAGATGCTCAACCAACTGAACCACCCAGGTGCCCCTGTGTATTCTTTAACTAATTGCTGTACCTATAGTTGATTTTATTCCTTTTGTCATTTACCCTTCATACTAGCTTTATAAGTGGTTGATCTACTACCTTTATTATATATTTACTTTAGTAAGAGTTTTTTTCTTTTATAATTTTCTTATGTCTAGTTTTGGCCTCTTCTTCTTTTTAAAGAAGTCCCTCTGTCGGCTGCCTGAGTGGCTCAGTCAGTTAAGCATCCAACTCTTGATTTCGTCTTAGGTCATGATCTCATGGTTCATGAGATCGAGCCCTCAGTTTGGCTTTGTGCTGACAGCATGGAACTTGCTTGGGATTCTCTCTCTGCCCCACTCTCTCTCAAAATAAGTCAATAAACATTAAAAAATAAGAGGTCCCTTTCACATTTTTTGTAAGGCCGATTTAGTTGTGATGAGCTACCTTAACTTTGTCTGAGAAACTCTTTATCTCTCCTTCAATTCTGAATTAAAATCTTGCCAGGTAGAGTATTTTTGGTTGTAAGGTTTTTTGTTTTTGTTTTTGTTTTGTTTTTTCCAGCACTTTGAATATATTGGGCTACTCCCTTCCAGCCTACACATTTTTTGCTGAAAAATTCACTGATTGTCTTAAGGTTGCCTTGTATGTAACTAGTTACTTTTGTCATATTGCTTTTAAGATTCTCCATTTTTAAATTTTGACATTTTAATTATAACATGTCTTGGTGTAGACTTCTTTGGGTTCATTTGGTTTGGAGCTCTCTAGAAGTCTGTTTCCTTACCTAGATTAGGGAAGTTTTAGCTATTATTTCTTAAATGTTTGTATTATATTCTTCAGTTCTGATTTCTAAAAGTATACTCTCTGTCTCATTCTTAAAGTTCTCATCGTTTTCATCCTTTCTTCTGAGTTCTGTGAGTGTCTTTATGACCATTACTTTGAACTCTTTATTAGATAGATTGCTTTTCTCAATTCAGTTCAGTTTCTGTTTTGGTTTGTTTTGTTTTTTCCTCTGAGGTTTCCTCTTTTTCTTTAATTAGAATATATTCCTCTGTCTCCTCATTTTGCCTGACTCTCTGTGTTTATTTCTATATATTGGGTAGACCAACTATATCTCCTAGTGTTGAAGGTAGTGGCTTTATGTGGAAGGTATCCTATGGAGCCCAGAAGAACATTCCCCTCTGGTCACTGGAATCAGGTGCTCCAGTGGTAACCCCTGTGTGCCATTCTCTTGTGGCTGAGTTGAGACTGCTGTGGGCACACTTGTGGGTGGGGTTGTCTCTCACACCCTGGAGTAGGAGCCATTTTGGGGGTAGCACCAGTCCAGGCTGAGGCCACGTGCAGGATGCCGCGAGGGGGAGCTGCTTTGAGGGTGTGCTGGTCCTAGGCAATGCTGCCCGCTGGGTGCAGCAGCATGGGAGTTGCATTGGGGTGTCATCATTCAGCTGAGGCCACTCAGTAAATGCAGTGGTGTAGGAACCACTTTAGAGGGAGCAGGTGTGCTGTCTTGGCCATCTCTCTCTCTGTTTCAGTGCAAATGCAGTGGAAACAGGACTTAGATGATTCCAAATTTTCCATTATTGCATTTATCTTAGTTTCATTAAAATTATTATAATAAGGAACCTCAAAATTTCAGGCCAATGAAAAAAATACTTAATAGCTATTTATAAAAGTGTCCCTTCCCCTACTTCCTTCCGAAAGCCATAAAAGTCCCAACTAATATTTCTCCCCCATAATCCCTCCTTAAAGACAGAGTGATTATTTTTCAAGATAATGATTTTTCCAGGCTACCTATGTCACAGATTTCTTACTTGAAGATAAGCTGAACAATGTTTTATTTTAATGTAGTAAGTGGAAGAAGACTGATCTCTGTGCATACTGGCTTGTGGGTGGATTGTTGTTTGTTTGTTTGTTTGATTTATTTGTTTGTATGTTTTCAAGGCTGTTCCAAGGCAAATGTAGATACTAGCACTTAACTCATGACACTGTTCCTAAAGTCCTGTTTTATAGAAAAAGAAAACTAGTTTTTTTTTTTCTTTTTTTAAATAATCCTCTGTGTATGAATTTAAGGTCTTCAGAATAAGAAAAGGTTGGAGGTAAATTAATAATTGCAATTCTGTTTTGAATATAAGATTTGACCTCAATATTAAGAATTATAATTGAAATGTCAAATATTTATTTTGGTACTGTTAGCCATCTTTGAATGAACATATATTTTATCCACTTAACTAGATTTAAGGACATGGCTCATCTTTTCTACATATTTAAATTCACAGTGACTTCTAATTTTCACAAAATTAGAAAACATTATTTGTGTTGATTTTAACTGTTATTTGTTTTTATACATAATAATGAACACTCCCCACCTCACCATTTCTGCCAGATGATTCTCTAAGCACACCTTTGAACATTTTCATTTTTGATTTCACTGAAGGTACTTGATGAGACAACTTATTTTAGTTTTAAGCATTTTTTTTTCCTTTTTAAGGCAAAATTTATTCATGAATTCTGTTTTTAGGTCTCAATTTAGGCTTCTGAAATAAACCTGAACCAATCAGTTTTTCTTTCTTTCTTTTTTTTTTTTCCTCTGAAAAATACTTCAAATACTTAGTGAAATTCTTAGTTAAAATTGGCATTTTCAAGATAGACATTACCACTTTGGTTAAGTTAATTTACTTTGTACAATACTTTTGCATACACGAGATATAATTCACATCTCCATGCAGTTAAGGAAACAGTTAGGATCTGACCTTTCTATAGATGTCACATGGATTTAGGGCTAGAGTTAGTCTTTACCAAAAAAGGCAGAATTTTCTATGTCTTTGTTTACTTTAATAATGCTATTATCTAAGAAAATTGCTTGGTTAAACGGCCCTCCATGATGACCTGACCGTGATAATTTGAAATGCAAAGAAAACACTGAAAAATTTTTGTTTTCCTGGGTGTATGTAACCCATCCTCCAATAAATAACACATAAAAACTCAATTTTCATTACCTTCAGTCTTTATGTTCCATTACTTTACCATGTTCATTGGATAAAGGCATATGTATGGGTCCAAAGTTACCTCATTCTTTTGCCAGTTATCAGGATCCTGTGGTTGCTATGCCATAGTGTTTGTGGTCAGTGACATGGAATTATCATTAAATTGTATACTTTACAGTATCCACTGTCTCTTATGTTTTAATTATTATTTTGTAACCAGAATATGAGCTATTTATTCCTGAATGCCATTTTATAAATTGACTTCAATTTCTGGGTATCTATTATACCTTTAATTGCCTATTTTAATGATTAATTAGCTGTTTTTGTAATCTGTTATTAATATAGCCATAGAACTATAAGACTAAGTGTATAAGTGGGGAGCTAGGTCATCTCTTGTTGTCTTTAGAAAAGGTCAAAGATGCAATCTGGCTTAAGTTTAAAAATTTAGTAACAACATATTTCCCTTGAAGAAAAGAATCATATTTATTCTGAAAAAATATTCTAGGAATATATAGCCTAATACTATAGAAGTCTTACAACACTAGAAACTATCTTGTTATATGATTACTGTTGAATAAACAGAACAGTTTTTTTGATACCCTATCCATTTAGGACTTTTGGTTTTTCTCAGTTATATCTTTTAACTAACTTATATGTAGAAATGTTTGACCAGTATCAATTGTTAATTTGAATTGTGCCTGTGCCTTTTAGTTGAAGCCTTAGAAATCAAAGGATACCTTTTAGAGCAGATTTCTTCTTAGATTCTCATAGAAGCTAAGTGCTCCATATCTGAATAATTCCTATGTAGCCAGTTGAGATCATTCATTAGACTTCAATTGAGCATCTGTGCTTGTTCCTTCTGTGTGTGTGTGTGTGTGTGTGTGTGTGTGTGTGTGTGTATGTGTTTCCTATTCATTCCTCACTCCTATTTTGCTACCCTTGGGCAACCATACTAATGTGATTGATATATATCTTTTGAATTTGTATATAGTTTTTTTAAACAGGTCAGCAAACCAACGTAATGAATTTTATTTTTTATATTTTGGCATGTATTGTAAAAGGCACTGCAGAAATGTATGATGGGGAAAACCATGGTATTAAAAGGAATGACATTTAGGAAGTAGAAAGTAAAGTTATGAAGGTTTAAAACTTCTTTGAAAGACTTAAGATTCTGACCATGAAATATCAAGTAGAGACATGAAACATTTCAATCTGTAAAGTCAAAAAAGGTAGAGACAAGGCAAAATCAAGGAGTGGCCAGAGAAATAATAATTGCAGAAAAGAACATTTCCTTTGCATAATTGTGTGGGGTTTGTTTGTTTGTTTAATTTTGGGTGAAACAAATGACAGCAAAGAAATGCAGGTGGAACGAGAGAGGGAGAGACAGAGAGAGAGAGAGAGAGAGAGAGAGATCAAATGTCCCCAGGGAAACTAGGGAAATTGTTATTTACTGCATTGTATCTTAAAGCTTTTAATATTCTCATGCACATTGTAAATCTTCAATGAGGAAAATAGCAGAGTGTTTTGTTTTGTTTTCTGTTTTTGAAGTAGGCTTCATGCCTAGCGTGGAGTCCAACCAACATGGGGCTTGAACACACGACCCTGAGATCAAGACCTGAGCTGAGATCAAGAGTCAGACACTTAACCAACTAAGCCACCCAGGCACCCCAAGAAAACTATTTTTTAAAGATTGTGTACTACGGGCTTAAGCATTGTAGAAATTTGAAAAATACTGGTGTATGACTTACTAATCATTTAGTTCATCAAGGGAAAATTATGTAATCCATAACTAATCAGTAGATTAGGGAAAAAAAATCTTTTCAAAAATTAGAAAAAATCAGTAAAAAAAGATCTGTTTTTAAAAATAAATTTAACTTTTGAAATTTAATTATCTACTAATATTTACTTTAAAAAATTTATCCATATTTAATTTCTCTGCCAAACTCTGAGTTAGGTTTTAATATTCTATTTTACCTTAGAGTGAGGTCATAATAAAATGGAAGCATACATGGTTTAAGTCTGACTTGTACTGATATAAATATAATAATTTGTTGGGTTTTTCTAACTTAAATTTTTTTAATCTTTATTTATTTTTGAGACAGAGAGAGAGAGAGAGAGAGGAGGTGAGGGGGAGAGAGAGAGGGAGACACAGAATCTGAAGCAGTTTTCAGACTCTGAGCTCTCAGCACAGAGCCTGACGCGGGGCTCAAACTCATGAACAGTGAGATCATGACCTGAGCTAAAGTCACATGCTCACCTGACTGAGCCACCTAGGTGCCCCAGGTTTTTCTAAATTTAAATACCACATTAACTTGCATGGGATTCTACCTACATATTTATTGAGGAAAGCATTCTCTGCTTAACAGTATATAATTTAATATTCCTGGCTGATCCAGTTATCAGGACAAAAAATTAAAAAAACAAAAGAAAAAAAATAGGTAATAATTTCATTCCGTTTCAGTTTTATTTCTGTTCTGTATCTGTCATTTTTGTTGTTCCAGTAGCTGAAACAATAACTAACATTAACAAGGGCTAAGACGAGGTGATTATAGCCTTTCTCCCTCCAGTAATCCTGTAAGTGTTAATCATTTCTTGGAAGGCATCAGCTACCTGAGTGGCACAAACCTTTCCAAAAGAAACGCTGTTCATGTTCCTAGAAATTGCAATTCTGATGTTTCTTATTTTTGACATTCTTTGAGAAACTTTGTCCAAAGTTTTTTTTCAGAGTATATTCCAAAGCAAAAATACTAAGTCCTAAGATACATCTTTAGAATGAGAAGGATATGGGATAATCTTCCTACTAAACAAATATATTCTGATGATATCAACTCTTTTGACTAAAAATAGGAAAACAAGTTTAAAAAAAACACTAGTCAATTATAGGTAATATCAATCACAAGTATATTAGATATTTTACTTTTTTATAGCACCAAATATTTTTCTACTTATTAAATCAATTATTTCATTCCGTAAGTGAATAAAGACGTCTATCATCCTTTTTCCTTTCCTTCCTTCCTGTATATATTTCTATCAAATCTTTATTTATGTCTATGATATCTACTCTTTTGATAATATCATTTTAATGATATTATGAAATCTACAGATATCTGGACTCTGAAAATTATAGAATAGTTTTAATGCCTATAAAAGTGAATTTTCTCACAACATAAGTTTGAATTACTTAATCAAGTCAAAATCCTGTCACCAAAGAACAGACATTGTGATTTTAATTTTTAAAAGATGTAAAATATTTGGATTTAAAAAAAATTAATTTTTGGTTTAAAATCAACATCAGCTTTAGCAGTCACTAAAAGTTTTAGTGAACTGAAAAATTTTCCACCATTGACTGGAACAATCTGTAGATTTGGAAACCAAGGCCCAAAAAAGCTACATTATTTTCTAATGTTTCTGTGTATTGTATCTAATGCTAATTAGTATAGTTTCCAACTCTCTATGAGAGCCAATAACCTTTTCTTTAATTAAAAAAAATGTTCTGTAACATTCCCATTCCTATTCTAAAATGAAATGTTGCATTATACCTATCTTTTTTTTTTTAATTAAAAAAAATTTAATGTTTATTTTTGAGAGAGAGAGAGAGACAGAGCATGAGCAGGGGAGGGGCAGAGAGAGAGAGAGAGAGAGAGACAGACAGACAGAATCCAAAGCAGGCTCCAGGCTCTGAGCTGTCAGCACAGAGCCCGATGCAGGGCTGGAACTCACGAACTGTGAGATCATGACCTGAGCCGAAGTTGGACGCTCAACTTACTGAGCCACCCGGCGCCCCATGTTATACCTATATTTATAGATAAATTTTCTAAACTCAGTTTAATACATAGATTATGATATAAAGGAGTTATGAGAAGTAATTTATAATAAAATAGGACATAGTTCAATATATAAATGTACAAACTAAGGGAGGAAATGGAAAGAAGTGATTAGATACTCTTTTAAATTGGTAATAAGTTCTTGATAATTATCTAAGCAAAGCGAAGTGAAGTCATCCCTCAATTTGTGTAGAAGTTGCATTTCTTGAAAGTAGTAAGTGATTAATAAAGGACTCTGTAAAAAAATACTTTTGTACATATGTAAAATTGAGTTCAAGTCTAGATTCACGTAATTGTAAATACATTTGCACTGTTGTAAATATCTCATAGAACATTTTAAACTTGGCTGAGTCTCAGTTCCTTTTACAACACTGCCCTGTATATTGCAGTACAACCAGATTCCTGGTCCCTGACCACTGAATTTCCTAGTCAAATGCCTCCTATGTCTCTGTCCAACTCCCATCCCACAATCAAGTGAAACCCAACCAAAACTTTCCAAAACTCACAGAAGGGGTGGACTGCTTCCATTGAGAACCACTAAGATAAGAAATTGTTTTAAAGTGAGAAATGTAGAAAGGTCTCCTGGCAGCAAGTTATCTTTCTTTTCTATCTAGAATGCCTCAAACACATGGGATTCTGCACCTACGAACAGCTATAAGGACTACAGACAAAAAATAGAATGGATGTTTGTTGCCAGAAGCATTCTGTGAACCCCAATTGCAACAGATTAGCTAATAACTGATGCTCACTGTTGCCAGTTACATAACAGACATTGCAGTTGAGTATATTACAAATAAGCCCATTGACTAGTGAATACTGAAGGGGCTACTGAAGCTCAGGTTTTTTATTATTGTTGACACTTCCTTGAATTCAAGCAATACAGTTTAATGTTCAGATTATTATATCAGTATTGGCTTTTGTATATTTTAATTGTTCGTGGTCATGAATAGCTATTCAAATTATAACCTGAATTTAACTTTCTAATCTTTAAGAATAGTGAGTTAATGGAAAAGGTGATAAAACGGTAAGAAGAAGACAGTAGAATTCTATGAATCCATTACAAATGATGACATAAAATATATATTCATTCCATGGAGAGATTTATTATATATTAATGGAAAAAATAGAACAAATTAATACACTCCTCACTCAGACTAGGTCTCTCGAGATCTTTCTATTTCTTGTTATGATGAGTGATTCTCCATTGAGCCTGGGCATTGTCTTTTCATTGTATGAAATTCTGCATCTTATTTAAGCCTTTTGTTTTAACTGGATTTCCCTGATATCACTATGACATAGGAAGGTGAGGTCTTGCCTTGTTAGTGCCAGGTGAAGTAGAAGCTACAGTCCCCCGCTCAGCCTGTATTGACACCTAAGGCACGATGGTGTGTCTCTTTACTTCTGGACAAAGATGGGAGTGACAACTTCAGGCTGATCTCCACTGTCACCACTGTGGATTAGCTTAATTATTCCTGGACGGTACTAAAAGTCCTAATTCTCCATTAGGCTTCTTCGGACAGTAGTCTTGCAGAAGAGGGGAGGGCACCTCACTACAGCCAGATGTGAGTCTAAGCACAGGCTGTCCACTTGGCCTTTAAGCTGTCCACTTGGCCTTTGCTGGTGTGGGTGTGTATGGGTCACAGTTTTTTATGTGGTGTTTGGATTGAATAGAGCCTTCTAGTTATAATCTTTTCTGGGCTTTTGCCTAGAGAGAGGAGGCTTTTGTCATTGTTTGTCTATGCATATTGGCATTTCTGAGTTGTTAGCTTCCTCAATTCCAAGTCTGGGTTATATGAGGCAAAAATAAAGCCCAGGGAACTCATCCACATATTGTTTCTTAGTCCCAAGTTCACTAGCTGTGCTGCCTTCTTCTCTCTACTTTTGTCTTCTTACATTTGTTATATATGTAATTTCCAGGTTTTTAGTTGTACTTAGTGAGAAGAATCAAAAAAATATGTCTAGTGCATCTTCTCAGAAGCAAAAGTCAGTGCTTATAGATTTATAAAAACTCAGAATAGAAAAATAGAAATACCTTATTTATTGTTTTATAAAATGTTTTTAAAGATAAAAGTCATGTTCCACAAATTTCTAAGGCAACAGAATATCTATGTTTTGCCAGTGGGCTTAAATGGGATAAGATTTATTAAAGTACATATGATATGCCATAATTTACCCGAGCCCAAAGACATTGAAATAGTGGTTCACCATGAGACCTAAATATTGCAGAAATAAAGATGGTGGATTGTGCTGTCTATATTTTATCATCTGTAACCAGGATGGATACATTTAGCACAGAGTGAATACAATGAAGTTTATATGATGATATGACATTGCCAAATACCAGTATCTGAGAAAGAATGAGAAAGGAGTGAAAAGAAGTCTGAAAGTGATGTTTAATGACACTGGTTTAATTCCTGAATCTGGTTCTACAGAGATGTGATCTTTAGCAATTAACTTAGTCTTTTGAATCACAGTTTCTACATTTTAAGCTATGTTTAAATTTTTCTTCCAACCCTAACTTCTTGTGATTCTGCCGTTGATTTTGTGGAACTCAAATAGGTGAGCCTTCGGACACATCTTTTTACATATTAATAAGTATAAAATATTATGCCATATCTTGATTATTTTATTCACTCAGACAATGTTAGCTGCAAAATAAAACTTACCACCTCTCACAAAGCAGTATGACATAGCAGAGATAAATAAGTTTAGGTTATAGAGATAGACGTCGGTCTAAAACTCGGATCCTTGACCTATGGTTTAGTTTAGTTAAGACATTTTCTTAATCTTTCTATGTCTTAGCTTCTTCTGTAAAATAGAACTGATAATTTATGCCTCATAGAGGTATTTTGAGGATTTAAAGTAGTATATGCAAAGTGGTACCTAACAAATGTAAACAAATGCTAAATTTTATAAAATTCTCCTTGAATAATGCAAGTTAAAAAATATACCCAATTTAAAAGTTTGTAACTGCATTCACCACTCACATGTATCAATTAGAATAAATCATAAAGTGCCTCATTGTTTCTTCTATAGGATCACTAACATCTCAAGAATAGAATTCATTTTCATCTTTGTATTTCCAAAAGCAAATAACCCAAACTCTGGTGCATTGGTATGTTCAGCAAATATTTGCTGAAGCAATGAGTAAATAGATGAATAACTAAAGAGAAATTAAAATAATGTTTTCCTAAATAAAATAAAAAGTAAACAGCTTTAAAAAAAAGACCAAAATCAAAGATTAACTATTTTGAGGGCCTCAGTCAGCCATACAGGGTAATTTTCTGAAGTCTGTACAACTGATATTTCAATTTGGTAAGATAAGAATGTTATTGCAGTAGGGTTAATGGCATTTATTTTGAACAAATCCCCTTGATTTAAATCCACATACATTTCAGTGATGGTTCAGCTTGGTTAGTCATGCAAATTAAAGTGTAACTGAAGCTGAGCTCTTTCAAAAGAGATGTGTTCTGGAAAAGAATAAATGGTCAATATCCAGGGCAATTCGTGTATTCACCCAGAAAATAAATGGTGTCCCTTCAGAATTTGATACTGATACTGATGGATTGATCTAGTATTTCTTAGAAGCTTTCAATTTGTTAAGCATCAGACAAAATTTTCAAAAGCAGCCACCTGTCCCACCTGCCTCATTGTAGAAATTCATATGCAAAAAGAAAAAGAACAGATAGCTAAGGAAAGCCGTCTTGCACGTGCATGCAAACACACACGAACCTATTTTTTCCTAATGAATTTTGCTTGGAAACCAAACAGAGGGCAAAGCATGCAAAAAAGTTTTAAAAATATTTTCTTTGGTGAAATAAATCAGTATGTAAGGGGGAAAGTAGGAAATTGGAAAGCTTCACATTTAAATTCAGGAGATTCTGAATTAGCTTACATGAATTTTTCTCTGAATGTCTAGTTAATTTTTTTTAATTTGAGAGAGAGAGTGAAGAGAGAGAGAGACAGCAAGCACTAGAGGGGGCAGAGGCAAAGAGAGATAGAATCTCAAGCAGGCTTCAGGCTTAGCATGTAGCCTGAAGTGGGACTCCATCCCACAACCCTGGGATCATGACCTGAACTGAAATCAAGAGTTGGACATTCAACTGTCTGAGCCAACTAGGCACCCCTCTGGTTAAGTTTTTGCATTGTCTCTAGATGGTTTTAATGTATTTCTTGTTAATTGCATGCATAAAAACCAACATAAATTTATTTAAGCTTGAGACAGTATCTTGAAATTTCTTTCTGTGTTTGACTCTTGAAAACTTTTACAATGCCAGAAAACTTATTAAAACAAATTAATTATGGTTTAATTATTATTTAAACAATAATTATTATTTAAACTATTTAAAAAAATGATTTAAATTAATCTAAAATAAAAGCTCAGGTACAATATGTCTGTAATAAGAAACAAAAACATACACTTGTTTCTGAGCTTCCCAGCAGCCAAGACGTTAAGGGAAACCTTTGAAGTTATATATTACTTTGATTTAGTTGAAGGGAACAGAATTGTTTAATATGAAAAATAGATATTTTGTATGGCCCTAACATTTGCAAAGCTATTGTAACAAGATCTTTTGTTTACACAGGGAGCTTTTAAAATATATAAAAGCTAATGAAAATCAAAATGCTAAGTAATTTTTACTAGCTCATGACTAATAAATCATCAAAAAATATGGTTGGCCATCAAGATATATAATACATTTAATAATTTTCAATTAAGTTGTTAAATTACTAAAAGGACAAGCTAATATTTAAAACTAAGTTAAAATTAAGTTAGTAAGATAAACAAGCTCAGTTGTTGCCTAATTATTAGAGATCAAAAAATAATAAAGAAAAATGGAATGAAAATGTAAATAATGTTGAGTAAAGGTATATCTTAGAGGGTGGTAAAACTAAATAGTTACTCACATGAAAGAAGGAACTTCTAAAAGCAAGCACTACTGCAGACTCTTAGGCTAATATTTCCACCAAGATTCAAACAGAATCCTGTGATCCTAATGTAGCAGCTGCAAATTTGTATAGTCAATAGTTTATCCTGATAAGATCCTAATTCCAGACACTGAGGACTAAAGTAGCCAGGTGTCTATTCTCAGTATTGGGAGCCTGGAGGTCAGTACAGTGGGGAAACAGGAACAGTACCTCGTGTGCTTCTACTGGCCCCCTCAGAAAGCTAAGCTATCAAATGACCAGACCATCTACCTCTGGAGCTGCTTAATGGTAGAGACATTAAAGGGCATATTACTTGAATCAAAACTAAATGCCCAGAATAATGCTGCCTCAGACAGGAGGAAAGAGCATATACGTCTTATTTTATCAATGATATGTTAGAATATGTAGAACAATTTCTTAATTGCACATTAGAATCCCATGGGGAGCTTTTGTGTAATACTGATATCTACCCCATTCAAGAACAATTTAAATCAGAATTCCTGAATGAGATGTGGATCTCAATTTTAAAGTTCCCAGTTGATTGTTATGCCTAGTAAAAATTTGGATTCACTATTATAGGCTACTATAAACATAAAGGAGTTTACTCAAGATATAATCAAACATACACTAAATGAGAATATCATTTTTTTTTAATTTAGAGTTTGGATCTCTTTTACCTGATTCAGAGTTTCTGAATGAATTTGCATAGCATTTATCAAAATCTTGGTGTCCACAGTGCCCAGAATATTTCCCCCCCAAATGTAGGACTTTATCAATGATAGCAGGTGGTATGCAGAAACAGCACCAATTTAAAGTTAATACATTAGTGTGAAAAGTCATTATCTTCTTAATTCTGTTTTAAACTTCTGATTGACTTAGGAAGCAAGGTGAATTGTGTTGCTAGTATATATTTAACACCCCTGTGACACTTACTCTATTACTGAGTTGGAGGGTGGGGGGCAGGGAAGAGAGAACTCAGACTACAGTTTGGTGGGTAATAGCATCTAATTATAACTTGATAGTATTGTTTCCATTTCTTTGTGGACATTTTTAGAGTTGCATTCTGTTTCTTCTAACTGATAGTGGATTTCCGTTATGGTAATGTGTCAATTAAAAGAACAATTTAAAACAAATGATAATAGAAGTTGTATTCAGATAAGGACAAAAAATATGTGAAAATATTTATCTCATTCAGATTTAATTAAAAAAAAAAAAAAAAGAGCCTGAGAAGAGAGTTCATATTCTAGTTCTTTACTAGGTATGAAATCCCAGGAAGTAGTAGTGAGGGAAGAAGTGAATGGTCTGAAAAGGAGAAAGGGCATATAGGAAGAGGTGTGCTATAGAGCTGACAACTTCTTGGGATCAGGTGCAATGGATTTCATCATCTCTTGAAACTGTCTTCAGAGAAGCCAGATAAACTCTCGCACTTCAGGAGTTTCCATTGACAAATTGTGTAGTGGGAAGGATACAAATATTTCTTCTGGTCCTTTCCTCTTGTTTGGAGATTTGACCCATGGGCCATTAATTTCCCACCACCTGAGGAATGGTCAGAGGCTCCAGGCACAGGCATGAAGTGAGAGCACTATGCTTACATGAAGTTGTTAATAACATTCACTATAGAAAAAGAAAAGAGAAGAAAGAAAAGTGGTGATAAGTCTTAAAGCCAATGTGGCTGAAAGGATATGAAGTGTTACATGAGGTGTGCTTTTTGTTTTAATAGCAAATTAAAATGTATATATTTAAGGTGTACATTGTAGTGTTTTAATAAACATATACATTGTTCAGTGATTGCTACAATCAAGCTAACTAACATATTTATTACCTCACATAGTTACCAATTATTTGTGTGTGAATAACATTTAACATCTATTCTCTTGGCAAATTTCAATTATGCAATACACTATTGTTGACTAAGCACAATGTTATAGAAAAGGTCTCTAGAACTTATTATTTATTTCTTTATTTATTTACTTATTTATTTAAAATTCAAGTTAGTTAACATGCAGTGTAGCATTGGTTTCAGGAGTAGAATGTAGTGATGCATCATTTACATACAACACCCAGTGCTCATCCCAAGTGCATAAGACGTCTTACACAACAGAAGTCAGGTAACTAAAGACTAGAAAGTATTTCAGTAATAAAGTCTGATCATTCAGGACCAGGGATAGTGCCACTGGCTTTATTCTGACCCTCCAAAAACTTACAAATTTTTGTAACAATACTCGTGTATTTGAGCTGCTCAAAACCATCAAATATTTTTTAATAACAGCTGCCATTTAGTGGGTATCTGACTCTTTTAGTCTGTGTTTGACATAATTATCACCAAAGCAACTTTTTTCAGTTTTACTAAGTGAGGCACTGAAAGTTAGCTAACTTGAGGTCAGTAATCAAATCAAAATCATAAGACACAAAGGATTGAGTCCTTTCACTTGCTATGTGTCATTTTACAATCCATGATCTTTTCAAAACTGTCCTTGTATATTTGCTACCTTTTCCCCAAGCAGTTTTGTCTTAGGAAAGCATTAGCATTTTTTGGTGTGTTTTAAATGTTTTAATCTTGTTCTTAGGCCCAAAGATACATTACACAGACCTAATGATTGGGAGAATTTGTTACTTAACAAACCAGTGCTTCTCAAATTCTCATGTGCATTCAGATCAACCAGAGATGTTATTAAAATGCAAATTTTGACTTAGTAGGTCTTGTTCAGAGCCAGAGACTTTATATTCCTAAGATGTTTCCATACTTTTAGTAGCAAGGGTATAAATGTTATTAACCACAAACTATTTTGATGATTTATAGATATCTGTAATATATAATACAAGTATTGAAGCAGTTCTCAAGCATTATGTGACAAAGCTACTCACAATATGTTAAATGTTTTTTTAAACCTTGGACCTAGAAGGGGAAATAGTGTATGGGGCTGGGGCAAGGT
Source organism: Panthera pardus (assembly GCF_024362965.1). Lineage (NCBI taxonomy): Eukaryota > Metazoa > Chordata > Mammalia > Carnivora > Felidae > Panthera > Panthera pardus. The sequence continues at coordinate 89,479,393 of NW_026526655.1, forward strand.
AAGTTGTGGTAACAAAGAAACAGAGAATGGGGCTTGAGTGCAAATGCCCCTGGTGTTATAAAATAGGTCCAGCTTTTTGATGAGACAGATTTAATGAATTAATTAATTTTTATCTAGCTCAATAAATGTTTGTTGAATGAAAGGAAGACTTAATTATCAACAATTGCCATAGAAAAACAAATCACAGGAAACTAATAATGTTGCCTTGGTTTAAATGTTGAAAGTTGTTTTGAAAATTATGCAAAAGAAGTTTTCAATTTCGACCTTAGGTCCCCCCACTCTGTCTTCTTATATCAAACTTAAATAGAGGAAGTAAATAAAAGCAATGATGCAACGTTCATGTCTGTAACTCAGTTCCTGGAGGCCTCACCCTGCTGATATACTGCTGTAATAAATTACACAACTAGTGTGCTTCTTTTGATTTATTGCAGCAATAGATCATGAGTGTGATGACTGACATAAACATGTGTCCCACAGACAGCTGGGCTTCACGATATTTTATTTCTCTTTACACATTTTCAATTGCTTAGTTTGGAAAATAAGAAAGAAAACAAATTGACAAATGCTGGAAGATATTTCTGAAGCAGCCCTCCCCATAGACTCTTGAAGTAATAGTTTTTAAATTGAGAAATCCCAGTGTTCTTGCTTTCATTCCCTCCCAAAGGACTATTTTATAAAGAAAAAAAGAAAAAAAATAACTCATATGAATTAACATTTTATAAATTCAAATCGTAAGGGTTTTTTTGACTATGTAAATACATAATGACAGTCTTAATCTGTATTTCCTCATTCGTTCTCTGAGCCATTATAAGCTATCATGAAATTGAAATTATAGACATTTAATATCAAAGTAATTACCTAATAGGCTGTTATACCGCTACTTTAAAAGGAAAGAGTTTTTCTGTCATGAGTCCAATCATTTTTTTCTAATTTAGAATAAAGTGTAAATTACCCCTTTTTCTTTCATGGTTTAAACTACTTTATCTTGGCTGCTGAGAGCATTTCTCCAGTTGGGCACACAAGGCCTCACAATAATATGTGGTCATCTATTTTCTCTGTTCTTTGTATCTATATAGAGAGCTATGTGAAATGCATATTATTTGATTGCAAGAATTTTTTGACCCTCATCAACATTTAATATTACCAGACTTGTGTGTGTGTGTGTGTGTGTGTGTGTGTGTGTGTGTGTGTGTAAATATAATAAAGCACTGGGTCAAGTTCTTTATTGATACAACCAGATAGCCAGAGTAGTAGTCAAGAATTGGTCTTCCATATCTATACCTGCAGCAAAACAATGAGAACCAATGGAATCTTTCACTGTGGGTGGCAAGTTACATCCCATAGACAGGAATAGAAAAGAATGGATTTTTTTTCATTTATATATAGAAGAGAGAGAGCGACCATCTTTCCCTCCCAAAAGGAGAGAGGATAAACATTTTTTTTCTCTCTTTTAAGACTGGTCCTGGCCTTTCATCCTAACTTTTTGGAGTATAAATATATCTTTCAAAGGCCAGGTAAAGCCTAAGTGCCACAAGTTTTTAAGGCCTAGAAATTTATTTAAATTTGGGGATCCATCATTTTTGACATTTTGAGATAGTGGTCATCTTTTTTGTACCTTGTGCCTTAACACAGGGACTTGGCTGAGCTGTCACTTGACCCTCTTAGGTAAATTGTATTATCCTTTCAGATCAGAGAAACTAGCTAGAAAGTGGCTATTAATCTAATTTGCATGGCATGTGAAGTACAATATTTCTGGGAAAAGGAAAGCAAATTTTCTCCATATTTATATTGCATACATTTCTGTGTTTCTGGAGGCTAAGGCTTTTTAGCCTTTGGCACTTTAAGGCTAAGTGCTCAGAAGCACTGAGAAATCCAAGGAAGTTTTACTTTCCCAAAAAGGCATAGTATGCAATTTTCTTATTCACCTTAAAGAATTTGAGATCCTCCTTCTCCTTCCCTCCCTACCCACTTTCTTCTTTTCTTTGTCTCCTTTTTGCCATGAAACTTCTTTTATCTCCCTTCTCTTGCCAAAGCACAGCAGTAAACAAAACAGACAAAAACAACTCGTGCCCTCATGTGAGATTATATCTAGTAGGAAGACAGACACTAACCAAGATAAATAAATATATGGTAAGTTAGGCAGTGATACTTACACAAAAATCATCTTGGGAAAAAGAGATTGATATTTTTGAGAGAGTGACCAGAAAGTCTTTATTGAAAGAATGATGAAAGTAAATACCTGAAGCAAATGAGAGAGCTAGGTAGCCAGGTGGGTATATGGTGGAAAGGTGTCCCGGGAAGAGAGAACTGCTAATATGAAGGCCTGGAGGAGGGATCACAACTGGTGTGTAAGAGAAGGCCTGGGAGGCTGAAGGGGGAGTTGAGAGGAAAGCAGTACAAACTTCATTTTCTTATTCAATACTCATTTCCCTTGTCAGTCTCACAGACTACCTTGGATGGTACCATGTCGAGTGATCAGCACCAATATATTACCTGTATTAGATTTGATTAAACTCTTCTGCCCTCACCTAAAGGGTTGTGTCTTTGTAAATGAGAATAAAGGTGAAGAAAAACCAAAGATGTTGGCTTTTTCTAGGTTAAGCTTCCTTAGAAAAAAGAAATACTCAAACCGTGTAATTGAGATCTGTCACCTTGTGTTTTCCTCCATAACAATATAGTACCTAAAACTTGTTAATTTTTTTTTTTTTACTGATCAAAATTATAATATTCAATGGTGATTTTCAAAGACCAAGTAAGAGGTTAGGCATATTCATCACCATGAAAATTTGATTTGGCAATGACTCTCCAGTTTTTATTTATTATAAAGTTTAGTTATTGTTTTTCTTATTGATGATGACATTTTTTCAAGGTTAAATTTTTAAAAATCAATTATTTTGAGTGAGATTATAGGGAAAGGTCAAAATATCTTTATAAAAACAGGTAAGTCATATTTATTTTTTATATTAAGATTTAAAAAATTGATGCAATTATATTCAACTATATAATTTTTTTCCTGCTAATACATATGACAAAAAAAGGAAGGCTAAAAAGTGATTTGGACAAATTCTTCAAAATAAGGAATTAAATGAATCAAGTAAATGACTTAGCAAATCCTGAAGTCTATATTGGACATGGTTATTTAATACAAATGAAAGTTTGTCAACACAGAAATGCTATAAAAATATGACATTACTAGGCTCATTACCTTGAGAGATAGTACTGGAAATGTAAACTAATTTAAAAAGTTTGACAAATGGATCAATGCCAAAAGCTTCTACTCTTACAGTGTTGTACTCTGCTCTGTGTTCAAAATTGACACCTCAATAAACCTCTGCATTTTTCAGTGGCAAATCTCTATTGATCATAGGCTAAGTGGGAGGAAACATGGAAATGAACTTGTGTGGCAATGATTTTATTTGTATGTGACATCTTTTGTCAATTCACTACTAATTGCACTAGTATATGGTTCAGAACAACAAACTCTTACACTGAAGGAGAAAAACACAGTATGTTTAATTCAAGGAAAGAAAATATTCTAAGTTAATACATTGAGGAGAATATATGGACTAGATGAAGCAAATAAAAATTAATAGAAATCTGTAAGAAAGGAGAATGAGGCTTCAATGTGTTTATTTTTGAAAACAAAATAATGAGATGAGTAAATAATGTCATTGAATCAACTATTAGAGTAAATGAGTAAAACTGAGCTGGGCTAAACCACTGTCAGTTTCGCCCCCCTGCCCCCACACCCCCCACCCCGCCCAGGTATAGACCACTTTTAGGGTAATATTATTATAATGAGAAAAAGCCACAGACAATTGAACTAAACAATAATTAGGGATGGTGTGATAATTCTTTCTTGGAGAATTTTTGGAGAGGAAGTATGAAGAGCTTATTTAGGTGTGTGTAAGTTGAGCTGACCTTAGAATATAAATGGTTGAAAAAAAGAAATGTCCAAACATGTGACCTCAAGAATGATTAGATTCTGACAGTCTTGTACCTTTTGGTGGCATGCTTACATTTTATGACTTTTTGCTCATACAAGTCTGAGTAACCACTGTCTGGAAATGGAATACTTCCTTCTTCTGGTAACATTGCTTTGGGTTGGCTTACATTACTAGTAGTTGTATTAGCTGGTTTCATTATTCCTTTCTCTAACTAATGTCTTTACAAAGAAAGCAAGGGAGTAGGAAAGAAAGGCTCTGGAATCAAAATGCAAAAATTCCAGTGAAATTGTTTTGGGGAGCAAATATATATAGTTAGGCTTTGTGCCCCAAGCATCTGACCAAGCACTATTAGTACAGATGTTCAAGTGACCACAAATATGGGCCCAGTGGCTTTTAAATCCTGGGTTATAACATGGTGGCAGCATTTCCCTGGGTTATCTGCAGCATCAGAAGTAGGAAGATTTGTCAGAAGTGTACATGTACTATTGGTTTAGCAGAAAGATTTCATTTTAAAAGATCAAGAGTACCAAGATCAAGCTTTATTTATTCTTGTGATGCTCTCCTTAATGTCTCCTTCCTGCTATTCCAAACCTATGGTGTGGTTCTTTTTAGTCTTTTCCCTGAGCTAAAATCCTTTTACTCTTTCCCTTCCTTTCTTTTTGAAATTCATACAGAATATTAAAATCAACCAATTATGAAATATTTGGAACTAAAAGTAAGGTACACTTGAACATGAGAAGTTATGGCATGGTTAACATAAATGCAGTTGATCTATTGCATAAATTTGCATAAATCAAAAATATAACGTAACATATACACACACATTAATTTTTAAATCAGCAATGTGTATAAAAACTGCTCATGTCTGAGAGATTAGGAAGACGTCATAAAGTTCATTATATGCCCATAAGGTGTTTGCATTTAGTTGAATAATACACTATTAGCACTAGAAGCATTCTTAGAGATAATCCTGACAAGTTCACTCATTTCACAGATTTATAATTCGCTCATGGCTGTAGAGCTAGTTCTCTCCTCCTCCTCTACTCCCCAGAAAGTATATTCAGTGAAACCATGGTTTGTGAACATAATTTATTCCAGAAGCATGCTTGTAATCCAAAGCACTTGTATATCAAAGCGAATTTCCCTGTAAGAAATAATGGAAACGCAAATGATTTGTTCCACAACACAAAAATACTCATGTAAAAATGATTACAATACTGTAATAGAATATAAAATAATAAAGAAAATACAAAATATAAAGAAAAATAAACAAATTAACCTGCACTCACCTCTGAAATCCTTCATGATTGGTGTGAGGGACACAAGACAGAGGAGGGTTATTGTGTAGGATGACTTTCACTATCACTCACGGAATCACTGCTACCTATTGGCTCAATGGCATCTTTTTCCTCATGGGGCCATTGTATATTCTCCCATGGATATACAGTACAGTATATTAATACAGTACAGTATTAATAAACTCTTGTCATATACTGTATTTGATGTAATTGACAATAAGGCAGCAGAGGAAAGGGTCTACATCTGTAGGCAGCCTGACCTAAAATGAAGCAAAGCATTCCTAAGCTTACTTTTGTACGGAAAAGCAAAGGGCTGTCCGCAGGTGCTTTGAAGTGACAAAAAATACACTTGTGCCACCTTCCATTGTTCTGAAAAATCACTGATTTCTGCCAAACACCACGGCCTGAGACCAAGGGTCTGAGTATGGGAGACAATCACCAACAATCCCACAGCGAGAGAGACAGAGACAGAGAGAGGCAGAGAGAGAGAGAGAGACAGAGGAGAGAGAATAACCACTGGCTCAGTTGTGACCATGTGACCTTTGGCATCATGTACTATTAGTATTGCAAGTCATTGCTTGTTTATCAAGTTAAAATTTATTAGAAATGTTTGTTTGTCTTGTGGAACACTCACAGAACAAGTTACAATCCAAGGTTTTATTGTACTTACTATAAGACTTTTTTTTTTTTTTTTTACTTCATCTTAGGTTCAGCAATCCTCTATATTATGAAAGTATCCCAGGGCCATCCATAGCTAAGCATGAGGGTTAAAGAGAAAAGCCAAAGGTTAAGATACAAAGCATGACAATACTGTAATTTGCCAGAAGTATTTAGAGAAATTTCTATTTATGTACAAGCTACCACTTAATCATTTTGTATGGATGCTGAATATTTCCTTTTTTATTATATATCCCATTTAAAACCTCAAAAGGTATTCGTTGAGAAATATTGCTTATTTAATGACTTTTTTCCAATGACATAACAATTGGTGTTAACATTTGGGTGATATTAAAGCCAACAGTTAGTTATCCAAACCCAGTTAAAAGGAGAAAGTTTTATTATCTGATATGAATGCCAGGAGGTGATCTATATACTGAATAGTTCAGAACATGGCCTTGAACAATTGTAGCTGCTTATTTTTTGTCATCTTTCTGGCAGCTGCCAAATTGTAATGCTTAATGATTCAACTTAAATTAACTAAAATGAATCCTTGTGGAAAAACATAATACCTGTCTGGTACAAGGGGTCTGATTATATTGCCTTCATTTACACAGAAATTATTCATAATTCATTGACACCCTCTCATTACTAAGTTATGGGTATTTTTTTTCTGAGCAAATGGAAAAATATATAACTTTGTGCAGGTGTTCATGCTATTTATGTCATATCGGGTAGAGTGGTCAAAATGCTGCTCCTAGTTCATGGAGATAGCTAAATAAAGTTTATAACTAACCAACATGCAGAAGCACTTTGAGGATATATATTAGTGTAGCCTCTTCAAATAGTGTTTCTGCAAACATTTATCTTTAATATGAATATTATTAAATAGCTTGAAATGCATGGTAAATGACACTATACCAAAAAAAAAAAGACTCTTGGCAATGGTAAATTAAAGCAGAGCATGGCATTTTATAGAATATTTGCATGTTACAGATTTTTAAAATCCATAATTAGATCAACTATAGGAAAGTAGATGCGAAGTGTCAGAGTTTGAAATGTAGATAAATGCATATTAACATGGAGGAGAGTAAAGCATTGAATTTTTAATTAACTGCAAAAATGGAAATCATTCCCTTTATTCCCACATTTTTATTCTTTTCTATTATGAAAGATCTCATTTATAGGCCATAAGAGGAATTAGTAGCAAAGCTATTTAAAATGTGCAGCTTAATTAATTATTTTTACTCTAATCTGTCCTTGGGCAAAATAGTTCCAAGTGGGAGAATTTGTTACCCTGAAAGCCTTTGGGTTGGAATGCCTACTTGAAAAATCACAAGAGTGAGAACTAGTCAATTGGGTAATCATTTTAATTGCCAAAACTGGTCATGAAGAAGGCCTTCCAACTGAACACTGACTTAGAAGTAATTGATTTAGTGGTTTCATGTAGCTTATGTTGTCTTTTATTTTTTTAAGACAACTTTACCAGGATTGGGAGACTGACCTCTCATTTTCTACCCTTTCTTCCATGAAGTGACCTTCATCAAATCTAAAGTGTCCAATCTGGAAGAGAACAAGAACTTTAAGTAGAGTCTATAATTTTTATTTAGATATTTAAATAGATATGACTCAAGGATAATTTTCTTCAACTTAAAAATTTTGAGATTTATTGCTTGTTTGTTGATCTTGTTTTACAAGTGTTTAAAGGGATTGAAAAACTTAAATTCTCTGATCTCATGCAAAATACTCTGTACTTTGTTGAGTTATAAACAATGAGAAATAATTGCCTTAGTGAAGACACTAAGACTGATCTCTCTTTTTTTTTTTTAACTTAAATTTTCTAATCTACTAGTTTTTTTTTAAAGTGTACAGAAGTTCAGGGCACCTGGGTGGCTCAGTCAGTTAAGTATCCAACTCTTGGTTTCATCTCAGGACATGATCTCACAGTTTCTTGAGGTCAAGCCCCACATCTGGCTCTGTGCTGGCAGTGTGGAGCCTGCTTGGGATTCTCTGTCTCCCTCTCTCTCTGTTCCTCCCCCACTCATGCTGTCTATCAGAATAAATAAACTGAAAAAAAAATTAAAAAGTAAATAAATAAAGTGCAGTTCATGAGCAAATTTAATTCCTTTGAAGGTAAATATACAGTGTCATAATTAAAGCAAAAAGACAACGTAAATGACTAAATGTTTTCCAAATAGTGACGCATCTGGTAATTTGTTACTATTTCATCTTATTTTGGGAATCTTATTATTTTTTAATCCCCCTTCACCTCTTTCACCCATCCTCCCATCTACCTCCCCGCTCTAGGAATCTTTTGCTAGTTCACTCTTGTTAGGAGTCTATTTTTTGGTTTGTCTCTTTTTTCCCTTTGTTCATTTGCTTTTTTTTCTTAAATTCCACCTATAAGTGAAATCATATGCTATTTTTCTTTGACTGACTTATTTCACTTAGCATTATACCCTACAAGTCCATCTATGTTGTTGCAAATGGCGAGATGTCATTATTTTTTGATGGTGGAGTAATATTCAATTGTACATGTTTACCACATCTTTATTCATACATCTTTCGATGGACACTCAAGTTGTTTCCATACAGTGGCTATTGTAAATATTGCTGCAGTAAATATAGGTTCGCATGTATCCTTTTGAAATAATATTTTTGTTTTCTTTGGGTAAATACCCAGTAGTTGAATTATTGGATCATATGGTAGTGCTATTTTTAATTTTTTGAGGAGCCTTCAATACTGTTGTCTGCAGTGGCTACACCAGTTTGCATTCCCACCAACAGTGCACAATGGTTCCTTTTTCTTGTTTAATTATTGATAAAAATGTACATGTTGTCCAAGTGTAAAAGAAATCATTAGCCTCGCTAAGGAGACAGAAAAAGATTCTTGAATTTTCATTTTCAAATATTTTATTATTATATGATTTAAATTATGCTATGGGTCATAGTATAGTCCTTAAAAAGTCAAGAAAAAATGATATATAAAACTCTTATGTGATATATTACTTGTATCTTTAAATATTCATATAAAATCATGATTAAATATGTATTTATAGATAGATAGATGATATAGCATGTACATAATAATTAGAAGGAAATGTGATACATTTGCCATATTTTTGTTTACTGTTATCTCACTTAGAAGCTGGCGTGAAAAAAAGTTTTCCTCTTGGTGCCTTAGTTTTTCCTCTCAAAAATGAAGCACAAAAAATCTAGAGGAATACTATCTTATACTGCAGATAAAGTACATTAATGTTTCTTGAAAGGTACACTTTTAAAAATATATGATTATGTCTTTCAGGATAGCAGTGTTTCTGGAACATTTCCTATGACTGGTTTTAAGTTAGGCCGAAAAGCTCAAATTTTGATCTCTGTTACACTACCACCCAAGTTTTATTTGAAATACCTCTGATCTTAGACAATTAAAGGGGGAGGGGTATCTCTGAGTCCATTTGACTTGCTTTCTTCTTATTTTTAATAAAAGAATATGCATGGCAGAACCCCTGGGTGACTTAGTTGGTTAAGTGCCTGACTCTTGTTTTCCGTTCAGGTCATGATCTCACTATTTGTGAGTTCCAGCCCTATGTAGTCAGTGTAGAACCTGCTTGGGAACCTCTGTCTCCCTCTCTCTCTGACCCTCCCATGCTTGTGCTCACATGTTGTCTCCGTCTCACTAAAATAAGTAAATAAAATAAAAATAATAATATACAGCGCAAGAAATACTTGATATTAATGCTTATATTTATGTTTCCATCTTAAAAAATTGTAATGTTTAATTGGGAAAGAGCCATTGATAAGTAGAATAAAAAGATTTCAATTTTAATGCTGTAGAGGTTAAGTATTTTGGAGATTAGCAGGATCTCAGTGAATATAAAGTAGTTTCCATGACTTTTTTTCTCCTAGCATGGAATATAAATTATTTCACTGAATACATGAATATCCATATTTTAATGGTTTCTTTTTGAATATTATACACAACAGTATTGAAAATGAACTTGATAAATGTGTGTTGAAAATTTCTCTTATACTATTTGCAAATAGCATTTATATGATTTACTTGATTAAAATGGTATTAAATTCTAATAAAAAAAAACATCTCTTACCAGTCTAGGGTGTTGTCTGTGGAAGACAATATATATTGCTGAAGTACATTGCTAAAGAATTATTCATTTGCTCCCAGATTACAAAGAAAGTTTGGAGGAAGACTGAATGGTTAGGGCTCATTACATATTGATGAAATAGAAAATCTTAATTCATAAGGACTGATGGATATGAGAAGTTCATGTTGTAATGCAAAACTGTGTTCATCATTCTAAGCCCCTATCACCCAAGTATAATCATGCTTTAAAATTGCTTATTTTGGGGGCGCTGGGATGGCTCAGTTGGTTAAGCATCTGACTTCGACTCAGGTCGTGATCTCATAGTCTGTGGGTTCAAGCCCCACGTCGGGTTCTGTGCTGTCAGCTCGGAGCCTGGAGCCTGCTTCAGATTCTGTGTATCCCCCCCCACCCCTCCCCCACTTGCACTCTGTGTCTCTCTCAAAAATAAATAAATAAATAAATAAATAAATAAATAAATAAATAAATAAAATTGCTTATTTTTCGCCACTCTGGAAAACAGTATGGAGGTTCCTCAAAAAGTTAAAAATGGAACTACCTTACCACCCCCCCCCCCCGCCCCAGCAATTGCACTACTAGGTATTTACCTAAAGGATACAAAAATACTGATCAGAGGCACATATGCACCCTGCTGTTTATAGCAGCACTATCAACAATAGCCACACTGTGGAAAGAGCCCAAATGTCCATCCATCGATGAATGGGTAAAGAAGATGTGGTACACATATAGAATGGTATATTACTCAGCCATCAAAAATAATGAAACCTTGCCTTTTTCAATAATGTGGATGAAGCTAAAGTGTATTATGCTAAGTGAAGTAAGTCAGTCAGAGTAAGACAAATACTGTATGATCTCACTTATATATGGAATTTAAGAAACAAAACTGATAAACATAGGGGTAGTGGAAAAAAAAAGAGAAGGAAGCAAACCAAAAGAAACTCTTAACTATAGAGAACAAACAGGGTTGCTGGAGGGGAGGTGGGCAGGAGGTAGGCTAAATGGGTGATGAGTGTTAAGGAAGGGACTTGTGATGAGCACTGGGTGTGATACGTGATCGATCACTAAAATCTATTCTTGAAACCAATATTACACTATATGTTAACCAGAATTTAAATAAAAAATTGAAACAAAAATAAAGTAAAATATCTTATTTTGTCAATAAAATTCTTCTTCAATGAATATAGGATGAGTTAGCTCTGTATTACTGATTGACAAATTATGGAATCAACATCCAAAACAGCTTTCTCTCTACTGGTTCCTATCTGCCCCTCTTTCCTCAGAAGGTTTATACTCTTATAAGTAGTAAAGAGAGTGTTATTACTGTATCAGAAAAAAAAAAATAGACCATAGGCTTTTGATTGTCCAAGTCTATCCATTAATCTTTCTCCTGTATACCTTTGGTAAATTGTGGATGAGGAATGTGCTTCATCATTTAAAATACATTTTCCCTGAATTCAGCTATGGCAAGTGGTTATAATAGCTTTAAACTCTTCTGAATTTTTGCTTTGGACATAATTCCAGACACACCCAACAAAGAAAACAATATTCTTAATATTAAAACATGATTGAAATGCCGGAATAATGAGTAAATTTTCTCAGGATATCTTTTTGGTAAAAGCATTCCGTTTTCCGAGTAACACCCTGTTCTGTAGGTTTAGATCAGTAAAGTGGCACTGGTAGCCCCGAAGGTGGTTGCAACATTAAGAAGATACTAACCCGTTTCCCAAGGTTGAGGTACATAATGGTGAACTGTAGGAACAGTGTTGCTCTTCAGATTTGTTTTTCCTTCAAACATATTTCAACAAGCAATTTTTAAAAATGGTTGTGACAGATAAAAGGCAAATGTGTTTACAAAGCTTGATGTTTTTAAGCAATAGCTGAATAAAATAGAAAATAGGAAGTTTTATTTCATTGACTCCTTTAGTATCAACAGTCTCTAAGATGGCTCCACCTATTCTTTTAATAATCTTTGAAGTCTTTATTAATCTAGATCTAGTATCTTTAGCTTGCTAGTATTCTCTCTCTCTCTCTTTCTATGTGTGTATGACAATAGAACATTTAGGGAGTCATGGATTGGATATAGGAAGCTTTGTTTTCTAAACTTAGTTCTGCAACTTACTTGGTACACTTTGAACCTTATTTCCTGGTATTAAAAGTATATACCATCTTATATCATGGGTAGTTATGATAAAAACAGCTAATTTAAGTTCCTTCTCTTACATTTGACATATTTATTTATTTTTTAATAAATATTATCAAAAGGCCACAAAAATGAAATAGTGTAATATACTTCATGTACCAGCCACCCAATTTCAATAATTCTTAATATATGGTAAGTTTTGTTTCTTAAATACCCCCCCATATTTCTAGTCTATGGATGATTTTGAAGCATACCTTAGACACTGAAACATTGTATCTGTATTTTAGTATGTAACTGCAAATGATAGGGATTTTTTTTCTAATATGTAGTTTTCATAATCAAAATACTTTTATTATATCTTAAAGAATAGTACTTCCTAATTCATCAAATAATCCAGTAGGAATGTTTGAAATTGTCTTTTTAAAAAATCAATTGAGTGTGAATCATAATTTATGTAAGATAAATTCACTGAATTTAAGTATACAATTTGGTGACTTTTGAAAAAGGTATAAGATTGTATAATCACCACTATAATCAAGATATATAGTACATTTCTATCACTTCACAATATTTCCTCATATGCTTTTATTTTCTGGGTCATATGATAGGTGCACATTTAATTAAAAAAAAAAAACCAAAAAATTGTTAAAGGGGCACCTGGGTGGTGCAGTCAGTTGAGCTTCTGACTCTTGATCCCGGCTCAGGTCATGATCTCGCGATTCTTAAGATGGAGACTGCATTGGGCTCTGCACTGTTGGTTCAGAACCTGCTTGAGATTCTGTCCCTCCTTCTCTCTGACTCTCCCCCACTTGTGATTCTCTTTCTCTCTCAAAATAAACAAACTGAAACAAACAAAAAACTGGTAAAGAGTTTTCCAAAACGACTATACAATTTAACTGTCCCACCAAGAGTATGTGAGAGTTCCAGTTACTGCACATTCTCATCGACACTGGTGTGTATATTTGTATCTCATTGTGGCTTTAATTTGTGTTTTCTTATGCCTGGAATGTTGAGCATGTTTTCATGTGGCTACTGGCCACTTGTCTATTTTCCTTGTTAAAATAGCTGTTAACATCCGTGGTTGATCTTTATTTATTTAAATTTTTTTTTGACTTCTAATGATAGAGTCCTAATGGTTTTTTATTTACCTTGATTCTAAGTACTTTGCCTATTAAATATGCATATGCATATTTATGATAAATGCATATTTATCTCCTGCTCTCTGGTTTGCCATTTATTTATTTATTTATTTATTTATTTATTTATTTATTTTTGTTGATGTATCTGAAGGAAAAACATGTTTTAATTTTGATAAATTTGAATTTATCAGTTATTTCTTTTATGGTTCATGCGATTTGCATTTATCTAAGAAATTTTTGCCTAATTCAAGATAAAGATTTTATTCTATTTCCTTCCAGAAGTTTGATAATTTTAGAGGGAAACAATTCAGGCTTTCACCTGAAAGTAATATGTTAGTTTTAGGGTGTTCATTGATATCCTTTATCAACCTGAGGAAATTTCCTTCAATTTCTAATTTGATAATTGTTCTATCAAGAAGCGGTTTTGATTTTCATCAAATGCTTTTTCTATATTTATTGACATTACATATGTTTTTTATGCTATACTTTGTTAATACATATAGTGAAAACTCCTGTAAGGAAGACCTTTTCCTTGTCTTCCTTCCATGTTATTCTTTATCTTTTATTTTTTAAATTATTTATCTCCTTATGGAATCACAGAGATTTATTTTATTGTATGAATTATAATCTGTTACCATTAATATTTGTTGCTCAAATTGCCCCATATATGGCCATTGAGAAGCCTTCCAAGTGTAATCCTGCATCCTCTTGACATACTTCATCATTTTTTAACAAGTCTTTATTTTCCGCCTCTCAAGATATTTCACAATCACACGTTTCCTGTCCCAGAGTATGTAATATTTTGTGTTGCTTTTATAATTTGCATTTAATTTAATTTTAATTTCCAACTTTTTTATTACTAGTATATACAAATAAAGTTATTCTTTCTGTTCTCTGTACTTAACTAACATATTAGTTCTAGGAAATTTTTTGTGGATTCTTTAGGATATTCTATGTATATGAGCCTTTCATTGCATCTCAGTTTGAACTAAAATCCAAGTAAATTCCATACATTAAAAATTACTGATATGTCTCTTACATCTCTTCAACATAGAGTCCCCTCTACCTTTGTTATTTGGAATTTGTTATTTGCAATTTTTTCTATTTAAAAAAAAAGCAGTTAATATGACTTGTGGAGTTTCAGTCTAGATTTGCATATTGCATACTATGGCATTGTTTAACGTATTCAATTGTCTTTCTTGCTTTCTTTCATCATCTATCATGATATAGATATAGATATTGATATACATGACTATTACATGTGCCCTTATGTACTTTTATAAAAAATAAAATGTATTATTTTGATGTTGTACAATTTTTAAGAGCAGATACTGTTTTGCTCTTTTTTTTTTTTTTTTTTTTTTTAGAAGTAGCATAGTTACCTCTGTGCTGTCAGTCATACTTAAGGCCATTGTTTCTAGAGTCTGGAATCAAATCACATCTCCACTACTTCTTCCTCTTCCTCCTCTTCTTCTTTTTTAAACAGATTTACAGAAAGATAATTTCATACCATACAGTTAACCCATTAAATTAAATATACAATAGAATGCTTTTACTATATTCACAGAGTTGTGCAACTATTATGACAATCAATTTTTGAACATTTCATCACACTAGAGAGAAACCTTATAGCCCTCAGCCATCAGTTCTCCACCCCCCTTCCTTCCATCCTTTGACATCACATATCCATCTACTCCGTCTACATATTTGTCTATTGTGGACATTTCATATAACCAGAATCATACAATATATATGGTCCTGTGAGTAGTTTTTTTCACTTAGCACAATGTTTTTCAAGTTCATTAATGTTATATACAGTAGAGTAGGATAAAGGAATTGGATGTGACATGATAGAGGGAGGCAGATTGTAGTAGGGAACTCAAGATAAGTCCCTCATTTGAAAAAGTGATTTTGAGCTAATTCTTAAAAAAAAAAAATTAATGTTTTATTTATTTATTTTATTTTTTAGAGAAAGAGAGACAGAAGGCCAGTGAGGGAGGGGTAGAGACAGAGGGAGACACAGTATCCGAAGCATGCTCCAGGCTCTGAGCTGTCAGCACAGAGCTCAACATGGGGCTTGAGCTTGTGAATCATGAGATCACGGTCTGAGCCGAAGTCAGATGGTTAACAGACTGAGCCACCCAGGTGCCCCTGAGCTAATTCTTGAAGTGGTGAGCTAGTTGGCCGCAGGGGTATTTTGGGAAGGGTCTCAAGCTTAGAGAACAGCCTGTGTAAAGAACTTATATGGTTTTGTATATTTGAGACACAATCAAGAGAGTACTGTGGCTCGAATAGAGAGAGCATGAATATAGAGAATAGTAGGTGATAATTCCAGAGTGGTAACAAGGTCAGGTCATATAAGACATTATAGACAATTTCAAGAACTTTGAAGGATCTTGAAAAAGATCAGATGTATAGATACATTCACATCTGGATGTAAAAAGGATGTTACTTTTTATTCACATTATCTTGTGTTACTGTTACTTTTTGTTTTGAGTTTTTGCTTCATTTAACAGACTTCTATTGAATAAACTGAATCTTAAATTAAGACACATTTCTACCGTATGTTTCTTAATTTTAAAGATTATAGGCAATCACATGTAACAACTGTGGAAGACTTTTTGCAATGTGGAAAATAAGCAGCATTTTATAAGAATGTATTATTACTCAAGAAACTAATGACAGTGTTTACTTCAGAGGAAAAGGATGTGAGGTTGGGAGTTGGAGGTGGAAAAGAGTGTTTGCATGATTATTGCAATTGTTAAAAATAAGTTCAACACATTTTATATGTAAATTATGCTTCAGTGAAGTTGATTGAAAAGAAAACTATATGCATAGTAAGGAAGATGTGTATATGAATGTGTATATAGTCAATGCATCCAGATCCTAGAGTAGTTTTAACAGAGTTTTTGTTTTTTAAAAAAGTTATGACTTTTAGTTTGATTATATTACCACATATTTATGAAAATTCAAATATGTTTTTATTAACTCATCTTGCTACCATTATATATAATTTTATAAATATTTTCACATTTACTGAAGTGACCCTGGAGTAGACTGTAGCCACATGTGTAAAATTTAATAAATATATTAATAATATATATTTTTTAATTTTATATATTATAAATAATAATATAAATAAATAAAAGTATTTATGGAAACATTTTGGATATAACCTTTGATCACAAATCTTTCATCACTTTCCCAAGGTGAAATTTAACAAATGAGATTTGATTTTTTTTGTTGTTGTTGTTGTTTTGGCTAGCAATCATGAGGATGTTTAGAAAAGTATGTTCAAAAGAGATATAAACCCCCTCCTACCACACACAGCAAAAAAATCTCTTTGATTTCCAAAACTGTAAGTCAGTTGCAGTTATAGTGCTCAAGGTGATAGGAGTTTCAGGACAGCCAGAGTCAATATAATGTGACTTGCTTAATTACAATCACTGCTTTTTAATTTTCCTTCAAAGTTAATAAATTGGCATAATAGCCTTTGTGACCCTTGGTAGAAATTCCAAGTTGTCATATGACCAATAAATGAAATGGATCTCCAGGATTTTACCAAAGCAGACATTAATCTTATCTCTAAGCAGAGGTTTGATGATGTGATAATCTCCAAAATTTAAACAGCATTAAGTTTACAAATGGAAATCTATTTTAAAAGTTTGTTTTTTAGGTTGATTCTTTATCATGTGTAACACTTTTGAAACTAGGAATAAGACTCAGAGTATTTTAAAATACTACCCTTACAAACCTATCAAAGTGCTATCACATTCAATGGAAAATAATTATAGCAAACGTTTATGAAAAGCTTACTATGTAACCATGCTAAGTGTTTTATGAATATTATTAAACAGTTTCTAAAATTTTATGATACATACTAATTCCTTTTTTGTTATTTTAAAGAAGAAGAAAGAGAGGCCTGGAGAAGTGAAATAACAAGTCCCAGGTTGCACGATAAGACAAGGTGTGAAAACAGTCCAAAATTTTCTGACTCCCGAGCCCAGGCTAATAATCCTAGGCTATATTTCCATTTCTTTTTTTTTTCTTTTTTTAATTTTTTTAATGTTCCTTTATGTCTGAGAGAGAGACAGAGACAGAGCATGAGCTGGGGAGCGGCAGAGAGAGAGGGAGACACAGAATCCAAAACAGGTTCCAGGCTCTGAGCTGTTAGCACAGAGCCCGACGCGGGGCTTGAAACCACAAACCAAACCATGAGATCATGACCTGAGCTGAAGTCAGATGCTTAACTGACTGAGCTATCCAGGTGCCCCTATATTTTCTTTCAAATGTAGTGTTAAATTAGTTTCTGTCCTTTGTCGGTAGTTTTATTCATAAATATACACACTGGAAACACCTCTTTATGCATGCAAATAATCATCCTTTTGTACAGGACACTTTTGTAACTTCTTATAATGTAGCATCTAAAATGTTATTTGATTTTTGTCAGATATTCAGTAAGTCCCAATTTGAAAAATTACAACTGGCATTTCAGTATACCTTTGACATATGAGGTTTTGATTTAATATACACTTCTTTGACTAGCTGTTCACTTTTTCTAGTAAAATATTAAAATGCCAGGAGAGTTGTATTTAGACAATGATCTAGAGAGTAACAGCCCTGAAATATTTATCAAAGGTATGAATGTGATCCGGAGAAGATTATGCCTACAGTTCTTCAGTAAAACACAAATTTGGGTAATAACCATTTTACAAAGAAACAAATTATATCTTTGGAGACACAACCAAATAAGGTATAAAGGTGAGTTCAAAGTTCATATAAAATATACCTTTAAAAAAAATAAGAAGCAAAAGAAAGAAACCCAAACACAAGAAGAAATGTTTTTTAATCATTCTTTTATTAAGTGATTTGATAAATAAATAATCATTGGATGTTAAATATGTCCTATACTAAGCACTTGAGTTACAAAAATAAAATCATACGATTGCTGATTTCAAGTATTTCAGTTCTGCCAGGGAGATGGGTAAAATATAAGCTCTTTTTTTTTTAATTTTTTTTAACATTTATTTATTTTTTGAGACAGAGAGAGACAGAGCATGAACAGGGGAGGGGCAGTGAGAGAGGGAGACACAGAATCTGAAACAGGCTCCAGGCTCTGAGCTGTCAGCACAGAGCCTGACGCGGGGCTCGAACTCACGGACCTTGAGATCATGACCTGAGCCGAAGTCGGACGCTTAACCGACCAAGCCACCCAGGTGCCCCTAAAATATAAGCTCTTTAAGGATACTCTCTGACAAGTGTTTTAATGAATGTGTGTAAAAACTGCATATGAAAAGGAGGGAGACATTTTGCTTTGGGCAGCAGGGAGAGGATTCTCAAGAAAGTCATTTCTCAGTGGGTCTCACAGCAGACGTGTTTAGAAGGAATTCAAAACAGAAAGAATTTACTGAAAAATATACTTAGGGTTTTTTCCTTAAGTTTACTTTTTATTAACACAATCAGCCTATGAATCTCAAACTATATAAATACATCCAAATTAAAAATATTGCAGTCATTTATGAAGGCACGGTAGTCAAAACATGAACAACTTGCTCAAATTTCATTTAGGAATGACTATAACACTTCAGGAATATCTTATTTTTCTCTGTGTGGCCTTAGGAAATATCTTATCCTTTGTCTTTCCTTAGAAAAAGAGCCAAGTTGAGTCATTAATATTTGTTATCCCAGTTTATAGATTTGGGGACTGAATTGCAAGAAACAAAATAGCTTATTTGGGGAAAACTAAGGAGTCTCAGAATAGGGTTCACTTCTACTACCGCTCTCAGTCGGATCTGCAGATTTTTCCCCCAATTTCTTCCCCTTGTTGTCTGCCACTAGCAGGCTTTCTTGTGGTCAACTGACTTTGTTGTCCTCTGGAATCTGGTTGAGGTTGGTCAATAGAGAGATCAGAAACAGAGAGTATAAAATGAAAATATTTCATTCTCTACTCTTCTTTTATGATGGTTTGCCTCTCTAACTAAAGCTGGCAACCCATCTCACACAATAAGTGGTCTGTTAGATGATTGCTGTGCATGTTGTTCTTTCCAGATTTGATTGGGCACTAATGACATTTTGATACTTCATATTCTTCAAACTCAAGTTAAATATAGTCATCTGTTCTTAAATTAAATATTTCTCAGTTTTGAGTTGCTGATTTACACATTGTCATTCTCTCTAAAGCTAAAGCAACCACAGTTGTTTCTTTGCAACCTGTAACACTTTGTCATCCCTGACCATGGTAGGGGCCAAGTTGTCATTTCTCATAATGATCATTTACCATCCTGTCAGTGAGGCAATCACCTGAGGTGTTTGGGAAGCCTCCTGTTTCCTTGGCTTTTTAATTGTTTGGTTTAACATTTAGCATCTGGGTGTTGGAAGTATGTTGTCTGGTTTATAAAACTGAATGTTTTTGTATTCTTTTATTGTTTCTAGTGCTTCCAGTAAGGCACCAGAGAAGTTTCAGGATGGAAAATCAGATGATTAGTGATTAAATTCCTGACACAAAATTTCAAGTCTAAGTGGCATTACCAATTTAATTGTCTATCTAGGACACATGTGAGGTTAATATACACTGTCAAGAAATGCATTTTCTGAATGAACATGAATTCTTATTTTGAAACATGAGCCTATTTATAGGTTTAAAGTGAAAGTGCTTCAAAATTATGCCATAATGGTACATTACCATATAACATGGTAAAGTGCAATTTATGATGACAAAGCTTCTGCACTGTAAATAAAGATCCTGATTAGGCTTGAAAGGTGCAGTATTTGTGAACTTTTGATAAGAATGTTTTAACATGGAGACGAGAAAGTATACTTTAGTGGATTTCACTTCTCTGTTCCACATGGAACTCTAACCAGTGAAATGAGATGTCTGGAGTCAGCTCAATTCTCAGTAGAACCTATTGTACCTTATTAAAGCAACATACATAATTATAGACTGAGTTTAAGTTGCTTTTTTCCTCTTTCTCTGTGTCAGCAGAAGTAGAGAAGTAAGCTACTAGACTCAGTCAGTGTTAAAATTCATAGAAGTTACTGTGTATACCAAATAGACTTTTGGTAACAATATAGAAGAACTTTTATTGTCATAGGACTAGCTACTTGTTAGCCATCAAAAAAAAACTAATTTTATTTATGTCTAACTTTTAAAATTTTGTTTTCACTCTTACTGATTCATCAAAGTGTGTATTTTGTTCATGCAAAATATGATACTTGATAGAAAAGGGAATCAAAGAAATTACTTTAGTTCCTAACCTGAAGGAGCCTAGATAAAATAATGCAGTACATATACATATGCTAATATTAAAGACGAATTTCTCTAGTTACTTTAAGTAAGGCAAATTAAAAAAAAAAATTAAAATCAGATCTTAGTTGATCTTGCCCTGAATATTTGAATATCTGGATCTGAATCTATTTGGATCTGAAATGGCATCAAATCACTTAGTACATCTATGACCTAGGGTTGATTGTATAACCTTTCAAGCTTCAGTCCTCATCAGTGAAATGTGGAATGAAGTGGTATTTACTCTATCAGTTGCTATGAAGATTAAAGTTAGGTTTTATACGTGTAATGTATATCCTTCCTGCACATTGTAAGCATTTGTGAAATGTTAGCTTTTATTGTTTACAACAACAACAAAAAAAGAGTAAAAGGACGAACTAATGAATGAGTGGATGAGTGAATAGGCGAATGAATAAAAACTCTCATGAATTTTGACAAAAATAAATTAGGAAGTCCTTCATTTGCAAATACTGCTCTACTCTGTATCTTCTTTACCTTTCTTAAGTAAAACATGAAAACTGTTATCATTTGTCTGGACAAATACAGCTGATCTTAACTGGTCTCTCTGCAGCTCTTTTGTTTTTATCTAATCTAATCTCTACACCAGTAATCTTTAAATAATCTATAAAACTACAAACCGAAAATGATATTAATGTGCTTCAAAACCTGCATGACATACTATAACTTTCACAACAAAACTCAGATTCACAGCCTTGATCTACCCTCTACATTGCCCTTCTTGCCTCTTCATGGGATCCTCTTGTCATGTCTGACCTGCTTAACCTTTGTTCATTTTCTCTTTCCCCTTCCACTTGGCTTCTACACCTTGAATTCCCTCTGCCCAGAGCCCTTCTTTCTCTTTTTTCTCTTTTCCTGTCCTATTGACTCTTCATCATTCCCTTTCTCAGGAAAATCTTCCCAGATCGCACATTAGCTATCATTTCATGTTCTCATAACAAACAATCTTTCCTTCATCATTTTGCTTTTTAATATATATATATATATATATATATATATATATATATATATATATATTTGTTGAAATTTAAATTTCAACAAATTTCAACAAATTTAAATTTGTTGAAATATATTGAAATATATTGAAATAATATATATATATATATATATATATATATATATATATATATATATATATTTGTTGAAATTTAAAGTAGATATAAATCTTAAAGCTTGGCTTTTCTGAAAGGAAGGAAGGAAGGGATGAATCAGTTCAGACTGCTATAACAAAATACCATAGACTGGGCGGCTTAAACCACAGGCATTTATTTCTTACAGTTCTAGAGGCTGAGAAAGAAAATTAACATATCCATGACCTCTACAAATTTCTTCATTTCCTTTTTTAATCTCTTTCTTTCCATCCCTCCCCTGCCTCACTCTGTCCATGGGAAACACTTGTTTTGTTTTGTTTTGTTTTGTTTTTTGTCACCATAGATTA
Organism: Panthera pardus; assembly: GCF_024362965.1. Classification (NCBI taxonomy): domain Eukaryota; kingdom Metazoa; phylum Chordata; class Mammalia; order Carnivora; family Felidae; genus Panthera; species Panthera pardus. Next base: position 89,501,433 of record NW_026526655.1, read on the forward strand.
CTTTGAAATTTTTAGAGTATATGAGTGATATCTTTATTTCTGGCTGCTTTCACTCGGCATAATTATTCCAAAATCAACCCACATTGTTACATGCATCTAGTTCATCTTCTGTTTTTCTTTTTCCTCAGTAGCATTACATGAGTTAAGGAAAACATATATCCATGACACTTGTTAAAACATCAATGAAGTTTTTTTTCAGGACTGTCACACAAGATATAAGGGAATATTGCAATGGAATTTTGTATTGGAAAGAGCAATAATTGTAATGGAAATAATTGTAATGGAAAGAGATGATAAAAGCTTCCTGAAGGAAAACCTGGGTCCTATAGTTCTTTATGTTCCTTATATAGTTCTGAGAGCTTGATGAGTGTTCACTGGATGTCTGATGATTCTTAAAAAAAGATAAATGTTTATTAGTAAACAGAATCTCATATTTTTGGCTTGGTGATTTTGTTGTATAATATTGAAAACATGCAGTTGTTTATATGAACTGAATGATTAGTAAATAGAAATATACTTAAAATATTAAATACATTGTAAAAGCTAAGAATGATTAAAACATTTAAAATAAACTGTTAAGAATTTTATAAAAATACATTGAGTAAAATGCATTTTTATCTGATTTTCATTGATTAAAGCTATCTACTCTTAATTTAAAAAATTTTTTTGAAGTAAAAGTGGATGTAATTATAGGAATGCCTATATCTTCATTTAAAAATATATATTTAAATTTATTTCAGGTGATTGTCAAATCTGGGCCAGGAACTTTCCTCAGTTTGGCTGTTTATGACAATTATATCTTCTGGTCAGACTGGGGAAGAAGAGCTATTCTGCGTTCCAACAAGTATACAGGAGGAGATACAAAAATTCTTCGTTCTGATATTCCACACCAACCAATGGGAATCATAGCTGTTGCCAATGACACTAATAGCTGTAAGTTACACTAGACACTAAATGTATTTCTTAATTATATAATCACTTGAAAAATCATCTATGTGTTCTAGTAATACTTGGTTGAATTTTGTTTTCTTAGAGTTCCTGGGATAGTGTTCAGGATTTGACCATGCAGTACAATAAAATCATCTGAAACGTTTAAGATACCTTCTGTAGTTCTGAATTTATCACCAGAGGAACAATTCCTTTTTAATTACTTGTTTCTGGAACTTTATTCTCTCTCACTGCCTATCTTTGAACTTTCAAATCAAATTGTTTCCTTGAAAATAATACTTCTTAATAAATAAGCTTTACATCTGGGCTTAAAAGTTCTTTAATCACTGGAACACCTACAAAAATTGCAGCTTGAAGTGTCAATGTGGTTTTTAATGATTCTAGTTCATGTGATGCCGTGGCTTCCTTGACAAATGTTGTAGAAGATGTAGTGATTTATGTTACATGTTTTTCAAAAGTTCTTATTGCTTGTGATGTTTGGATTTTCAAAAGTCCTGAATCTTTCTTATTTTTATCTTTGAGAGATGGGTGCAGTCTAACAGTTTACTATTAATCTCTATCTAACAGAATAGAAATTCAATATAAAATGTTACCAATAAAGCTTCTTTATTGCAGGTGAACTTTCTCCATGTTCAGTATTAAATGGAGGTTGCCATGACCTGTGCCTTTTAACTCCTAATGGGAGAGTGAATTGTTCCTGCAGGGGAGATCGCATATTGCTAGATGACAACAGATGTGTGAGTAAGTAAAGAGTATTGAAATGTGATATGACATAACTGCTCAAAAAGCACACACAGACATATTGAAATTGTTTCAGTATTCATGAAGTTGTACTTTCCTCCAATATTAAAGGCCCAGTTGGCATATCTCTCTATCCTAAAAAGAACTCGATTCACCATTCTACTTAATTGTAACACCATATGATAGATAATGATAATCCAAACAGCGGCAAATGGTGTGTTCCCCCCATTGTGGGCTGGAAGGTGTTGGATTAGAGAAATAACCTGTGTACATAATCATCTGCAAACTTGTGGTTACGACTTTGAAAATTAAGTCAATAGCAAAATTAAAAAAGCTGAAACAAACCAATATATAGGCAGTAGATCAGAAGCCTTGTAGTGAAACTACTCACAGTCCGTCACAGTATGTAAATGAGAGAGAATGGCTCATGCAGCTTATTTGTAATCATTTCCAAACGGTTAATTAAGAATGTAACATTGCAGCCTTGCATGATGTTTATACCTCCCAAAAGGCATTGCAATCTTTAATTAGTACCATTACAGTATACACTTATTAACAGCTAAGTTTTCAAACTGTTTCCAAAATAAATAAGGTTCAAGTGTTCCAATACTGCCATGAGAAATTAGCCAGCGACATAAAGAATGTTAATTCATCTTTAACATTAAGACTGTTGTGTATAACAAAGACAAAAGATAAACATTTTGCTGGAAATTGGTGAACTCACTCTCAGGATGTGGTGATTGTTTGCTTTTTTTTCTCTCATCATCTATTTCTTCATCTTCTACCTTTTCATCTTAGAAAACCAGTGGAGCTGGATATGCTCCATTGTATCAGATGGTATAAGTAGGTTTCATCTTTGTATTTGGTCGTTATTTACCAGGAGGATCTTTTTTTTCAGCCATGTACTTTAATGCAAGCACTTTCACATCGTTTTCTTTACCTTGAAAACTATCACACCTCATACAAGAACACAGACATACCTTTTCACTTTGCACACTGGTACCACAACCCAAAGGGCACCTTTTAGCCAAAGAAGTAAAAGACTTTCATTTAAGACTGTGCCAAAGCAAACGAGGGAATGATGCAGTTGGTCAGTGAACTTTAAATGAAGACAATTTTAATAATTCGGGCCACAAATTCCTGTATTTCTTAGTAACCCAACACTTCCTTGAATTGTTCAGGCAATTGCTTAAACTCTCTTTCAGTTTGCTTTTGTGGTTTCAGCTGTAATGGTCTGGATCTGATGCCATCTGTAAGCCTGGAGTGTTAGCCATGCATTAGAATCATTCATGTTTCTTTCACAGGTCAATACAGGCCAGTAGAAAAGCAATGCCTTTAGTCGAAACAGCAAGGCTTATTTGTATACAGTGGATGCCTGTGCTCGCTGCAAAATAGATTAGATACATCTGTCCCTACTAAGCCACCTGCTTCTCTCTATTGATGAGAGGGAATGAATCAGAAAGAAAACTGTCTTTTAAACAAGCACAGTTGTATTCACATGCAACTATAGAGTGATGTTGGATTCCTCAGAGCCGACAGACCTTTATAGAAGCATCCTGTATCCATGGTGCATTCATATTGAAATCCTGTGGTCCAGCAGAGAGATTGGAAAGTAACTTCTTGTCAAATCCATCTTTGGGAAATGAGGATATTTCTGGCATATCTATGTCCACATCTGAATTAGTTCACCCAGAGCAGTTCATGAATGTTAATGGCAGTGTTGAAGGGGTGAAAGGCCATTTACTAACACCTCCCTCGGGGTATGGGAGGGAAAACCATGTGTTGGCATAATTCATGACAGAAAGATTAGGCAGTTCCATTTTATACAACATTCCTAACCTTATCAACACCCGCAACAGAAATAAGAATAGCAAATATAATTAAAGTAATTACCTTGTAAGAGAACTAGAGGACAGATGAACCACATTTTTGTTTCTGCAAAGAAGCATAAAACACTCAATACTATTTCATATGAACATACCTAAGCAAGAATTGTGCTTATATAAGATTTGATTTTACCTAATAAAAACATTTTTTGTTGTGAATATTTTTCCCCCTCAAAGGCATAATGATTATCAAAACAAAATTTGCATTTTCAATCATAACAGTTCGTTTTCACTGGAAGTGGGAAGTTAAATAGGATGTGTTGAAAGTAGAATAAGTTGGGAATGGCATATAGACTCTCAGTAAGTGAATTTTGTTCAGCTCATGCTCTATTGTGATCATGTGCAGTAATGTCAGCACCCTTCTTAACACTTGTTCCTTTATTTTTTGAAATGTTTATTTATTTTTGAGAGAGACAGCATGAGTGGGGGACAGGCAAAGAGATAGGACAGAGGATCCGAACCAAGCTCTGTGCTGACAGCAGTGTGGAGCTCACGCTCATTAACCATGAGATCATGACCTGAGCCAAAGTCAGACACTTAACTGAGCCACCCCGATGCTCCAGCTCTTCTTTCTTTAAAGTTAATGATATTTTAGATTTTTTAATTCTTTGTTACTTTCTCTAAGATGACTTTCCACCTTAGCTAATGACCACTGAAATTTAGACTGCACCAAGAAAACGAAATATTTTTAGAATATGAAAAAAAATTACCGATGAAAGAGTTCAATTAAAAGTCATAGGTAGGTAGATTGATAATCTGTGAAAATGAGATAATTTCTAGAAATAATAAAGAAAACACTGGAAACTTCAAGTAGTAATAGTGGCTGGAATATTTCTGAAATATAGCTTTAAAAAGAAATTGGTAGTAAATTATAAAATTAAGCTCTGTTTTCTGCATTAGTGGAGATAAATGAATTCCAGTTACCTCCAACATAATTAACATGACTAGATTTTGCTGTACAATTATTCAACAAGCAATGGAGTGAGTACAAGGAAGCAAACAACACAAGGGATGCAACCAAAACATTAGATTCCAAGTGTTTGCTGGCAAATCTATTATTTAAGAATAAAAATAAGTCCATTTTCCCCAGGAAAGCTCTTTCTACAACAGGGGTTACACACTGGTGTTCCAGGAATGAAACAATGAAACCTAGCTGTAGAAAGATGTTTTTGGTTTTTGTTTGTTTGCTCATACTTTGTTGCTGTGGGTCTTTGCTCACAGATTGGGCAAGCCACATAAAAACTCAGGCTTTTATTTATTTATTTATTTTAATTTTTTTTATTTTTTAAGTTTATTTATTCTTGAGAGATAGAGACAGAGCATGAACAGGGGAGGAAAAGAAAAGAAGGGGGAGACACAGAATTCAGAATTCGAAGCAGGCTCCAGGCTCTGAGCTGTCAGCACAGAACCCGACACAGGGCTCAAACCTACAAACCGCAAGATCATGACCTGAGCCGAAGCCGGACGCTTAACCAACTGAGCCACCCAGGTGCCCCAGAAACTCTGGCTTTTAATTTCTTAGTAAAATCTTGAGATTTAGAAGTGAGACAATATGGTGGTGGTCACTTGGAGCCCATAAATTCTGGTTCACATGCTTTTCAGTTTATCAGGCTCTTCTACCAGTTTAATCCATGGTTTTCTGTGCATTTCAAGGAGCAGGTGCTGGCCGTGTGTATCAGTTCTGCTCCCTGGTACCTCCCACAATGCACAGAACAAGAGACTGAGGAGAATCTTTTTAGCAGTTTCAGTACATCTGAATGACAAAAGCTGCTAAAAGGTAGTTGGAGAGGAATATAGGTTGGAGGTAGATTTAAATGAGATGAATCAAGTCAATAATTAACAAAAAAAAAAAAAAAAAAGAACACTGTCCCTGAAACTGTGGTAATATTGAGTGTCAACTACACTCAAATGTAAATAAATAAACAAACAAACAAACAAGAGAAGTCTATGTCTGGAAAATGTCAATGTATTGAAGAGTATATAATAGGTTCCGATAAGAAAACACACACACTCACACACACACACACACACACACACACTCTCAATATGTACAGAGCCCATTTAACTGGTTCTTTTTTTTTACAATTTCTTTTTAAGGTGGACTGTTAAGCAATATGCACAAATATAGTTACCCAAATTTAAGCCCATCCTTCTTTCCATACATATATAGTCACAAAATAATTAACAAAATATACAAATAGGTATAAAAGAAAAATGAAGTGAGGCAAGTCCCAAAAGTTTTAGAAAGGGAAGGTAAAAACAGCAAACATTATGTTTGTTATTGAGTAAAAACCTTGACTTTTTCCCTTTCAGCAAAAAATTCCTCTTGCAACATGTATTCAGAGTTTGAGTGTGGAAATGGAGAGTGTATCGACTACCAGCTCACCTGTGATGGCATTCCTCACTGTAAGGATAAGTCAGATGAGAAACTACTCTACTGTGGTAAGTGTCCCATGTATGATGTCCTTGTTTCAGAGAGCAGTTTGTAATTATTTTTATAGTTTTTGGTTTGATTATCTCCATTTAGTTCATACGTATGATTTCCTGAATGTCTGTAATAATATGCAGGTCTAAGGCATAGATTTGGCTTTGTTCTTGTTCAAACGGGGCTCCTTATTTCCTATTCGGTACTCACGATACTCAGTGAAGAATTTCCCCATGGCTTTCTGTCTACAAAGTACAAATTTAAGAGCCTTTCTTTTTAGCTGTCTAGTTATTCATCATGTAGGAGTAAGTTTTAGGGTTACATTCCTAAAGTGTAAGTCAGAAATATTAGTTTTGGTAGATATTGTAAGTTTATTCTGCAGTAAAGTTTCACCATCAGTCAGCACATTGTTGAGCTGATATCAAAGTGTCATCCTTATTTTTGCCTCCTGGATTGGTCCAGGGCTAGTGTCTTTGGGTACAAGGGCTTATTGCCTTAGCTATCCTCCCCATCAAGCAGGGAGTTCTGCCAGCTGTACCTCTATAGGTGACACCAAGTGATGGTCAACATTTTGTTCTCTCTTGAGGGTAGAGATTGGCTTTTTGAGCCCAGCAAGCAACTGATGTTTACCTTCATCACAATATTTTTCCTGGAAGTTTGTGTATGTGTAATCATTAATAGTTATTGTAGCATTGTTCCAGCTTATTTCCAAAATGGTTTGATTTATTTTTGCACTGCAGTATAAGAGTGTTGATATTGTATGCTCTGTAAAATTCAGGAATATATATCTGGAATTTGGTTTCTACTTTTCTCCTTTGTTCTATAACCTGGATAATAATTATACCTAAATGATCAAAGAGTGGTTAAAATAAGAGGAAGATAGAGTTTGGGCAATTCACAGGCAGTTCTCTCTTTTATGTTGCAGAATCACACTCTCCGTTAAAATGATAGTCAGATGCAATTTGTCCATGATTGATCTATAACTGAAATCTTAGTGAATTTACCTCAACTGGCATATTCACTTGAATGAATGGTTATATTCTATACACTATGAAAATATTAAACTATATAAAAATATAATAATCAGCTTGCAATTTGTATTTATTATGAATTGTCTTGAGAATATATTTCACATTATTTTTATCTCCTAAAAATATTCGTGTGAGCAGTGGTTGGCAAACTTTATCTGGAAAGGGTTAGCTAGTTAAGTAATGTAGGGTTTGTGGGCCAAAAGTGCTCTCTGTGAATTATCCTTTATTTAAAAAACTTTTTTTAAACTTTTTAAAAATATAAACACCATTCTTAGAGCCAGAGCTATACAAAAACAGGCTCACAGGCTGCATTTGGCCTGTGGGATACACCCGTAGATGTAGATTTTAGGCTTTGGAGTTACACCTGAGGTTGCATTTATGTTCCTAAACCTACTAGTGTATGACTTGTAGGAGCAAGGGTACTTCTCTGTATTTTTATTTCTCACTACAAGACAAACCTAGTTTGAATGTTGATTCAGAACACTAAATAAACAAAAGTATATGTACATTTGCTCAATATAGAGCCTGGCACAAAATTAGTGTTCAGTAAATGGCAGTTATTATTATTGTAAGTGGTACCTTCTGCCCCAAATCAGAAAATACAGGAGACCCTCTTTTTTTTTTTTTATTTTTTAAAGGTTTATTCATTTGTCAGAGACAGAGAGAGGCAGAGCATGAGGGGGGAGGGGCAGAGAGAGAGGGAGACACAGAATCTGAAGCAGGCTCCAGGCTCTGAGCTGTCAGCACAGAGCCCAACACAGGGCTCAAACTCACAGACCTTGAGATCATGACCTGAACTGAAGTCGGACACTTAACCGACTGAGACACCCAGGTGCCCCAGGAAACTCTCTTTAAGGTAAATACATTTAGAAAGCAATTATTATTATTCTTAGAAAATTTGGTAGACATTTTTCAATGTTTTTTTAAGTTTATTTATTTATTTTGAGAGAGAGAGAGAGAGAGCATGTGCACGCACACACAAGTCGGGGAGGGGCTGAGAAAGACGGGGAGAGAGAATCCCAAGCAGGCTCCACACTATCAGCACAGAGCTCCATGCAGGGCTCGAACTCACTAACTGTGAGATCACGACCTGAGCCGAAATCAAGAGTCAGATGTTTAACCAACTGAGCCACTCATATAATTTTTAAGGGAATTTATGGATATTTCGGTAACTCTCTGATTCACTGATTCAGGGATACATGTTTTGCCACTTATTTTTCTTGTTATAAAATCCTTACAGCATGCAGAAGAGATAGGAGATAGGTTTTGAGAGTGTCTTTATGTCTTTTGAGGTAGAGACTGATTTCTTGAGAAAGTTTAGTATGTTTATTTCCATGCTAGTGGACACAAATATAAGAAGCAATAATGTGAGTATAATTTGAAGAGGTCTCCAAGTATGAACATTGAAGTTAAAATACTTAGTCAAAAAGGTCTTTACTGAATATACCACTTGATAATGCATGAATATGCAAAGCTCTAATCTAGAGCTTTGATCCTGCACAGCACTTGTTTCATAGATACATGATCCAATTGTTATGAATGAGATCTCATCAGTGATTTTCTTTGTTTTAAAAATATCTCTGTAAGACATCCAGTTCTGTTTCTATTTTCATTTATAAGAAAACAGAAGCTGTCGACGAGGTTTCAAGCCCTGCTACAATCGTCGTTGCATTACGCATGGCAAGTTATGTGATGGTGAAAATGACTGTGGGGACAACTCTGATGAATTAGACTGTAAAGGTAAATATGTGCTGCTTCAGCCTAGGAATGTTATGATGCTGTTTCCTGAAATTTTCCATAGTGTGTCCCTGACAGCACAGTGGTTTCACCCTTTTGGTATATAGCACCTGCTAACATATATGGGCCACATTTTCGTAGATGCTGTTGGAGGGGAGTTATTAGAATTCATTGAAAATTATGACTATATTCTCTATTCTGATTTTTATCCCTTCACTCACTTCAAAACTCATGTCATTTCTTACATCTTGAGTTCTACCTCCTTGTTTATTGGACATTTCTACAAGAATGTGTAATACTGAATGTACTGCTCCAAAAATGCTCTCCTTCATTTCTCAATTCTCTGTTTTTCACATGAGTGTGTTTCATCATTTTCCTAACAACCAGACAGGAAAACTTGGATTCCTCTTTCCTCCATACTTTATCACCGACATGCCCATGCATCAATAAATCATCCAATTCTTTGAAATATCTTCCCTTTCAATCTACCTTGAGCCTGGATTAACACAGCGTTCCTTATGTATGTATGTATGTATTTAATATTGAGAGAGAGGGAGAGGGGGAGAGGGAGAGAGAATCCCAAGCATTCTCCACATTGAGTATAGATATATCCCATGACCCTGGGGTCTTTACCTGAGCTGAAACAAAGAGTCAGAAACTCAATTGACTGAGCCACCCAGACACCCCAACACAGCAGTCCTTTAACTTGTCTCCCTGCATATACTCTTTCCAGTTAATGCAATTGTTGTTAATCATGCTATAATGTTTTATTTAACTTGTTCTTACAGTGATTACTGGGACAGATAAGCAAACCAGACTACCTGGGACAAAACCTTAGCCCCAACCCCAATACTGACTCTGTCTTTGGATAAAATACTTAACCAATCTGTGCCTCAGTTTCCCAAGCTATAAGAAAAGAGGCAATAATTAAATGAGTATATTAAAAGCTCAGAACAGAACTCGGCATATAGTAAATGCTATATAAGGATTCACCTTGTATTTTTAATCATAGACATGATAAAGAATCACAAATGGAGTCCTGGTGTTTACAGAATAAACAACAAATGTTTTAGTCTGACATTTAAGGCCTCCTAAAATCTGGACCCAAAAGAATTTTCTAAACCAATTTTCCTTTAAAAATCTTCATTCACTGAACACATTTCATTGGGTACAATGCATTAAGGATGAACACATAAAATTAATAAGTCATCTGCCTGTTCTTTAGGAGTTCAAACTGCAAGTGAAAGATAGTAATTTACAGATGAAGATTTATATCAAGTACTATAATTGCACATATAAGAATACCAAGTTTTTCTTGGGGGAGTGGGTTGGAATAAGGTATAAATAAGGTGGAATGATCAAAATAGAAGGTAATTCCAAGTAGGGAGACTAATATTGAAAGCTGCAAATAATTTGATATGGTCAGAGCCTGATTGCATACTGGCAAGTGGTTTAGAAAAAATGAGACAAATTAGAGGAAGGAGCCATGACTTGAAGATGTATTTTGACCCATTTTAAGGAACATAAACTTCACCTTGTAGTCACCAGAAAGTCAGTGAAGGTTTAAAGGAAATCCAATATAATCAAATTTATATTTAAAAAAAAAAAAAAGAGGAAAAAAAAACACTTTGATTGTGAAAATGAAAACTATAATACTGACATCAGAAAGATAAAACAGGAGGCTATCACAGCAGCCAAATATGAGATTAAGAGGAGAGAGACAGATACAACAAATTTTAAAAGGTTTATCTCGGGTAATAATCCCAGAGAAAGCATAGGAAAGAATAGATGCGTTTTGTGAGCTTTTGTTTTTGTTTTTAAATTATTATTTGTGTTTCATTATTTTTTAAATTTATTTTTATAGGTCTTTTGTTCACGTGGGATAGGAATAAGATAATATTTGCGTTCTGAGAGGGGAGCACCTGTAGACATTCAGATGGAACTGTTCCAAAGACATTTAGATAGATGTAGAGCTGGGGCTCCAGTAGTATATTTAGAAGAGAAGTGTTTATTTTGAACTCATTACAGAGAGAAAGCTCAGAGGATGTATGGAGTAATAGTTGTAGGGGAGTACATCAGAATTGCCTATTGAAATAAAAAAAAAAAAACTAAATATACTAATAACGCAAAAAAGGAGAATCAGATCACAGGACTAATAGAAAGATCTTCATAGGAAATTGTTATTATTTTTTACGAAGGGAGAATCAGTTAGCCTTGTAAAGTGTTATGGGGAAGGCAAGAAGCCAGGCATAGACTAGAGGGTCATTGAACTTGGCAAATAGGAGATAATTTCTTGGTAACCTTCGTTGGGAGTCAGTTCAGTGGTAAAGAACAATTGTAAAGAACAGCGAAATTTCATTGGGTTGGAGCAGAAAATGTATGGTGAAGGAGTAAATACAGTGAAGAATACTATTTTTAGAAAAGACTGATGGTTGGGGTGCCTGAGTGGCTCAGTCAGTTAAGCGTTCAATTCTTGATTTCGGCCCAGATCATGATCTCACGGTTGGTGAGTTCAAGTCTCACGTGAGGCTCTGCGCTGACAGGTCTGAGCCTTCTTCAGATTCTCCATCTCTCTCTCTCTCTGCACCTCCCCTGCTCTTGTTTTATCTCTCTCTCAAAAATAAATAGACATTTTTTTAAAAGAAAAGATTGATGGTAAAGGAAAGATGTGAAGTCCAGTTGCTATGAGAAGGTTATGCAAAGTTGTGGAAGAGGACAGAATGTGCACAAATAATTTGTCACTAGAAAAGGGTTAAGAAGTTACTCTGCCATCTTAGACCATAAGACTTTGGCCAAACACTTGAGTAGCTTACTATTTAAGGTTGACCCTGTAGCTTAGGAAGACCCAAATACTTTTGCAGACTAAATCAACTGTTATTTCAGACTGCATATAAAATATCAAAAATGATAAAGTATAGTAAGATACTGGGATAAGTGTAGGGAAATGGATAAGTGTTTGGAAGAAAGGAGGACACCAAACTATAAGTAGACCAAAAAAAAAAGTATGTTTTATTATTTTTTTGCAGGCAGGAAGTGAGAATATAATAAAGACTTTAAGCTAGGATAAAGATAAAAATATCAAGATAGAATGTGAAGGAATTGAACAATAGATACGAAAAGTAGATTTTACAACAAAATTCATAAAAGGAACTGTGGGAAGTTAATAACTTACTGGGGATTTTCTTGAAAAATGAAAAAAAAAAAAACATTTTTTCAAAGGTGGTAAACAAATTAGTCCATGAGTTGAAGTTTATGAAACAGAGTACCTAGTACATGGTAGGTGTATGCCAAATTCTTATGTTGCTGGGGGAGCAGTAAGTCTTCCAACAAATATAGATAGATTTTATTGTGCCTAATGTTATCATTACCAGCTGCTGAATAACAATAAAAATAACTCACAATGTTATTTCCCCTTTCTTAGACTAAACTTTTGATTTCTGTGTTATAACTATCTCAGTCTTGTACTTGGACAAGAACTACTGCATTTATGAATCAAGTTTCAGTCAAGACTTTTCTTTTGTGATAATAATAATGTAAAAATCATAACTATTGGATATCTTAAAAACAACAACTAAAACGTATGCCTTGAAATTCTTCCTGTGTAATATAGGATGCTTGAAACTAAGAGCGCTCATGAAAACTCATATACTTTATTACTAGCTAGAAATTAATAGATTTAAGTAAGCAAAGTAGCTCCTTTAGGATAAACAAATGGGTACCTTTTTAGATGAGATTATTTATTACAGTTACATCTGTGGATTTGATTTTTCCCTCATATTAATTTTATTCACATAGTGTCCTTGTAGGGCACATTTCACATCCTAGGGAAAGACTTTCTGGGTCTATATCCCATAAGCCAATTTATCTTATAAGTCAGTAATTCAGATGCATAGCCATCCAGCAAATGGAACCTTATCGTACCTAAAAAATAATGAAATTTGAAAAGGAACATGTAAGGGCTCAGGGACAATGGAAAAGGAGTTCTCTCTCCAAGTGTTTTCTTCCAGATACACCTTCTCTGTTTCTATAGTCAGTGCAACATGTGGATGCAGTGCTTTGTTATATATATACATGTGCACACGTGGGCACTCACACCTGCGTGCATGCATGCACACACACACACTTGTGCTACCTATTACTTTTTTTTAAATTTTTAATGTTTTTTATTTATTTTTGAGAAACAGAGAGAGTGCAAGCCAGGGGGAAGGGGACAGAGAAAGGGAGACACAGAATCCAAAGCAGGCTCCAGGCTCTGAGCTGTCAGCACAGAGCACAACATGGGGCTCGAACCTGCCAACGGTAAGATCATGACCTGAGCTGAAGTCGGATGTTTAACCAACTGAGCTACCCAGGTGCCTCCAGTACTTTTTAACATAAATAAAGCAAGACATGAAAAATATAAATTAGTACAATAAAAAGTCAATATACACAGAGACAGTTTGATAGGCTATGGAGAGAGGCTACGGTGGAATCATCTGTAAATTACTTGAAGTATTTTACACTTTTTTTCTTTAGTTTAGATCTTAATAGTAATTAATCTTTCTTTCTTTCTTTCTTTCTTTCTTTCTTTCTTTCTTTCTTTCTTTCTTTCTTTCTTTCTTATTCCACAAGGCAGAAAATCTGTTTACAGAGTGGAAATGGATATTATAAGGAATTAGTTTTAGTTTCTTCTCTTTTTGAAGAGAAGCAAAACCCTAAATCCTTGTAAATCTTTTATTACTGCCCTGAGAGTTTTAGACATCAGGCTACCTGGCAGGGTGGAAGGAGATAACCTGAAGAATTGTTCAGAAAGTTTGTCATTCCGTATTCCTCTTCTGGTTGTGTGAGAGGTTGTGTGAATAGGTTCGGGGAGAGTACATGATATCCTTCCTTCTCTCCCAATTGAGATGGGTCTAATTACTCCCTTTGGGAAGTACATGAACTTGCCTGGGCCACTTGGACACCTTTAGGTGGACTGGAGAGCTAAGTAGTTCTAAGGCTACCTAAAGGAGAGGAAACTGGTGATTGTTTTTTCATAAGTTCATAATAAAACTTTGAAGAATCCACAAACAATACGCTAAAGGAAGAGATAAGCATGCCTATAGACGAAATCATCATTCCTTCTGGGTTTGCATACCTTTAGAGCCTAAGCAGTAAGTTAAATAAAAGATGTGGTTTGAAAGTAAACAGAAGAGATATGACAGCAAATTTAATGTTTTCTTTCTTTCTTTCTTTCTTTCTTTCTTTCTTTCTTTCTTTCTTTCTTTCTTTCTTTCTTTCTCTTTCTTTCTTTCTCTTTGTCAGCTTCCCTGTGCTGCAGGCTGGGCAGGGAAGTTGGAAGAGAAAACATTGACTTAAGTTATTTATAACAAGTGTCCTAAAAAACACAGAAAGACTAATCGATCTTATATCTTTCCTATCTCATTAAATATTTTAACTGACACAGACAAAAGAAAGTGTCTGGAGCAGGAAAATTAAGAAAGTATATGAGGGGAAGAATGGTTTTATTCCCTCTTACTGCTGCTTTGATCCACATTCCCTGTCAGATCTTCCTTTGTAGTATCTCATTGCTATTCCTGGTGTGGCTGTGCTGTTTTCACTCACATTTTGCAGGCTTCCTTCTCCTTTTGGACTATCTGGAGGGAAAAGTCTAGTATTTCTCACTTGGCTTATCTTTATTTGGACTACATTATTTTCTTTTCTCTGTTTTTCGGGACTTTTAGCCTGAGGAAAAATTGACAGAAGGCTTTCATATTCACTTGACAAATTAGAGATTCCAGTACATTTCTCCCTCAAAAATTACCCGAAGGGTGAAACACATTTCAATACTTGACTGACCAAAACAAAGTGGGGAAAAAATATAGTTGAAGGAACATAGCAGAAGACGTTTTGGCAGAAGAGGCATTTGCTTACCTGTTTACTAAAGTTCCTGTGGTTCCCATGGACTCCTCCCATCTCCCTCTCCTTCCTTGCCTACAGATGCTGGAGATATTAATCCCCACAACCACCTTGCTTCTACTGCGTATGAAATGCTGCAACCACTTAGTATGTCCAATTTCAGTGTGACTTAACATCCTAGTTAACCCTCCGATGGTTCCCAAACTCTACACCAAGTTATAGACTCTGTGGAGAGAGGATTTGAAGTAAAGGTACAGTCTTCCTATTTGCACATTGCACCTACTCTAATAGGTCTGCCTGGTCCTCCTCACCAAGATTCATTAGCCATATTTTTTTATTGGAAAGTGGACGAAAACACACATCCTACAAATATTCTACCCTCTGCCCAGTTTTCCTGACCCCCTACCTCATCCTTTTGCCCATGTGTTTCTTTTAAATATTATCTCCTAACACCTCTTTTCAACTTCAAAGTTATAGTGTGTTTTCATCTAGTCAGATTTCCTGTCCTTTCTTTCCTCTTCTCAGAATACCATCTAAAACTGGGTTCCACTTGCTCCACATTCCTACTCTTCTCGCATTCTTTACATGCACTTCCACCTGAGAGCCCTAGTACAATTATTTTTGAACCTCCATTACGGTGACATTGCTGGATCTCGAGTCCTCTTAACTGTGTGAGATGCCACCCCCATGTTCACGGAGTTATAATTTGCCTCTTCACTCTATCTGCTGCCAATCCCCACTCAGATGGGCTCCCTGCCACATATACAGAGGATTCTCTGTGGAAGTTTGGGGAGAGATGGAGGTGGTGGAATGAGTTGTGATTGTGCCTATTGTGATTGTTCTGGCATCCTTAAACTCTGTGAGTATCAGATGGAAACCCAGGGGTATTATGAGATAATCTTTTTAGATTTGTCTGGGAATATTACCACTGTCTAGGATGTTGGGTTTTTTTTTTTTTTAATCTTTAAGGATTAACTTTAAGCAGAATGTGAAGTAAGATACTAAAAAGCAGACATTAAATACATCTCCTCAAGTAATTCTTAAACATCCTAAATTTAGTACCAATAATTTAATTAACGTTATGCAATTACATGTACCATGTTTCAAAATAATCAAATCATAAGAAATTTTAAAATAAAAAATTCAAGGAAGTCTCTAGTTAAGCATTTACATAGCATTCATTATTCTGTCAGCCAATGTACCAGGAAGCAGGACAATTGATAATATCTTTGCTTTGTGTAGAATGGAAGCATATGGGTTTAAATACCTTGTAATACAGCACTATTGAAATTTGAACCCTGTCTTCTCAATAAAGGCACTATACAGGATCTTTTGGAATACAACTTCTTAATAGGAGATTCTGATAGATAGCAAAGTAAGAAACAAAATATAAATGCTTGTCATGATTGCTTTCTATGTTATATATTCCATTTGCTGTTTCTATTGAAAAAAATATTGAATGTAAAATGTAATTGAAAGGAATATGGAAGAGTTTTTGCTTTTGTAGATGTAAAAGAAGAATATCTTTTTTTTTTTCCTGTTTGGAACAGTGTATTTATTTCTATTCATAATAGCATTATCTGTTTCATATGATAAGATGTTATTTTTAATGAAGAAAACACTGAGGCAATTATAATTGTAAATTGTAAATAAAACATTTATTCTAATCATCATTTAAGCACAAATAAGGATACAATTGCAAGATACAATTAAATATAATAAGAACAGTGCATTATGAAATACAAATGACACATACACCCTTGAGTAAAATTTGCATATTTTAAGGTGGCATTTTAACCATTTACAATTGATATAATTTCTATTTATAATTAAATGGGCTCTTTAAAATATCAACACTAGTAAAAGTGGCATAATCAAAGAGCCCTTCAGGTTGTACATTTACATAAGCCACCTGTGGAAATTTGAATTTGGAATAAAATTCTCACCTAAGTTAATCTAATGTACATAGTATGTCATGCACCTGTTCACAACATATTGCTAGAAACCATTGTATGGTAATGAATGTGTGAGCAAAGTAGAAAGGAATATATGATTAAGCATAAGCTATTCTGTATGGTGTAGATAATGACAGTAGCATATTGAAACTGATTCTCATCTAAGCATAGCAGGGAATTGGAAAGCCATACTTACTAACAATAGAGACAAGTCATACCACATTTATGCTTCTGAGAACGAGGGATTCATATTTCCTATAGCAGATATTAGTGATATGGCTGTGTAAAGGAGTAGAAAATGGCATGGATGACTTTCTAGCATTGCTGAGCTATTTCCTCTGAGTAATAAAGCAAATGCTCAGTGGTTGCTCCATCTCAGTGTCTCTGGCTGGCTGTCTGCTCTTTTCATCAAAGTCGACTTCCACTTCTTTGCAACCAGATTCTGAATTCCCTATACTAACTCAATTAGACATTTGCTTAGTGTTACAACCGTGTACTTTTGAAATTGGAAGGAGAAAGAATTTCTCAGCAACATGCAGTTTTTTTGTTTGTTTTCGTTTTTGTTTTGTTTTGTTTTGTTTTGTTTTGTTGGTATGTTGGCTTAGTGCTGCGCTTATATTATCATGGGAACAAGGGACAGTCCTTGCGTTCATGGAGCTTACAACTTAGTGGGGGAGCAGATACATAGACAGGCAATTGCAATGAGGTATTTTAAGTACCACAATGGAGAGAATAGGTGTGCTACAGGGAAGACGTATGAGACTTCTAACCCAAGCTTGCAAAGGTGGGAGCCATGGGTTAAGTTTGACTTCCCAGAGTTAAAAAAGTAGAACCAAACAAAACTATGTGAATTAATTGAAATACATACCTTCCCCGACTTATAATGCAGTTATGTCCTGATACACCCATCATAAGTTGAAAATATTGTCAGTCAAAATGCATTTAATACACCCACCCTATCAAATGTCATAGTTTAGCCCAGCCTACCTTAAACATGCTCAGAACACTTACTTACATTAGGCTATAGGTGGGCAAAATCATCCAACAAAAATTCAATGTTATAATAAAGTATTGTGTATCTTGTATAATTTTGTGACTACCATACTGAAAATGAAAAACACAATGGTGTCTGGGTACAGAATGGTTGTAAGTGAATTGGTTGTTTACCCTTGCAATCACGTGTCTCACTGGGAGCTGTGGCTCCCTGCTGCTCCCCAGCATCAAGAGAGAAAGTATCATCATATTGCGGATGTTTAGCTCAGGAAAAGATCAAAATTCCATATTTGAAGTATAGGTTCAACTGAAAGTGTATGGTTTTCACACTCTCATAAAGCCAAAAACTCATTTCGAACCATGGTAAGTCAGAGACCATCTGTACTCAGAATGTTAGAGCAAGAAGCCGCTTTTGTCTCATCTATCCATTTCTTTATTTACCTGTTTTTCCAGTTTCAACCTGTGCCTCTGTTGAGTTTCGTTGTGCAGATGGGACATGCATTCCAAGATCAGCACGATGCAACCAGAACATAGATTGTGCAGATGCTTCAGATGAAAAGAATTGCAGTAAGATATTCCACTACCTTTTGTTTGTTCCCCCCTGGGTACCTTTGGCATTCCATGGAGCACTGCCCAATGTTTCACTGAACCTTGTCCAGAATTGATGTGTAATTAACCCCTGTTGTGTAGGATAATTGCATTTTTATCTCTTCAAATGAGGTTAACTTTTCTTGTTTCTGTGACCTACATAGAAGGCTCATAATCTTTGCAGATGAGGTGTTTTTCATTTTCTGTTTACCTCCTTACAGATAATACAGATTGTACACATTTCTATAAACTTGGAGTGAAAACCACAGGGTTTATAAGATGTAATTCTACCTCACTGTGTGTCCTGCCAAGTTGGATATGTGATGGGTCTAACGACTGTGGGGACTACTCAGATGAATTAAAATGCCCAGGTAATTCTAGAAAGAAAAAAGTCTTTGCCTTGAGATTTAGAGTCTCATTGTATACAATAAATTTGTGAAACTTTATTTTTGATATCCAGTGGTTAGGATTAAAATTTAAATAATGTAGACTAAATTACAGGAAACCATCCTCTTCCAAACATGCCCCTTGATGTTTTTTAATGAGTTATGAAATGATGCTCAAGAAATCTGTTCTGTATTTGGATCGATTTCCTTTGAATGTTCAATTCGTCATTAATCCTCTTAAAGTTGGTGATTAAGTCTTAAAATGTGTGATCTCTAAAGTTTCCATGGAAGTATTACATAGTGAGAAAAAAAATATTCATGAACTAAAGGGGGAGAGACAATGTTTCTCACCACTGGCTTTATTCAATGTCATACAGTTTGTATTGTCATGTTAGGCTGTTTGATGAAGTTTACACAATCTTTTGACATAGTAGCATGAGTAACAGTTATTTTCACTGGATCAAGGTCAGAAAGGCATATTTATATCTGACTTTTTAACCATTTTTGCAAACATAAGCTCTTTCAGATTGTCATCTGCATTCTTAACAGAATGCTTTCCATTGAAAAGTGCTGTTCCTTTCTAAGTATTTGAGAAAACAAATCTAAAAAAAAAATATAAGAAGTAAAGGTGTTAAATTACTATAACTGGAAATAGATATGCTTTATAGGAAACTATTTCAGTAGTTTCATGACTACCATACTGAAAATGAAAAGCAGAATGGTGTCTGGGTACAGAAGGGTTGTAAGTGTATTGGTTGTTTACCCTTGCAATCACGTGTCTCACTGGGAGCTGTGGTATTTCCTCCTTCTTACCCTGTTGCCATACTCACTTTTTCCATGTTTAGTTAACATGCAAGTTTTAAAAAATATTTTAGGAAATTATATTCATAGGTATTCTATGCAGCAGTATACACACACGCACACCCAATCTCTAGTGTCGAACGATATTCTTAATAATTCATAATCTATCACTTAATTTGCATTAGCAGATTCCTTTTATTTTTGTGTTTTCCTGCTCAACGATTTGTAACATTCTTGATATCATTTTTGTTCCTTCTGTGTTTGAAAGGCTAGCTGCATCCTAGGAGGAACTGGAGAACTTTTCCGGTTCTATGGAGAACTTTTATATGCACTTGTGACTGTGGCTCACCGCAACTCTTCCACATTTTACTTTTAATCACATAAGACGTTTTAAAAGAAATATACTAACACTGATTTAGACTCATGGACCCTGGGTGTCTAGATTCATAATCTGTTGTTCTTTCTACAAAAATTACCTCATTATGGCTGTAGTTAATTTTTAAAATTAACTTGAAGGCAGCATGTAATAGATACTCATTAAAACTTACACATATATAAAAACTTTGTGGCCTTTATATGTTTCTAATATTAACAAATTATTTTTAAAGTTTACTTTTAACATTAATAAAGAATTATAATCATAGTGGGCAAGAAGGAGAGGGGAGCTACATAGACTGATGAGACAGGTAGATTGGACAGACTGGAAGCCAGTAATAGGTCAGGCTAAACACCTTAGGTGATATCTAGACAATATCCTAAGAAAAAGTAAGACATAAATCACATGATTTTTCAGTTTAGTGGTGAATTCTGTCAAAAATTTTATTTTCATTTTCAATTAAATATACAAAATTGGCATTTGAAAAAATAAAATGGGATTGTTATCTTAATACAGTCACAACGGATTATTGTCGTATGATTATTATAGTGTGAATGGATTATTATATTGTGATGTATATTCTAAGGTTTCCTTCCAAATTGGCTATGAGCCAGTCTAAAACTATGTAAACCTAAAGGTACAAGGGGACCTTGTAGAGAAAAACCTAATTTAGTAGAGAAAAATCTAATATTTTATATGCTCTCTTAGAAGTGATAATAACAAGAGGCGCCTGGGTGGTTCAGTTGGTTACGGCTCACGTCATGATCTCACAGTTCATGGGGTTGAGCCCTGCATCAGGCTCTGTGCTGACAGCTTGGAGCCTGGAGCCTGCTTCAGATTCTGTGTCTCCCTCTTTCTCTCTGCCCCTACCCCACTCATGCTCTATCCCTCTGTCTCTTAAAACAAATAAATAAACATTGAAAAAGATGCAAAAAAAAAAAAAAAAAAAAAGAAATGATAATAACAATACTCCACAGTCTACAAAATATGTAATTTACAAAGTAACTTTGCATGCAGATACTTATTCTCAAGATATTTATGTAAGAGATAACATTTTTAGAGATTCCATTGTAAATTGTTTTTCTTTTTAAAGTACAGAATGCTTATATAAACCTTGTCAAAGCATACTCTGAATACAAGACAATAGGAACACCCAGCCCACACTTTCTCAGTAAAGACCCACTAATGTTTTTGTAATGTTATTCATCTTTATGAATATAGAATTACAGATATTTTCCACCAAAAATGATTCTTTAGCCTTAGTCCCATTCACTTCATAATTATCTGTTTTATTTTGTTTTGTTTTATTTTGTTCTATTTTGTTTTATTGTTTTGTTTTATTTTATTGTATTTTATTTTAATTAATGGTACTCCACATTATTTGTATTTAACAAATTTTTCCATTATCTTTTTTCTGATCCAGGATCCAATCCTGTGTTGGATTTGATTATCATATCTTCCTAGTCCCTTCTGGTCTGTGCCAGTTTTTGTTTTGTCTTGTTTTAGTTTTTCCTTGGTTTTCATGACCTTGACATTCTTTTGTATATGTATATGTATATGTGTGTGTAATATATATAAATGAAAATAATTAATGTTTATTTTTGAGAGAGAGAGAGAGAAAGTGCAAGCAGGGGAGGGGCAGAGAGAGATGGAGACCCAGAATCCAAAGCAGGCTTCAAGCTCTGAACTGTCAGCACAGAGCCCAACACAGGGCTTGAATTCATGAGCCATGAGATCATGACTTGAGCCAAAGTCAGATGCTTAGCCAACTGACTTTGCCACCCAGGCGCCCCTAATATATATAAAATTTTATTTTAAGTAGGCTCCACACCCAATGTGGGGCTTGAACTCATGACCCTGAATCAAGAGTCTCATGCTCTACCAACTGGACCAGCCAGACTCCCATGACCTTGACATTCTTGAAGAGACCATCTCAGCTTTCATTTAAGATTTTTTGTTACTTATCTGTTCCAGTTTCCAGAGTATTACTGTTTTATTATCTACCTAACATTGTGGAAGCTAAGATTAATTTAAATTATTTAACATTACATTCTGTATTTTATCACAGTTCAAAACAAACATAAATGTGAAGAAAACTATTTTGGTTGTCCTAGTGGAAGGTGTATTTTGAATACCTGGATATGTGATGGTCAGAAAGATTGTGAGGATGGACTTGATGAGTTCCACTGTGGTGAGACATTCTATCTTGTTCTGTGACATTCTTTTTCTGTATGCCTTATTACTACTTATATGCTGATGTTCTCTTTTTTACATAGGAATTTTATAAAAAATGTTGCTAATTGATTTTAACAATTTTCATTTTTATTAAATATTACAAAATGATAAAAATTAAAATAGAACAGAACTTATAATAAAGAATAACAGTCTCCTGTCCCAGCCTTTTATTTTAACATTAATGGTTATCTTTATCAATCTAAATGGTACACCTTTATTTTCTGACTTATTACCTTGAAATGCTAATATATTTACTTTCTGCTATAAAAAATAAGGTTTTAGTTCACACTACTCATTATACTCTGCCTACCTATTAACATTGTTATTCTAAATGTTTCTATTAATTACATGTATTGTTTGAAATAGTTTACTTAAATTTGTATTTCCTCAAATTCTCATCTCTCAGCATCTAACCTCCTAATTTCTCATGTGTACATTTCATTTTACTTGGCAAGGCAAGACAGCACTTTGAAAATTTATTTTATAGAATTTATGGATTTTGTAATTTCTAGGCCAAAGAAATTTTCTACAGGGAAACAAAGCATATATTCATTATTTTCATTTAACACAAATAACGTACACTGTGGTGAATAGACAAAGTAGAGGAAAAGATTAAAAATGGATCTTCTATGAAATGTCAAACTCCTCTAAAAGTAAATGTCATCATGAAATATGAAGGTGCATTTTGTTTGATTAAGATGCTATATATCTTTACATTAGAGCCAGATTCTGAACAGGATTAACAGAGAACTTTACAAATAGTTTATGTAGATTCATAGTTTCTGGACAGGAAGCCATTATACGGTTGTACTTTCTTTAGTTTCATTTTTTCCAGGCTTCAGTTTTTCTAAACTCTTTTCAACAAGTCTTCTAAGTGAATATTTTAAATAAAGATGCAAGGTTATTAAATAATTTATAGGATCAAAATCAAATGTCTATTTTTATTCTCATTTACATTTGGAACACTTGAATTTGGAAGGGTTTTATTTTGGATTTTGCCTGGTAATAAATAGGCTGAGTGGAGGAATAGGCCAAGGGTGAAGGAGAAAAATCACAAACCTGACTTTGGAAATAAATGGAGTACACTATTATAAATGCATAATTTGGTAGTAAAATACAAGCCACCATGCCAATGAATTTGGATGTTATTAGTCAGCCTTAAGTGTCCCTAAGAGAGAAAAGTAAAAACATTTAAGGTTTAGTAGGTAGGGGTGTAAAACTGGTGGCTTGTCTTTGAGCTAAAAGCCCCTTAGTCACCTCATCATTATAAACAAACATATATGCTGGTGAATATAGCACATTGTAATCTTGCCTTAGAAGCATTTTTTTCTCTAGTTGTTCAAAAATCAATTAAAAATTAGGACGGATGACTAGACGACACTTGGAATATTTGTTTTATATCTATGTACCAGATGCTGAATTTTTTAATGACACCCTGGAATATATATTTAGGGGAGAGTGGCCAGCATAATTCTGTGAAAATTCTGTGGGAGGAAAAATGTTGCATAACCTGAACACTCAGCGGGAATAAGCAGGCTGTTGTCAAAATTTTATAGAGCTGTAGTAGAGAAGAGAAATTTGGCTTGTTTTATTATAAGACAATTGATTTTAGCAAAATCTAAAGGAAGGACTTTCTCACTGTCAGATCTATCCTAAGATGGTCTCACATGATTTTTTTTTCTATTGCATCTAAAGCAAACATTTTTGTTTGTTGTCTAGATTCTTCTTGTTCTTGGAACCAATTTGCTTGTTCTGCACAAAAATGTATATCTAAACACTGGATTTGTGATGGAGAGGACGATTGTGGAGATGGATTAGATGAAAGTGATAGCATTTGCGGTGAGTTGTTTCTTTTGTGTTCTCGTTCAATTCTTAGGCATATGATATATGTGCACTACAATTTTAGAGCAATCAAAAACATGAAACTCTGTTTTCTACTCTGTTAAATTTAATTTAAATTTACATATACATTTCCATGTAGCTGGTTTTATTATTTTAATGACAACCTGTCGTTCTACTATTTTTACATACACAGTTATTCAGTTTTTAGGATTTTTCCTGAATATTCACAATGAATACATTTGCAAATTTTATTTTTTTTTAGTATTCAATTACTTCTTTGGAATAGATCTCAATGACTGAGAATACTTGGATCAAATAATCAAACATTTTTCATGGCTCATGATATGTATTGCTAAGTGGCCCTCAAAAATATACTGATTTGCACTGTCACAAGCTACCCACACTATTTATGTTTGTATATATGTATTATAGTGATTGTTATTAGTGGATTGTTTTAAATAGATAGTAAAGAAGGGGGATATTTATATATTTTTAAGTGTACTTCAATAAACAGCTTTCTAGGATTAGAGATAGAATGTCCCACTATGTATCAACTACATAGCCAGTGTAATTGCTTTCAAATAATCACAAACATTTAACAAATAACTTAAATGGGATTATTAGCTTAATTTTTTTTAAGGGGAAAAAGAAGGAAGTGATCTAGTCTGTATAAATTTATTACAAATGGACAGGCATTCTACTATTTATTTATGTGTCTTTGTGTTTATCTTTCTGATCTGTTTCTATTTGCATGTTTGTATTATAGGCATAAAATCTTTACTCATTGTATTAGCCCTATTTCATAGCTTTTATCATCCTTATTTTAGAGAGAAAAGGACCTGAGTCATAGAATAAGGTGCATAGAATAAGGTACAGAGTTAGGTGTACTTAACACCATTTTTAAATTTCAGTAGTTGTGGCCTTTTAGGTCCCTTCCATTGAGACAGGTTGCTAGGATTTTATACTATTCAAGTTGTTTGTAAACAACATAAAATTAGAGATGTCCCCTGAAAGCAGGCAATTTATTTTCTTGTATTTTAGCCACCCCAAATCTATCTTTTGTTTACATAGCTGAAACAGTTATGCGGCAGATAAATACAGAAGGATCACTGTAGAAAAGCTCTGAAAGGAAAAAGAAATCAGTAATCAATTAGATGTTTCACCAGTGGCTTTTAACTACTTTTTCCTCTTTGCTATTGATTTTGTTTTAATTTTAACAAAAGAATCACCTACTTACAATGAGGTGAGCATGTTGCCAGTCACTAAAATCATCTTGGATTTGACCTTTTGTTTCACCCTACACCAAAGTGCTCAATTGATACCTCTGTCTTTTCTGAGTGGACACAGCAAAATAGGAGGTATAAAGCTTATGCAATCATACAGAGCTGAATTATCCCACATCTGCATTTTTGCTACCTATTAAGAGGGTACAAAAAAATCTCCCTTATGTAACTATTGTGATCATCTAACATGAATCAATGTATACAATATAAATGTTCTTTTTCAGAGTATTATTGCCAATCTACATCTATCAATGTGCTGATAACTTTTTAAATAATTAAAATGGTAATGGACATGTTTACCTGTTGTCAAAACCTGTCTGTTTAATTTACTTACAGGTTGTATTTTATATGCTAACTGCTAAGCTGGTGACACATACAAAATCTTTAGACCAAGTATCATTGAATGAACTGAATCTAATATACTAGGTTTGGAAAGAAACTTTATAAATAATTTATCTCAGTAGTTCACAACCTTAAGTGCACAAAATATTCTTCTTAGAAGTTTGTTAAAAATGTAGATTCTTTTTTTAATTTTTTTAACATTTATTTATTATTGAGAGACAGAGAGACACAGAGCGTGAGCAGAGGAGGGGTAGAGAGAGAGAGACACAGAATCTGAAGCAGGCTCCAGGCTCTGAGCTGTCAGCACAGAGCCCAACGCGGGGCTCGAACTCACAAACTGTGAGATCACGACCTGAGCCGAAGTTGGTCACCCAACCAACTGAGCCACCCAGGTGCCCCAAAAATGTAGATTCTTAATCTTCATCTTTAAATATTCTAATATGTGCTGTAAGCACAACCTTTCTTAATAAACACAATAATGGTTCTGACTTGGAATCTGAGGATCCCATTTAGTTAATAAATTGCTTTAGGTCACTCAGAGAATCAGTAATGACAGAGCTAGGACCAGAATTCAGATCTCTGGAGGATTTCCTAAATGGGATGGTAACTCTTACCAATCAAATATAATATCTGAGCAGGTACCCAAGATGGATCTGGTGGAAATCTTTCAGCTTGTCTTCCTTTCCTGGAATTCATTTCCCTGAGGAAGGCAATGTGTCTCCAGATGGCAGGAGTAACTATGGAATGATGCCATGAGTTTTTTCTTTGGCCCATTTTCTTTCCAATTGACTATGATGTTTTGGCATGCTCTTAACACAGAATCTATTGAATACTATCAAGGGAGTCAGGAAATTAGCTGCAAAGAGCTTTATGCCATTTTATAGCTTGAGGTGTCTTAGTAATTATCTAGTCATTTCCCTCATTTTACAAATAGTGAAGCTCAAACACTAGTCTTCTCCAAGGTCGTAGCGAATTAGATTTCTCAATAGCCAAACTGATGTTATATCTATTATGCCTACCTTGAGAATAAATTGGGTGATAATCGGAAAGTAGACAAGGAGTTTCACATGCACCAAAACTTCCTTACTAGGGAGAATGCCTTTTTTTTTTAAACTCAAGCTAAATAACAAAAATATTATGGAAATTAAAGCACTAATTGAGAGTATAATAGTAAAAGTGACACTTTATATTTTAATGGCAAGTTTGAAAAGATAGATCATTATGAGGAATAGTATAAAAATAAATTCTGGAGGAAGATAATTTTATTACAGAAGGTACTAAAGACATAATAGTTAGCAGGTAAATTCATTTTTAAATGAAAGCAACATTTATTTAATAGATTTTTTATGATTTCTTCCAGGAATAGATATCATATTAAACCTCATTCTATTAGCACTGATCCCCAATCAAATGAGCACATGTGAATTACCTGGAGGACTTTTCTACATTCACTTGCCATCCTGTCTTCTAAGCTAAAGTATATGTGAAGGACAGTCATGTTTATGAAGGAGAAAATCCTCAAGGGGTTTTATATGGGCACCCTGTTGCCCTGCCGTATTGAAAACATTGCCTTGAAAAGCATTTTCTGCTCCTAGCAACTCTACAGCTGAAAAGAAAGATGATAATTATATAATGAAAGCATGTTGGTCACTGCTTTAAATGTCTGGAAACAAATATCTCTCTTCACTCCATTCAGTCGTATTGTATTTTATTCCTGGAGATAATAGCTTTTTTTTTTTTTTGAATAGTTCTAACAATGTGTTTTCTTTCTTTCTTTCTTTCTTTCTTTCTTTCTTTCTTTCTTTCTTTCTTTCTTTCTTTCTTTCTTTCTTTCTTTTTCTTTCTTTCTTTCTAGCATCTTTCTATGGGCAGCTTTTGCTCCCAGGAAAATGAAGTTAAAGAAAAGTTAGAACATGATTTGAGGGTCATGTAACTGATTCACTCAACAAACATGTTATATAAATAAAAGCAGGAGCTAGGAAAATATCATGAGAAATAATCATGTTCTGTTTCATATGTTTACCCTATACCCACATAAGGAGAAACAAAGAAACCACCAATGACCCTTTGAATTTATAGTGAAAGTCAGCAAGCATTTTTTTCTTTCTGTACACATCTGAAAAACATCATACATCTAAAGGGACATTGAATTGACAGAGCAAAGGTAAATTCTATTTATTAAGTGTGTATGAAAAAAAGGAACATGCATATATTTATTCTTTTCAGCCAACACAAGGTGGGGAGTAACAGTCATAGCATTAGTGGTTAAGAGAAGGTGCTTAGCAATCAGAAGAGTTTTGGACTCCTAGCTCAACCTGTGGGACTTTCAACTTCTCTGAGGCTCAGTTTTCTTTCAGTGAAATAAGGCTAATAATAGTCTACTGGTTAGGATTACTGCAAAAATTAAATGAGTGAATATATTATGTGCCTAGCATATATTAAGCAATAAAAATTTCATTATTATCATTACATTGTTATTATACCTATTACTATTATTATTATTATCCTTATAGGTTCTGTCTTTTAGAAACGTTATCAAAGTTTATTCACAAGTCTATGACATATCTATGCTTTGCTACATGTTACAAGCAGAAAAGATCTTTCTTGTTTTCTGCCATGTAGCCTTAAGAAATCTGACACTTGCAATTAGCAAGAAATGCATTCTGGGAGGAAAATGTGTAAACATCTGTAGGAGAAGGATCCTATCTAATGATTCCAAATAGCTACAATCTCTTCCTTGTTAGCAACATTCTTCTGTGTCCTTTCTTTCTAAGGGAAATATAAATGTTAGACTTTCCCAGAAGACATGCAGTGATCTTAATGGCATTCCTTCCTTGGGTTTCAGGCACTGCCACCTGTGCAACTGACATGTTCAGCTGTCAGGGCTCCCATGCCTGTGTGCCACGGCACTGGCTTTGTGATGGTGAAAGGGACTGTCCAAATGGAAGTGATGAGCTCTCCACAGCAGGCTGCGGTAAGACACGTGAAGGAAAGCTGCCGCAGCACCCTCAGACTCTTGCTTTTGTAGTATTTACCATCTCACATTTTCTCTCACTTTCCCACTCCCTGGACTCACACATAGTACCAGAATTAATCAAGGTGGGATGTTGTCATCAGAGTAGTTCAGCAACCCCTCTAACCAGCTACTGTCCAGAGATTTTCAAACATGCACATTGGGATTACCCATTTAAAAACCATTCTGATGAACACAGACCTTCTCTTCTGAGATGATGTAGCTATCTGATGTTGTGTGACTATAGTAGATTTGTTATTTTCTTTTTAGAACCCCACCCCCACAAAGTGTTTTAGATTGCCTATTACAGACACTCTATAAATGACTGATGTGATCCCAAATAACTACTGATCAGAAGGTCAGTAAACACCTATTAGTCCTGAGGAGAGGGTATTAACCCTTAGGTCAGGTAAAAATAGTATGGATATAGCTGAATGAAGCTGGGGGATCAGGGGAACACCTTTGGAGGTCAAACAATTTACTAAGTTTCTGACTCTTGGTCACCTCAGGAAATGTTCACGGAATTACTCAGTAGTAAAAATTTAGATAAAATATTTTGCATGATCAAGAGAATGAGGGGCCTGAATATTTGAAAACTGTCCCAAGGTCACATAGGGGATCCATTGAGCTGAGCAGTTGTCAGAAGCAGTGCTGTGAATTCTGGCCATTAAAATGAATTCTGCCAATCATTTCTCCAATGACCTGTCTTCAGGTCTTTAAAACTGTATTTGAAGCCATAATATAGGTGTTTGTCTGTGTGGGTATGTATATATGGGTGGACGGGGTAGTTAAAGTGGAGAAAGAAAAAGAAAACTATGAGACAGGCCTATGTGTTCAAAACTCATGCTATTATAGAATAGTTCACTTTGATATTGAAACCGATATGTGTGTCTGTAAAGGTCAATGGGGCCACTGAGGGCTACATAAGAAAGGATTCCGCATCAATTCAGTGATCCAGATGGCCCCAATATACTATTGCTATTGTAGTAAGTTAACACTCTGGGAGACATATTAACACTTTTGGACCACATGGGTGCTGTTAAGTAAATTATGCTAAAGTACAACAAATTGTACTCAAGTGACCTGAAAGCGTTAATGCCAAATAAGCCTCTGTTGCTTGGCGTTTTAAAGAATAATTCATGTATTAGAATTGGCATAATTCATTGAGTTATATAACTGTCACAGAGTTCAAAGTTAGCGGAGTTATTAGTAACTGAATTTTACTATGATTATAATGGGAAGTTTTAATGCTACTTCTACATGGCTTCCATATCTTTTTTGAAAACAAATTTGTTGGAAATAAGTTACACTTGATTAAATCCAAGGAATCCTTTTTGTTTTACTTACCCATATCTCTATTGTAGTCATTACAGACTTGAAAGCAGAGATTTCCTTTTTTGAATATGGGTAAAAGAATAATTATAATACTTTAAATACCAAATTAAATATAGAAGATACTAGGTCATCATCAAGAAATATTATATAACAAAGGGTAAAAGTGTCATAGAAGGATTTCAAGGAAAAGAAATAACATTATCTTAGTAACGAAGGACAAAGAGAAAAAAGAGAGTTATTCTAGGTAGAGAGAAGTACCTATTAAGACATGGATGTGGTGGGGGGAGTTAGAAGGCATGCAAATTTTTTCAAGTGCCCATTATATGTCAATTATATTGTTAGGTTGTTTTATTTACATTATTGAATTCCCACAGTATCTCAGTGAAATGTTTTTGGGAATCTGCCAAAAATAGTTGTTAAATAGATGGGAATTTAAATAGCACCTGGGAATTTACTGAGTACCTAAAATAAGCTGATCTGCTTCATATACCTTATCTGGTTCTTGCAAGAAGTTTATCAGACGGATCTTATCATTCCCGTTAAGTGAATAAAGAAACAGATAAAACAAGAAAGTAAAAACCTTCCATAAGATATAAATCATAAGTAGCAGAGTGACTTTTTGCAAAACCTTTCTCTTTCTAGTATACTATAGTGACATATATCAGATACTTTTTTTATTTTACTTAAAAGTGAGATATAATTAACATATAACATTATATGAGTTTTAGGTAAACAACATAATGGTTTGGTCTATGTGATATTTTACAGTAATTACTATAATAAGTTTAGTTAGCATCTATTCTATAGCAGATTTTTTATATTCAAAATATCTCAAACAACCTTGAGTCCTAACATACATTAATCTTTTAAATATTAGACAAAGTAATTGAAAATATTTAAATGATCTCCTCAAACTACTATGATTCCATGCATATAGTATTAAAGTTTATTTACTCTGCAAAACTTAACCAGTTTTTGGACTTTTGCTGAAGGTTATTGGACATTTTGGTCAACTATTTTCCCCATTGGTTAGTACCCTTGTTAGAGCATTGTTTTCATGAATCAGGGTTCCAAAAGAATCAGTATTCCATTTCATGGATCAGTATTCTTAATTTGATGTGGTACTTACTTGTTGGGCTTATCAGACCATAGATCTTAACCTATTTCAATATCCCAAAGTCACCCAAGTTTTATTTTCATCTTAGAAACAATAGTTTTCTTAGCTATTTTGATGTTTTCTTTTCACTTCCATCATGAGCATTAGCACTCGGTAGTCTTTTCAGGTTCATTTTTCACAAAGAAGCAAGGTTTTTATCACTTTACTAGCAATCCTGCAGGCATAAGGAGAGAAAAAACCCAGCCACATTATTACAGTTGAATGATTTTTTTATCACTTATGAACTTTTGATTTCATCCTTTAACAAACTTACAAATTGCTAAATGGCCTGAAATTTAAGGGTCACTGTGGAATTGGTGAATGTATTAATACTAAAACTTTGAATCAGCGTTCATATATTTCATATATAAATATATGTATGTTAATATATATTATGAATTTATATGTATGTCCATATATATATTATGAATGGAATATTGAGCAAACTTTTCTTTTTTGGTAAATAACTATGAATTATTGAGTATAATAGCATACATTCCCCAAAGTCCTAAGGTGGGGGAAGATGAAATAGGTATTCATCTAACTTTATTATTTGTGGTATCTTTATTAGCTCCCAATAATACATGTGATGAAAATGCTTTCATGTGTCATAATAAAGTGTGCATCCCCAAGCAGTTTGTTTGTGACCATGATGATGACTGTGGAGATGGCTCCGATGAGTCACTGCAGTGCGGTACGTATACCCAAACTTTTCATAGAAGATGTTGTCAGGCTGAGTAAGAATCTTTTAAGATATCTTAAGAATTACATAAATACAAGAACAACACATTTCTTTATGCACTAAGGACATGTAAACTCAGTAATATATAGATGTGCCACAATAACTTCTTTAAGCTCTAGCTTAATTACACATTGACTTGGAGATCATGCCTACGTGTAGCATATTCTTATTAGGAGCCACACAGGGAAATGTTTATGAAAATGTTTTTGGTTTAAAGTGCTTTAAACTTTAAAGGCAATATATGGCTAGCTAGGTCAGTCTTATAGCCAAATGAAATACTTGAGTGAGAAAAAAAAGAATTCACAACTATCAGAGAAATTGGATACGTAATATTTTCCTTTCACCTTATCCTTTTACATGTACACTTATTTGTTAAAATTGAATAATATAATGATAAAATTTATCTTATTGCATATATATTTATAGGACCAGTACATATATAATATACACACAAATACAAATATAACTTTTGTAGTGAAAATCATTAAAAATTCCTAGTTGAAATTGAATTCTTACATGAACCTAGTATTTTTGTAAGAAGCAAAAAAAACCTTAAATACATACATGAGTAAATGTAAAATGAAAAGCATTAAAATCCACATATAATGATGAAAGGCAGTAAATTTAGTGCCCTCTTTTGTTCTTCCTGTGTTGTGTCTATAGCCTTGGTTTTTGATAGCAATCTCTGATAGAAATCATTGGATACCAGTTTTTATGATCATTTCACCATTAAGTCATAGATTCAATGTGATGTTTTAAAAGATACATCATAGCTCAAGGTGTTAATTGGAAGTACAATTAATTCTGATTGAATACCTTCCCACTGTTAGACACTTACTCAGTTGATATGGAGATGAATGGGACAGAGATAGAAGAAATTGCAGACAAACAGGAAGATCAGAAATACAATATAGAAAAATAGCACACATTGTCAGATGGCAATAAGAATCACAATACATGGGAGCAAAGCTGAGAGAATAATTTTTGAGTCACTAAAGAATAAAGAAGCAAGGATTGTTAGAGAAAGTCATATTTGGATGGTAGAGAACATACACACACAGTGGTTAAAAGCTTGGACCTTAGAGGCATACAGCCTGGGTCCAGATCCTGGCCCTGCCCCTTACTATCTGTGTGATCTTTGAAAAGTTATTTCACCTTTTTGTACCCAAATTCTTCATCTATTTAAAAAAAAAAATATATATATATATATATATTTAAATATATATATTTAATTAAATATATATATTATATATATATTATATACATATATATGTTATATATATAATGTATAATATATATAATGTATAATATATATATTAAGGATGTTAAGAGAATTAAGTTAATATTTGTAAAGTGCTAAAAATAGTTCTGCACACATAGAAAGTTCTTTATATGTTTACAATGACTGTAAATTGACATGGTTGAAGAATAGCAATTAGTCTTTTCTGAGGTAAGTTAGAAAGTTGAAGCTGGATTCTAAAAAGTCTGGAATATTTGTTAAGGAATTTGTTTTTAATTATTTGGCTCCTAGTTGGCAACACACATTTGAAATAGGGAAATGCCACAGTCAAAATATGTTTCAGGACCATCTTTTTCAGCAGAGCGGATGAAGTATTACCCTGGGAGAGGGGAGACATTAGGGAGACAGTAAGATAACTAGAAAATTATTGCAATAGTTCTGATGACTAATGATGTGATGATAAGCCAGGGCAGAAATGGTGGAATGAGGAGAACAGAATGAGTCAGAATTCATCTACGGTCAGATATGGAGGAGAAAGGAGAATTTCTAGCTCGGATGACTTGGTGGATGGTGTGTTACTATTAATGAACGTTGGAACACAAGAGATTAAGGGCCAAGTTTTGCAGATGGAGAAGAGAAATGTAAAAAAGAATTAATTTTGGATACTTTGAATATGAAGTGTTAATCAGACAATCACATAGAGCTGTACAGTGAGTGTTTGAAAATTTAGTTCCAGAGACCAAAGGATAACCAGGAAAATAAGATTAATTTGGTGGTCATTGGCATAAAGATGATATTCAAAATGTAGCCAAGAATGAGAACACCCAGCACTGCAGAAAGGAAAAGGGGAAAGCAACATGTTGAAGATTGAAGTTAGGGCTTCACCTGCAATATTTTAGGATGGAACAGGAGTTGACTTCATACAGAAAGAAGGATAAAAGGGAACAGCAAACGTGAAGTTAGAAAGATGTCCAGGAGAGTGGATTATAAATATTAAATTAGGAAATTATTTACAGGGTAGTGTGCTCAACATCAAATGCTGAAGGAAAGTGAAATAGATAAAGAGTCTGAGACACCTTTGAATTCACTTGTCACTTGGTATTTGTTAGCTCAAAGAGGAATTTCAGAAGGCAGATGTGGAAATGGATATTAATGAACTGAGGAAGAGCTGGAGATAAGTGAGGAAACACTGGCTAGGGTAGTAGGAAAGAAGAGTAAGGTATAGTTAAGAGTTTTGTGGATGGATTTTTATTGTTACTGGGCTGGGAGAGACTTGAATGTAATGTACATATTGATCTATTGACCGAGGAGAATGAACTAGTGAGGAACAGGAGGGAAGAAAGACCAGGGAAACTGGAGTATTTTAGAACTCTCTAATTTTGCCATTCTATGTGACAAACATCTCAATTATATAATCATTGTTGAATTATTTTTCTATTGGAATTTTGTCTATTTGTTAATAAACATACAGATCTTATTCCCTCTTTTCAAAAGTAAAATATTTGCCAGATTTACCAGAAAGTTTCTTAATGGAAATGATAGTTTTTATTGTTAACAAACTTAGGAGAAATTCAATCTAATACTCAGAATATTCAAAATCAAATGACTTTTACTTACAAACAGGCATAGATATGAACATTAAAAATTGATGGGTTGATACTGTGATTTGAATAAAGCTTTTTAATACCTCTAAGTATCAATATATAGGATAATTACAATAGTTTTGTTTTTATTGCTTTATAAATTTACTTTTCTTTCATTTTAGCAATGTCTTTACAGTTTCAACACTGCTTCCCAAACACAAACATAGCATTACAGCTTCTGAGAATTATTATTATAACTCAGAATCACTTCATCCATATGTTCTGGTGCTATACCTAATCAAGCTTAGTCTTGAAAAAAATTTAATAGCTTTATTCTTGTTTTTCATTCAGAGGGAAATTTTTAGAAGACAGATAATAGGTGAACAGAGATGGTATCGTATCCTCGAGTATTGCATTTCTGTTTCCTCACTCAGAAACACTAAGATTGCCTTGTTTTTTACTTTATTTTCTGGCCCTTAATCCTACTTTTCAACCACAAATATCTCTTCATTATGACCACTGTTCCTAAAAGAAATTAGAAACATTTATCATAGGAGACATGGGTAACTCCCATGGTTAACTAGGTATAGTGTACATTGGGGGATGTAGTTTTAATGAGTATTTGTTATATGAATTAGAAGGTTTGTTTTTTTTGTCTCTAGCATATCGACAGTGTAATGTGGAAGAATTTAGTTGTACTGATGGACGATGCCTCCTAAGTACTCAATGGCAGTGTGATGGAGACTTTGATTGCCCTGACCATTCTGATGAAGCACCTTTAAACCCAAAGTGCAAAAGTGAAGGTACAGAAAATATATAATATGTTTATTCCACAATTTGCTTTTTACTTTATATTTTTAAGTATTTTTTAAAGTTTATTCATTTTTAAGAGATAGAGACAGTGTCAGCTGGGGGAAGGGGAGGGCAGAGAGAGAGAGGGAGACACAGATTCCAAAGCAGACTCCAGGCTCTGAGCTGTCAGCACAGAGCGTGATGTGGGACTCGAACCCATGAACCATGAGACCATGACCTGAACCAAAATCAGACGCCCAACAGACTGATCCACCCAGATGCCCCCGCAACATTTGCTTTTTAATGGCAAAACTGTGACTCTGATTGTCATTCTAGTATGATATTCAAGGAAAAATGCAAATAATTAAGCATATGATGTTTCAAGTGATACCATGCAGGATCCTAGTAATCAACTATGTTTTGAAACTACTTTTAGAAATTTAAATCTGTGCCAAAATACAAAGATTTGAGGCAATGAACTTAATGAATCCATCGCCTTGCCCCCTTTGAAAAAGTTATTTTTTTCTTAATACATGATTATGTGAAAATAATTTTCTGGTATGGTCCTATTTGAAAATTTAAACATAAAATAAGCTGAGATTTACTGAGAGAAAGTCTGTATGAGTCATACTTAGGCACAATGAAATAAATTGCATATCACTTGAACAGAAATACATACATAGCCAAACTTGGTCTATTTATCATTTCACTATTCCAAAGACTGAATACATAGTCATATATTTAAAATAAACCCAATTGCTTTTTTCTCATGTACTTTACATGCTAATAGGCTTTCTTTTATCATGTATGATAATGAGTAATATTCAAGTCATCAGGTTATAAGTACCTGCAAAACCTAAACTCCTTTCCATAGATATATTTGGAAAAACTATTATTCACCACAAATGTCCTTTTTATGCCCTGACTTAAAAATGTCAACGTTATATTTCCAGGAAGAAAAAGAATTTAGGAATATCTACCGATTCTAGATTCTTAATTTTTAGTGACATATAATTTCTTAGAGACCTGTGGCTTGAGGGAAATGTGAAACTATCATCATACTTTTAAATTTCATCTTCACAATATAGGTGAAGACAGAAATACTCCATTAATTTTACTAGAGATGCTTATTTTGATTGTTAATTTTCATGGCAAAGAAAGATTTTCAATAAGTATTGAACATGAAAGTACATTTTGCCCTTGATTTTTTTTTATATTTTGTGTATAAAATATTACACTATGTATAGAGAATTGTAGATGCACATATATTTACCATAATTTTTGACAGATAAGTTATCATATTTGTGAATGTTTTCAACAATTGTAGTATAAAGCAATGGCATGCCCTTTATGTTCCATTTGTTTTATTTTCTTTTTCCAGAACAGTCATGCAACAGTTCATTTTTTATGTGCAAAAATGGCAGGTGCATTCCCAGTGGAGGTCTTTGTGACAATAAGGATGACTGTGGCGATGGCTCAGATGAGAGAAACTGCCATATAAATGAATGTTTGAGTAAGAAAGTCAGTGGATGTTCTCAAGATTGTCAAGACCTTCCAGTCAGTTACAAGGTAGGTACTCATCAAAAATAGCAAATCACATGATACATTAGAATTTGAGATAGTGAACGCTATTTAATCTACTATAACTGTAAGACTTAAAATGCATCATAATATTGTTGAAGATATATGAAAATGTTGAACATTTTCAATGTATGCTGAACATAAAGAAAAACAAAATCAACAGAAGACCAGTGTTTAGGGAGATACTGCCATGTTGGTGGCACAAAAATATGTCTGCAACTCTTAAGTTCTCATTTCTTCCCTCATTCTTTCTCCCATCTTTAAAGTGAAATGGATTTAGCATCTGTCTACCACAACATTGGATAATACAATATTTTTCATATAAACAGAAAAAAAACAGAACACATGAATTATTAGGACTGAGTGCAGGTACACTAAAAATATATCATGCCTAACATCCTAATTGACTTTTGTTAGTACCATTTTCCTGAGGAGGGTGATTCACTGACAAAACTGATTGGCAAGAATAGCTCTTAAAAACATCTCTTTTTCATTCATGTTGGAAAGGAGGATGCAAATGAACATAAAATTAAAGCTGTACAGTAAGTTTGATTATGGTTGGGGAAATCTTAGGAAGAGCAATTCATTCAGAAGTCACGGTTTTTAAGTGAACACTAGTTCTGTCTGAATCAGCAATAGGACAGGCTCCTCTAAAACACAGACTCAGTCTAATGCCAGTTATACTATTACAGAGGTTAGATTTTATTCTACTGAATTCCACACTGATCAGAACACACCTGGGGTACTATGCACATTTATGGACAGGGCGTTTTAGGAGGAACCTTGACAGATTGTAGTGTATACAAATTTGTACATCCAGAAGCATAAGGAGTATGGAACACACACCTTTAGGAGTTTTCCCTGGAGCAAAGATGAATTGTTATCTGTATTCAAATATATGAAGTACTGGAATAGGGAGCAACCTAGTCTGAGTTTGTTTCGAAGGTTGGAATTATAAATTAGGAGGCGGATTCTGTTCAGTATAAGGAAAAGTATTGTAAAATACTCTTTACTTGGAAAGAGCTGTCTCATTTCTCACTACTAAAGAGGTTAAATTGTGGCTATCTTTCTTTAAAGCATGCTAGAGAAAATATTTGTATATTGCAAAGATGTTGTATCTTTTTTCTTGCCAGCCTTGACATCCCATGATAGGCCACTTCTGTCTAATGGTAAATTTAGCCAACCACTTTGGCATCTGTAATCTCTGAATTTCTGGTATTGTGATTAATTTAACTACATTGATAGGATTTAATTGTATGTAGATGAAACCAGAAAACTACAATGATCATTTTCCTCTATGCAAAAACAGGGATAAAAACCAAAACACTAAGGAAGCTACATTTGTTATGAAAAATATTTTTTTAGTTTGAATACTGTAATAAGACTTGGTTAAATTTATAGACTTAAAGGGGTGCCTGGGTGGCTCAGTTGGTTAAGCGTCTGACCTTGGCTCAGGTCATGATCTCACGGTCTGTGGGTTCAAGCCCCGCATTGGGCTCTGTGCTGACAGCTCAGAGCCTGGAGCCTGCTTCAGATTCTGTGTCTCCCTCTCTCTCCGCTCCTCCCCTGCTTACACTCTGCCTCTTTCTCTCAAAAATAAACATTAATTTTTTTTTAAATTTACAGACTTAAAACACACATGTAGTCACTTATAACATTGTATTGTTGGTAAAATGAAACAAGACAATGAACCAAAATAACTCTTAATGAGATGAGTATCTATCAGATAATCAATTTTGGCAATAAATATTTTGAAACCCAATGGAGCAGAAAAAAATATTATTAGTGACTTATGCACAATGAATATAAAGTGTTTCTTGAAATATTAGGGAACAGGTCATAGAAATATTACAGATAATTAGTTACAATTTCAATGCAGAGTTTATAAATAGTGCTTTAGTTGTATCTGTATAATATATTCTATATTTCTATATGTTTATGGAATTTATAAATCATAGAATCTGTCTGTCATCCATCTATCTAGCATCTGTGTATCTTTCCATCTATCTAAAAACTTAAATTTCAAAGTAGATCTCCTTACATTTTTTTCTACGTGTATTTAAAATCTATCATAACAAATATGGTGGTAAAACCTAATAATCATAGAATATTAGATGACCACCTTTTGATATAACATCCAAATGAGCTTCAGTATTTTCATAATGCCTGCATATAAGAAGTACTTAGTACTCAGAAATGCCATATTTAGAAAACTACTGTGGTAGAAATAGATA
The DNA here is from genome assembly GCF_024362965.1 of Panthera pardus. Lineage (NCBI taxonomy): Eukaryota > Metazoa > Chordata > Mammalia > Carnivora > Felidae > Panthera > Panthera pardus. The sequence goes on from NW_026526655.1 coordinate 89,540,555, forward strand.
TCATCCAGAGCATCATATTAAATCATACTATTTTAATTACTTTATAAGACCATCATACAGAAATACTTGTTTGTTGATAACTTTAAAAAAATCAGTATTTTCACCTTGACTTCTCAGAAGGGGTCATAGAATGAAGTGAGAATTCTAGTTAAAATAGGTAATATATTTATTTAATCATTTAGAAAGTCTCTGTGTCTGATACCTGACAGAATTGCTATGAATAGCATTCTTGAATATGTACACATGTCAAAACCAATGAATAAAATAAAATATCTATTGGGGAAACAAGACCAATATAAAAATTCAAGCAGAATCAGAAATGAGAGATTTAAATAAAGTTTCAAAGCTAATATTTTACATATTGTGTTAAAAATATGTATATATGTATACATATACATACACATACATACACACACTTATATTTATATTCATGATAATTTGTTGATAGGAAATTGAGTAAAAAGCCTTATATACAACAAAATGCTTATATATTTGGGGGGGGGGGGAATCAGCTTATTGGTTTCTCTTTTCCAGGAAATGGAGAAAAATATCCAGTAACCCATTTTTCATTACAATAGCTATAGAACATGGCAATAAATCCTCCACCAAATTCTGCAATAAAATGAAAATTGCTTACAAAAGCAAAATTTAGACCTTATGGACTGTGAACAATTTGCACGTTTGTTGTAAGACAAATACAGTGTATCTAACTATTCAGCAGGGAGTAATAACATTTACTAAAGCAAGGATCTTATTTTGATGTGAAGGATAATTTACCATGTAAAAATAAATGTACTTCTGGGAGAGAAATAAGTTTTAATGTATGTATTAGAAATAATATTTGTAAAATATTGCTTAAAAAGCTACAAAGAAACTTCTCTGAATTTAATAGGAAAAGTTTGGGTAGCTATATTTCTTTCTGGTAGCTATATGATCCTATATAAAAATTAATACAAATCAGGAAAATTTGAAGTCATTCTTGATGGTGAGAAAAATTAAGATGATATTGAAAATACATAAATCTCACTTTCATAAAAAATGGGTTTTTTTGGTAAATGAAAATGAGAAAATTTAAAACTCATTTTCCAGTATAGATTAATCTCTCATCTTTTATCTTTGAAGGTACAAATGATTATTCTTTTATTTCACTCAACTTATGAAAGCTAGGCTGGTAGAATGTCCAACTGAGACCTTTGGGTTATTTGGGAGCAAAAATGTTTTTGTTAAAACAAGGTTAACGGATTGGGGGAAGTGATCTTTTAAAAAAATCTTCCTTTTCAATAAATAATCTTTTAAAAACTTACTGATAACCTCTTAAACATATTTCATTTGTTTATGGAAATCTATATTTAGTAACTTTTACCAATTTTACATTAAGAAATTGATTTTCTATAAATGTGGAAGCTATTTGATATAGTAGTTCTATTTGATATAGTAGTTCTATAAACCTGATGTTAGCCATTCAAAGTGATTTTCAGAAATCCCATTAAAATTAGGACACTGTTTATTTCCTTTTATAATATTCTCTGAGAGGAATTCAGTACATTCTATTAAAATTCCTTTTACTTGTCCTAAAGTGCTCCTTGAATTCAACAGTGCCCTATGTCAGCCTATGGATCTCTGGTTTCTGGCCTAAGTGATCTCTACTCTAGTCCTTTTCAGTGATTTATTTTAGTATCCTGTCATTTTCTACTTGTGTTTTTTTAAAAAATATTTTTTAAAAATTGTGGTAAAATATACATAACATAAAATTTACCATTTTAACCAATTTTTTCATTTATTTATTTTTGACAAAGAAAGAGAGCCTGAGTGAGGGAGGAGCAGAAAGAGAGGGAGGGGTAGAGACATAGGGAGAAAGAGGGAGAGAAAATCTCTACACTGTCAGCGCAGAGCCGGAATGACTCGGGGCTCAGTCCCAGGAACCATGAGATCATGACCTGAGCCAAAATCAAGAGTCGGACGCTCAACCTACTGAGCCACCTAGGCTCCCCTACCATTTTAACAACTTTTAAGTATACACTTAGGTGACATTAATCACCTCATTTTCCTTTGCCATAGCAAAGCACTGATTGTCCTGACTTCCTTAAACAGGTAGCAGGATAAGTCTTCTCAAAGAAAGTAAGAGTTTGATGAGGAGAGTTTAGGAAATCAAGCTGTGGCTCTTGTTTTGACTTAAAACAACTTGTAATTGCTGAGAATTATTAGCTAAATATTGGTGTAAATTGTTAACAATGAAAGCGCTTAAGCAATTCATTATGAGCTTAAAGCAATTCATTCCTTATAAAAGAACTTAGTAACAGCCATTTAGTTTGCTTTGGAACATTTCTGGGTGAAGATGAAGTGGCCTCTCCACCAAATAATGTTGTTTTTTTTTTTGTGCTTAAAAAACTCAATTGTTTGCTTACTATTTAATAAATGCACATATATCTCTCTGATTTTTTTCCCAATAGATACAAAGATCTGCCATCACATTTTATCCTCAGATAAATAATCTAGGTTATTAAATGTTTGCTTTGAATAACCCTTGGATACTAGTTACTCATAATGATTTAGGGTTTCTTTTTAACTCACTGTCCTTCTCAATATTCACACATTCCTTAATTCCAAGAGTGCTAAAGAGTCTTGGTAAAGATTAGTATGATCATAATCATCTGGCCAATTATAGACTCATTTTGTACAATTATAATTCTCATATGCTGCCTGGCAGAGATTGAATATAGACCTGAAAGACAGTGACCAGTCACAGTACGTCATTATTTTCAGGACTGCAAAGACATACTATGGTGTGACATCAAAATTTACATGCTGGTTAGTAAATATTGCATATCATCATCAGAGCTTCATATAGTACATGATAGAGAGATGCTGAACAAAAGATTTGATGACACAAAAATTGATTAAATTATAGTGGGAAATTATGTTAATATTATTTTATTTCTCCAAACAGCATCAGCATGCCAAGTTATGGGATCAGACCCAGTTGACCAATATTAATTGTGCCTTAGTATATGTTATAGACAGTCTCAGCAATCCTCTGGCTCTATCTGGGCAACTTCACCCGTATGTCTCTAGCTTCTCATCAGTTAACTAAAAATAATAATACCTACATCACTGATTTCTGTAAGGCCCTGTTGAAATAGCATATGTACCAATGCTAGTAATCTTCAAAGCTCTGAATAATCATTAATTCTTATGATCGTTAAAGTCTTCTAAAAAGTCAAGATAATGCAGTAGAAAAAGAATGAAGGAAGTTGACTAGTTTTGTGGTCCTTGCCATGATATGGCCACATGGCTTTGATGATGTCAGTTAACTTTTATAAAAATCTTGCCAACCTCGGATGATCAAATGAAGATATTTGGGAGAATTTGTTTTTAGCTTTAATATTACTTAATATACATAATTCTTATTAAAGGTTAATCCCTGGAGACAGAAAGACTTGCCATTATCTATTCTTTTTTTTTTTTAATTTATTTTTTAAAGTTTACTTACTTATTTTGAGAGACACAGAGACAGCATGAGTGGGGGTAGGTCAAAGAGAGAGGGAGACAGAGAGTCCCATGCTGTCAGCATGGAGCCCGATATGGAGCTCAAACTCATAAAACCATGAGATCATGACCTGAGCTAAAACCAAGAGTCAGATGCTTAACTGACTGAGCTATCCAGGCACACTGTCATTATCTATTCTTAAATGATTTTCTTACTTGAATCATGCTAAGAGGATATCCAATAGGAAAAGACAGTGACAATGATATGAAATGATTTTACTTGTTTCTCATTCTTTAGTGCAAATGCTGGCCTGGATTCCAACTGAAGGATGATGGTAAAACATGTGTGGACGTTGACGAATGCTCCTTGGGATTTCCGTGTAGCCAGCAATGCATCAATACATATGGGACCTACAAGTGCTTTTGTACAGATGGGTATGAAATACAACCTGATAACCCAAATGGCTGCAAATCACTCTCAGGTATGGAATTGAACTTGTCCACTGATCCAGCCTCAGTTACACATATGGATTCTGAGTTTTATAGCTATTCTTATTGAATTCACTCCCCTTTGCTGTTTCTGAGAAATCAAAATTCTTCCCTACTTACCTTGATATAGGGATATGTCACTCTAATTTTGTGTGCTGTCCACAAACTGTTCTGTTTGTAATAAAATCGCATTATGGTCTTGTGAATTATTAAGTGATTTTTAGATTTTGAGAGTGCTCAGAGGTAAAAAGAACTATTTCTAGCATTTTTTCCTGCTACATCACAGGTTCTTAAGAGAAGGTTTGGCCAAGACTATTAAAGAGCCTATTGTGACTGTATTATAATAGCTTTCCTTCTCCCCTATACCATATATGCTCATATACATATGCCAAGAATGTCAATAATGATAATAGTAATGATGATGACAACAATAGCAATAAATCAGCTATATAGGACTACTTGAATTCTTCCATAGACTCAGCAAATATTATTAAACTTCTCTTTGTTTCTAGTAGTGAGTTTCACTTTGCAAATTAGAAAATTTAATAGAAAGTGGGCCATAATTTTAAAAATATTATAATTCATTAGGGGAGAAAATCACACATATTAAAATAATGCAAAGCAATATATAATAAATGAGCAAAAAAATGATACATAATATTATCTCTACCCCCTCACTTTCTGTGAATCAAACAGCATTCCTAGCTTCTTATGTATATGTATGTCACATTTCTATGACGGCATAGAGTATATTATGCCAAGCAAAGTAAGTCAGTCAGAGAAAGACAAGGGGGTGCTCAAACTCCTGGCCCCAGAGATGATGACCTGAACTGAAGTCAGATGCTTAACCAACTGAGCCACCCAGATGCCCCTCAGGCATCAGGAATTCTTTTTTTTTTTTTTTATTTTTTTAAACGTTTATTTATTATTGAGAGACAGAGAGAGACAGAGCGTGAGCAGGGGAAGGACAGGGCAGAGGGAGAGGGAGACAGAATCTGAAGCAGGCTCCAGGCTCTGAGCTGTCAGCACAGAGCCCGATGCAGGACTGAAACTCATGAACCGCGAGATCATGACCTGAGCCGAAGTGGGACGCTCAACCGACTGAGCCACCCAGGCGCCCCTAGGAATTCTTAAAATTAGTTTTTCAACTGGTTAACCCTTTGCACATTATAGAGAAACAAACAAACAAAAAAAAAACCCTTTCAGTTTTTATGTGTGTTTGTTTTATTTCACTTTTACTTATTCTTGGAGTATTCCTCACTGAATCAATTTGTATATTATTTGAAGCCTGTTGTTTTATTTGCAAACCTACTTGCTACATCATGCATTCAGCCACATGAAATAAGAAAAAAGAAAATCACAAAACCGGTCAATGTTTTTGTTACTTTAAACTTTTCAGAAAGGAGGGTATGAAGGAGATGAATGCTGATGATTACATTTTTTGTCTCATTATATCATGTGTCCATGCTGTAGTTGTTTCTCATTAGCAGCAATAATTAGAAACTAATAATGATACAAAAATGTGTTCCTGAGGCATAATTCTTTTGCTAAAGAGAAGATCGATTTTTTCCAACTTTATTGAAGTATAGTTGACATACAGCTGTGTAACATATAGCTGTGTGACATATAGCTGTGTAACATGTCTACACATGATACACTTTAGATATTGCAACATGAGTGCCACCATAGTGTTAGGAATCCCTCTGTCACTTCACCTAATTACCATTTCTTTCTTGCGGTGATAACATTTAAGCTCTACTCTCTTAGCAACTTTCAAGTATGTAGTATTTTACCTAAAATCACCATGCTGTGACTTAGATCCTCAGAATTTATTTGTCTTCTTACTGGAAGTTTGTATTCTTTAACCAACATCTCCCCATTTCTCTCACCCCTCGTACCTGGCAACCACCATTCTACTGTCTGTTTCTATGAGTTTGACTTTTTTGATATTCTACATATAGGTGATAATCACATAGTATTCATCCTTCTCTGACTTACTTCACTTAGTATAATGTTCTCAAGGACCATCCATGTTGTTGTAAATGGCAGAATTTCATTATTTCTCATGGCTGAATAATATTCCATTGTGTGTGTATATGTGTGTATAATGTATAATATATTATATATGTACATAATATATAAAACATATAATATGCATATATATTATATACTATAAAATATACATATGTGTAAATACATACATATAAATTGACACATGCATGTAAACACAGATACATATACATATACTTATATATATGTGTATGTACGTCACATCTTCTTTATTCATCCATTGATGGACATTTAGGTTATTTTCATATCTTGGCTGTTGTGAATAAAGCTGTCATAAACATGGGAGTGAAGATATCTATCTTTCTCATCATGTTTTTATTTCCTTTGGATAAATACCCAGAAGCAAGATTGCTGGTTCATATGTTGGTTCTATTTTTAATCTTTTAAGGAACCTCCATACTGGTTTTCATAGTGTATATACATTCCTACTGACAATGAACAAAGTTTTCCTTTTCTCAAATCCTTGTCAACACTTGTTATCTCTGGTGTTTTTGATGATAGATATTCTAACAGATGTAAGGTGATATCTCACTGATTTTAATTTGCGTTTCCCTGATTATTGTTGATGTTGAACATTTTTTGATGTACTTGTTGGTCATTTGTATGTCTTCTTTGGAAAAATGTCTATTCAGTTCCTCTGCCCATTTTTAAATCAATTTATTTTTGGTTTTTGTTATTGATTTGTATGTGATTTCTTTATATATTTTCAATGTAACCTGTTATCAGATATATAAATTACAAATATTTTCTCCCATTCCATATGTTGCCTTTTAATTGTGTTGATTGTTTCTTTTGCCGCACAGAAAGAAACCTTTTACTTTGATATAGTTCTGCTTATTTTTGCCTTTATTGCTTGTGTTTTTTCTGTAATATCTAAAAAAATCATTACCATGACCTTAAAGGAGACTTTTGTTGATGTTTTCTTTGAGGAATTTTATAATTTCAGTTATTACATTTAAGTAGTAAAGAACAGAACTACCTAAGTATTAAGGTAGACCATGACTGAGGTACCTGGGTGGTTAGGTTGGTTAAGCGTTGGACTCTTGATCTCAGCTCAGGATATGATCTCACAGTTCATGAGATCGAGCCTGGTGTGAGGTTCCATGATGACAGCATGGAGCCTGCTTGGGATTCTCTATCTCCCCTCTCTTTTCTGCCCCTCCCTTGCTTGTACTCTTTCCCAAATAAATGAACATTTTAAAAAAAGGTAGACCATGACTGACTAATTTTATATTTATACATATAGTTGACAAGGGATGACAAGGTCCCTTCAACCTCAGACTGACTCTCTTGAGTAGGGTTCTGAGTCTCAATTTAGCATCAACACAAAGACTGAATGATTGATTAGGGATGCTGTCCTTGCTCATAGAAGGAGATGTCTGGTATGTGTGATACACATTTCTTTTTTTTTTTAATTTTTTTTAATGTTTATTATTTTTGAGAGAGAGAGAGAGCAAGCCTGGAAGGGGCAGAGAGAGAGGGAGACACAGAATCGGAATCAGGCTCCAGGCTCTGACCTGTCACCACAGAGCCCAATGCGGGGCTCGAACTCACAGACCGTGAGATCATGACCTGAGCTGTAGTCAGCCACCCAACCGACATAGCCACCCAGGCACCCCTGTGATACACATTTCTAATCCCTGACATAAAGTATGATAAAAAATAATACACTACCTTATTAATTATATACTTACTATGAAACTAAATTATAAGAAGAGGAAAGTAGTAGTTTTTAATATAAAGTAAACAAACATGACAATAGCTCTATAACAGTAAATGATTTCCAATAAAATCCATATTAAATTACATAAAGTGACTACTGTCTTCTTCATTGTTTTTTTCTTCTTCTTTTTTCTTTCTTTTTTTTTCTTTTGTAGTTTCTACTGAAATTAAATTTGCTTACCAGGCAACTAAGCATATGACTGCATCTTAGAAACAAAGCTATTTATAAAGAGTTTGAACAAAACTTTAATTGAATTGCTCTAGGATTGTAACAATCAAGAATGTGGTCAATTTGAATTTAAATTATTCAGATATGTATTCAAATAAACATGTTGTATATGAAACTTTCTGAATATTTTTAAAAATCCATTTTGTTTTCAAAAATATTCTAAAATAAAACCACTTTAAAGGTTTATATTTGGAGCATGGTCAGATTCCTATTATTATTTTTCTTAGATTCGAGAACAAATGAAATACTAAAATATATTGGAACAACTAAAAGAAGGAAATAAAGATCATTAAAAGAATTAAAAAGCAGGATTATGAGGAAAGGTGAAATTGATTAACAAAAATTATAGAACCTGGAATTCAGAAGTTATGTAAGAGAAGTCTCCAGGCAGATAAAAGAAATATGCGTAGGCAATGACACTCTTGATTTTCACCAAAGTCATTCTGACAGTATAAGCTGGTTATTTGATTATCAAGAAAGAATTTTCTGATTATATGAATGTTTAGCTGTACTGTAGTATTCTAAGATATGTGTAGCTTATTCTTTCCCAAAATTCATTTTAAAAAATCAGATTATGACACCAGATATTTTCCGCCAGTTGCAAATAAATTAGATAACCTGCTGTTCACAAAAACTGAGGGAAAGAGAGGGATGCATTTAGAATTATCTAGATTTTCTATACTACCTGCGTATCTGCTATTTTTTCATTTTACTGTAAACTGAGATATTGAGATATTCAGTGTGAATTTTTTAACCATTAATCTACTATAGAACACTACATTTAAATTTATAGAAATTTAAAGTTGAAACTAAGTGAAGTTGAAAGCCATACATATAAAATTCTAATTCTGTTTTTTTTTTTTTTGTCTTGGTGTTTAGATGAAGAACCTTTTCTAATTCTTGCTGATCATCATGAAATAAGGAAAATTAGCACTGATGGCTCCAACTACACACTCTTAAAACAGGTATGATATTCTCATGATGATTTCATATTTAATATGGGTACTCCAGATATGCATTAGAACTGTAGAAATATCTCACAATTAGAATTTATGAAGCACTTGCTCATGGATACATGTATGTTTGTATAGGAGATTACGCTAAATTTTATTTTGCTTGAATTGTCAAAGGGGTGTTCCAAACATGTTACATCACACCATATCTAAGAATGTAAAAAATATAAGATAGAATTAATGGAAGGGAAAAACTGTCGCAAGAATCGCTAGATTAGAGAAAGCATAAAATTATCTTTTAAAGTATTTTGTATTTCCCCCTTGGAATTTTAAAAATTAATACCTTTTCCAGAATTTTAAGTTTTAATTCATAGAACTAAGAAATAAAACAGGACTGACGATCTCTAGCCTTTCAAATTTAGAATTAATAAGGGGGTGAAAGTATAATTGTAATCGAGCCATGATTCAAAGGTTCTAAGGCACATATTTTTAGTTCTGCCGCCTTTATCCTCAACCTGTCCACTTCAAGAGAATCTGAGTTGATCTGTTTTGATGTTTGAGTCCTATTGTCAGGGTTTATTTATATATGTTATTTAAGATGAAAGTTATGGTTTCCATTTTATGATAGGATAGAAAACTGAATTGCTCACCTCAACTTTTTATTTCTCCCAGTCTGCAGTGGAAATAGCATAAAATCAAATCATTAAAACTACAGTGATTACTACATGGACTAGAGAAATCACATGCAGTTAGTTATAGCATATTTTTGGTTGTCAGGAGAAATAGCTTCTTTGGCAAGATTCAGTTTGTATCTGTTCTGCTGCAAATGTCTTTTTGCCCCAGACTGTACAGTAGTGACATAAATATGTGAAAGCACTGTCTACAACAAGTGTGCCAAAAATAAGGATATTTCTTGTTCTTGTAGTGTGGTTAAGCCAGCATTATGCATAGACAAAGAAGGCCATTCATGTGGTGATTTTTAGCAACATAAAGAATACCTGAACTATTTTTGCCACCTATTGATGGGTTCCTCTATTGCTCTTGTCAGTTTCAATCATTTTTCTTATGAGTCTCATTTTAAGTACAAATATTCATTAGAAACTGTGATAGTGACTTTTCCTGACAGTTAGATTTTCCAGTTTTCCTCTAAGCCACAGATTGAAAATGAAAATTTCACGTGAAAATCCAGATTTCTGGCTACTCATGAAAATAAATAGAAAGACATAGCAATGCTGAGCTCACATCCTTGAATGTCCACAATCCAAATTGTATGGCAGTTGACACTTTGATATAGAGGCCATGCTCTCCAATTCACAGGAGTCCTCAGACTTCCTGTGTGCTTACAACATGTCTCCTCATTCATGAATGTCTGTGAGGTTTAGATTTTTGTTCTTGAGATTGGAGTGTGCCACCGACATTCACTGTATCACACTGCCTCTCTCTAATGGTGAACCCTACAGAGATTGGGAAATATAAAAATATTTCCATGTTGTTTATAGAGACTAAACAGAAATCTATTTAAAATATAAGAATTAGACAGCTATCTCTTTAAGAGATGAATAATATAAGAGAAATAATTCCAGAGAAAAAGTTTTAGTATTTATAACTATGCTAAAATGGAAAAGTGTTTGCTGCCCAAATGTTTTTCTATATTATTTAACTTAATTCTTTTCTTCCACGCAGTCTAATTTTAAGCTTATAACAAAATTAGCAAATGTTGAAAATTATCTTTTTCTTTTGGAGTTGGTCTCCATACCCCCTCTAAGCCTCTCTATACCTTCCAAGTTAGATGTGCCAGTCCTTGTATGGCCCCTGCAAAAGGAACAGGCTTATTTTCTTTTTACTAGGTTGTTTTTGTGTATTTGTTTACCATTTCTTCCTTTTAGACTCTGCTATCATAAAGGGAAAAAGTTCTCTCTTTAGGACAGTCTGTTTATAAGCTCAGTTGAACTAATAACTAAAATAGCAACAATATTTATTGACTTCACGGAAGACTATTACAGAGCTTCAGTGACATCCCCTTGCTTTATTTTCCAATCCTGTGACTCAGGACATTTCTACTGGTATCCCTTTTGTTGTCTTCATAGCTAATATGTTATCAGAGATTGTTCTTAATGGAGCAAAATGATTTTTTCCTGTATGCATCATTTAAGTATTTCATATACCCAAACCACTTTAATGCACACTTTCAGATAGCAATTTTTTCCTCGTGGTATCTTTTTTGACCATTGCCATCACTAGTACCTAAGTGGGGATGACTTCCAGATAGTTTTCTTAGTGTAGTGTTTAAGAAAATGAAAAGGGAGTGAGAAAGATAAGGATGCTCATAAGGACTCTGAACATCTGTCTTTTGAAAGCATTTATTAATGTGACCACTGAGTAAGGAAATAGATACCCAAAAAACTAGAGACAAGCCTTACATCCAGTTTTGCCTGCAGTCTGTTTGGAATATATCATTTCTGTCAGGAAAGATATTTTTAACTGCATTTCATTACAGCATTATAGAAATTTTCAAGGAGTTCTAGGCAGTAGAAACATTTTTTTTCCTCAGAGATTTCTGTCTACATGTGCAGAATGAAGTAGAAAACGGAAGTAATTATATCTCCATATTTTCTCTCAGTCAAAATAAGTGAAAAAACATCCTTGTCTTAAATGTGAGAGGATTGTGTGTGTGTGTGTGTGTGTGTGTGTGTGTGTGTAGGTTATTAGGAAGAACGATTTACCCTAATATCTTGAATTTGATTCTCTTTGTTGTAGTCCATACAATCTCATGAAGCTTTACAGTGAAAAATTTTAACAGGTCGTAGATTTTTTTTTTTACCCTATGTATTCTAAAATGTAGTTTTAGGTAGGCCGGCTATAATTTAAATCCATACACCACATACATAAAGAAAATGTACTTATACTTTAATAACATGGATGTTAGAAATTAAATGCATTAATCAAATATTAATTTTATTAATTTAAGTGCATTTCTCAAGTAGCTTTCCAATGCTATCCACTTCAATCTCTGCAGTGGCTTTTATTCCAGTAAAATTGTGTAGAGAAACAAAACACAATTTCCTAAATTAATCATCTTGAACCAAAGGGTGCAGATCTTCAGCTATAGAAATGAAAGAAGCAAATAGGATTTTGATGAAACCAATTTTCAGCTCTGAAACCACTGAAATGGCTTTAGTGTTTAGACATTAGTTTGCCCATGCCCTTGACTTTTTTAATGTTCCTTGCATATGATTCTGAGAAGAGAGAATTGCAAAGTTTTCTGTGGGGATTAAAGGGTAAAGCTGTAGAAAAATGACCAGCTTAGATAGATATGTCAGAATTCAGAGCTTCAGTTCCTCTGCATTTATAGCTTTCATTTAATTATAGTTGAATTGCTAAATTTGGAATTGAATTTTCATTATATAAATTGATTATTGTAAAAAAAGGAATAGGATAATTCTGCCATGACTGGGTAAATCTTTCCTAAAGTTAGTGACAAGATTCTGTCTACCTTTTCTCTGTAAAACTCCAATTCATCCATCTGAATTGCAGGCCATCACAGAACCCTAACCCACTTACCATATTCCTCTGGTGTTAAAAACACTTGAACAGAAAGGATATTACAAACTCTATTGAAGTGCATTTATTAAACTTTCTACAAAACTTGGGCTATACTCAATTTATATTTTATTTTATTTTTTAATTTTTATTTTAATGTTCACTTATTTTTGAGAGAGAGAGACATACAGAGTGCGAGTAGGGGAGGAGCAGAGAGAGCGGGAGACGCAGTACCCGAAGCAAGCTCCAGGCTCTGAGCTGTCAGCATAGAGCCCGACGTGGGGCTGGAATTCACAAACTGTGAGATCATGACCTGAGCCAAAGTTGGACACTCAACCAACTGAGCCACCCAGGCGACCCAATGCTCAATTTATATTTTAAAACTTTGATTTTGCATGGACAACTTCCTAGATATGCATGCTGAAGTGCATTTAATTAAGGGGAATCCTCCAAGTTTTAGCTTGTGAATTAATATTTAACAAATCTTTTGAATCTGTGACTGAATTTTTTAAGCAGTTATTTTTTATTAGTAATGTCAGGAAGAAGTATACTTGTGTTCATTCATCTGGGCTTAGTGAGAAATTTACAGAATCGTGTTTACTTTTGTCTCTTATTTATGGCCAAAGGAATCCAATTTCCAAGGAGTTAGCCCATTTCAGATTAACTTTATAATCTCGGGCAAAGGAAAGAGATTGCTCATGTTAAGCCAAATACATAGCTAAGCATAAGATGTGAACCTGTGATTTTAATGCCATGACCACTAGACTTTGGCCCTGCTGTGAGAAGAAAAAAAAAAATGAGCATTTGCCAGAACCTTTTCTGAATTGCTTCTATAACTAGGCCATCGTTAGTCTTGTAGATCATTGGAAAGAAAGAAAATTATGAACAATAATAATGTAGCCTGGGCCTGAGTCTTAAGAAAGACTATATAAATCTAATGCAGTGTCATTATCTAATTCTAAATTTGGGAAATGGATCTGGAAGCTGAATTCAGATGTGGTAATTATCATCTTTCCTTTCCCTCCTCCCCAAACCAAACAGCGCATCTCCCTCAGGGTGCTATTCCTTAACCTATAGGACTACAGCTACTCATAAATGACCCCCAAAACAATTTGAGACTTAATCACAATTTTAGGATAAATATATACATATAATTTTACAACAGATATAAAGATATGGCAATGATCTCTTAGGGCTTTGCCAAGTGTCTATAGTGTCAATTTTTTTCAATTTTTTATTAAATTCTAGCTAGTTAACATATAGCATAATTTTGATTTTGGCAGAAATCAAAATTTGGTAGAATTTAGTGATTTATCACTTGTGTATAATACACAGTGCTCAACACAGGTGCCCTCCTTAATATCCATCACTTATTTAGCCCATCCCCCACCCACTTCCCCTCCATCATATATTTTTAATATATAATATTTATAAATTAATAGACTATCCAAGCCTTAAAATGAGTTAACACAATGGAAATCCTGATCCAAGTTTTGTTAGTCCATCAGGGTAGTAACATATGAGCCTTAACAAAAGGTCAGAATTAAATTAGCCCCTCAGCAATTATTTGAATTATTCAGCACCTAAGAAGATTCCAGGATCCTGATGTACAATTGTTAAATCAGTCAAAAAGGCACAAGTATCAAACCAAAAAACTGGGGCATCCAGAAATCCATCAGTTGAATTCATGTTAAGTTTTGTTACTTGTTAAAAAAATGCATAACCAAGAGTCTGAAGGCAGGCATATCCTCATATATCCATGTAGGATAAAAACATGTTAGCTACTCAGTTCCTCTTTGGTCAAATACTCACCTAAGGTTATAACTTGTAAATTCTAATATGGCACTATGTTGGCTAGAGGGTCTCAAGAAGAAAAAAACCCAACAACCACAACCACAACAACAACAACAACAACAAGGCAGCTAATTTATGTTGTTGACAAAAAATATTTTGGACAAATTGGTTTCTAAACCTTCTTTTCTGACTTTCATCAGATGACTATCTGAAGCTCATCTTAAATCTTCTGTGATCTTCTGTTGCAAATTTAGGTGTATGCTCTTTTCTGGTTACTCTACAGAACATACAATAATGACATTAAATTCAGATTTATTTAACATTAACCTAAAGTGAGAGTCTTTCATTTTACTATATATATATATATATATATATATATATATATATATATATATATATTTTTTTTTTTTTTTTAACCCACAACAGGGGCTAATCTTTATAAGCATTCCAAAAATTTTGAAACCTACTTGGAAAATATTTTCAAATAAATTTTACAACATCTTAAATGTGTGGTATAGAGAAATGTAAAGATAAGATGCTTTTAAAAAGAATTGGTCACAAATGCTATTCATTGTCATAACTATAACTGTCTAGGTTCAAAGGGAGATAGTGATTCTTACAAACTCCTAAGACATTTAAAAATAATTTCTATTAACTATTGTTCAAACATATCCTTTTTTATTTTTAGGGATTAAACAATGTTATTGCTATAGACTTTGATTACAGAGAAGAATTCATCTATTGGATTGATTCTAGCCGACCCAATGGCAGCCGCATAAATAGAATGTGTTTAAATGGAAGTGATATTAAGGTAACTAGATGTTACAATGATGGGATTATTGAATATTTTATTGGTATAGCTGACTTGAATAGAAAATGTTATTTGATGGTAATGATACAAATCATAAAATGCATTAGGTTGGTTTGAATTTCACATTTGTACAGTGCAAGTTAATACATACTTTAAATATGAAATATGAGGCTTTTTAATCCGTATGTTTCATTATAACACTGTTACTTGCAATAAGATAAAAATAAAACTGACTAAATAACATTCGGAACCTTATTCACAGCCCTAGAAATTGTGAGGGATGCTTTTGGCTTGAATGATTAGTGCCTGAGTTTCAATTGTATTGACTTATATAAAAGGGGAAAGTTGAGTCTGAGAATTTATGATTGAAAAAAATTAATTACTAGACTGTAGATTGAAATTACAGCGCTATTAAAATTAACCTCCTATATTGGAAATAATTGAATGCATTTTTATAAAAATCATGAATGTTCTGATTAGACAGTATCATAATTAAATACATATCACATTCTAGATATGAGCTACTTGGCTCCTTTTCTGTGTTATGTTGAGTTTTAAAATAAAATTATTTGCACTGTATATATGCAGTAAAATATATTATAAAGACACTTCAATTCAAGTATTATAGAACCCATCAATTGCCTTAACTTTTTTGTAACCATCTATAATATCATACAGAAATTTTATTGGGAGCAATCAATTTCAAAAATATTAATAAAATCTTAAAATGTGTATATGCAGTGCCAGAGCAACCATTAGGTTGGGCTCAGGTGATTTGTAATGACTGTATTTATGTATAAACTTTATTTATGTATTTATATATAAACTGATAGTTTATAAATATCAGTATGTGGCATAGATAAGGAAATGGATTTTTCTTTTTTAATTCTTTGAAAATGTATATAAAAACTATAAAACTAACATTACCCAAGCTTGATCATATTTTTATAAGACATTTAAAATTTTAATTACCTTTATATGTTTTGAATATACTTTAATATTTTAAAGGATTAACTAATATCTTGCCACCACTAACCTATTACTACTTTAAATAATGTCATAATATAGGGTAACAAATGAATCTTTTTTTCCTATTGGGATTACTAATTCACTGATTTTCTTATTAGTGATTTTCTAATTCACTAATTCACGGATGACAATGTAAATTTTCAGCCATGCCAAATTTGTAAAATTGGAATATGGGAGAAAGAAGAAAAGATGTCTTGCAATTCAATACAGTAGATCGATACCATTGGTTGCTGAAAATGACCATGTTGTCATATGTATATGTGTATATATCTATATCTATATCTATATCAGAAATTAAAAACATACAGATTTCTCAAATTTATTGCCTTTAAGTGTTGGAGCAAAGGCAACGACTGTGGTAGTCCAAATATGGATGATATAATTCCTGTACCACTTTAGGGTAAGACATAAAAGATCTAGATATAGATTTAGATATCTTCACTATTGATAACATTAGTGAAAGGATAAGTATAAACTTTCATTATTGTTTTATTTCCTCTAATTATATGACCATTGGCTTCTGTACAGCCCCAACTTTCAGTTTCTCATTTCACAGAATCCTGAAAAAACTGAGGACTCAGAAATAGTAATCATATAGACCAAGAATCTTGAGTTATTTTATATGCATCATATTTGTACATACAAAGCTTATGTTCTTATTATAGTTGATATTGTAATGGGTTAGAATCAAGCACAGCAGTTGTATGAATTTTACTTCCTTTGGTTAGGTTAAAATAGTGTATGTTCTCAAATGTACATTTTCTGTCTTGTTGTAGATAATTTAAATAGAGCATAACCAGTTGGGAGACTGGAGAATGCTATTGGTATCTCCCCAAAATCTGTTAAAGGTTAATAACATCAATAATTCTGTGTGTATGTATCTGTATGTGATAGTTTTGCCCCTAATTTTTAGAAGACAAGTATAACAAAAATGTGCAACTCTGCAACTGTCCAACAGTTTTTTATTTTGGTGTTTACTTCTTAAATCCATATGTAATTTTCAGGGACTGATTACATATTAGGTAATTTCTCACATCACAAACAAGTAATTTTATTAGGGTAAATTTGTTCTATGTCTTATGCTTATCTAAATTCCGTTTCTAATGTTTAAATAGAATTCTATAATCTCTGTAAAAATCAAGAAACAATTACTCGGTGCTTATTGTAGGTATTTACATTGTTAACCTTTTAAATTCTTATTTTGTTAGGTAGTGCATAACACAGCTGTTCCCAACGCACTTGCTGTCGATTGGATTGGAAAAAACCTCTATTGGTCTGACACAGAAAAAAGGATCATTGAAGTATCCAAGCTCAATGGCTTGTACCCTACTATACTCGTTAGCAAAAAGCTGAAGTTCCCCAGGGACCTGTCTTTAGATCCTCGAGCTGGGTTTGTAACATTGAGAATCTTAAATTAAAGATTGAAACTGTGGGTTACATTCAGTGTGGTAAATCTCATTCTGTAGGTTTTAACATGAAAACCAATATAAAATGTAATGTGTGGACATTCTTATTGAGAAGTCAAAAATAGAAATGTGACTCTCACAGTGAGAAAGAAAAACATTTGAAATGATGAGATTTAACAGCAGGTATTTTTAAAAGTTTTAAACAACTATTTTTCTAAGTAATCTAAATATATCAGAAATTAAAACATACAGATTTCTCAAATTTATTGCCTTTAAGTGTTGGAGCAAAGGCAACGACTGTGGTAGTCCAAATATGTATGATGTAATTCCTGTACCACTTTAGGGCAAGACACATAAGTAGTATCCATGGATAATAAGTAACCAGGTGCATTATCTGTGCACTCAAAAAGGATAGTATAGTGGAAATATTGAGAACGATTCATACTGGAGCTGTGTGTCAGTTGCATTTCATTGTGAGAAAGGAGAGCAAGTCATTGTAAGGATTAAAGCCAGCAAGCTGGAGATTCCAGGTGAGGGATGAACACACATTAAGGTGTCAGAGCTTAGGTGTCAAAGTTAGGTGTATGCCTGCTAAAGTTTTATGGATTATGACCATTATCATTCACTTTTAATTATGTTTTTTTGGTAGTTAGAGAAGGCATGCCTTTCCTTTTTTTTCTTTTTTTGCACTATAATTTAGAGTGATTATATACTCCAAAATGATCTCTGTAGAAGTTCAACCTACTCAACATGCCTGTTAAAATAGCAAATGTAGAGAAAATTTTATTTTTAAAAATAGGACACATTCACAGTAACAAGTGTTATAACTGTAGTGCTCTAAATTTTCTGCTATATAAATTAATTTTACTTAATACTTTCATGAAATCACTGCTTGTATCATAACATATTCAACAATTAGACATTGCTTCTTGCTAATAGGTTGTATCTATGTTTTTTGGTCCTTTATATTCATATTTGGCAATGTGATCATATCAAAGTATATTTTATATCTTAAGTTTAAACACTTTGGGTAGAAGCAGTACCTAATAGGAGAAGCCTTGTACTGTAGATACTCTCCTGTTTCCAAGGTAATGTGCAACTTTTAACTTTTTGCTGTATAATTATGTACCACTTTTTAACTCTTAAAGTATTTTCTTTTCCATAGCAACAGAAAATTCAAAAGAATGTCAATTCCATTTTAATCGAAACAGAATCACAAGAGAGTCTGTTTTTAATATGTTTCAGGAAATAATGACCAGATGTAATAAGTTTGACTATTATCATCATTCATTCATAAGAATGTGAATACTTTAATTCCTTCAATATTTTATCAGAAGATATTTATTTTAGCATGTTCAAAACATTGCCTTTTTCTTCAAAATCAGTATGGCTGACTTAGTTTTTCCTTTCATACTCTTTAGGATGCTTCATATTAAACAAACATTACCTGTAGGTCATAAAGGTTTGGGGAATTTACTTGTTATAAAACAAAAATGTCCTAGCCTAGTGAACATAGCTGAGTCTAGCTTTAAGTTTTATTTCTCCCAGTTACAGGTATTATTACCCTGTAAACCAAAGGCAGCCTTAAGTTGTCGTTAACATAAACCCATCCATCAAAAGTGTCAGTCAAAACGGTGAAGTACTAAATTATTGTAAATGTTATGAAAGACTCCATTGATTTCAATTTTGGATAATATTTTATTATGATATGGATATGCCACATTATAACAAAAAGAAACAGATAAAAATGGTATCTTCTTATTAAACAATTAAAGCTACCTATTTTAACACGTAAAATTTAATGACACCTTTTTGTTCATTCTGTTTTTCTCATTCCCCAGAGTGAGACAATAGGACAACTTAGATTTTAGTTTTTATGAGACTAGCTTCAGGGTGAAGTTTCCATAACTGTCTAAATTATTGTGTAATTCTGCTTCAAAATATATCAACTTATATTGTAATATTATGTAATAAAAATCCCCTTGTACCTTTCCACATCAGAATAACATTGCAATTTATGCATGTTTTGAATTTGCCAATACTACTGGCCGCTGTTTCCTGGAGAAATGTGATTTCTGTCCTGATATTTAGTGAGGAATAAGGCAAGGATTTGTTTAAAGGAGAGTAAAGATCACTGGACTAATGTAATGAAGTAACTCATGATCGTGAGGTCTGTGAATTCAAGCCCTGCGTCAGGCTCTGTGCTGACACCTCAAAGCCTGGAGCCTGCTTTGGATTCTGTGTCTTCCTCTCTTTCTGCCCCTCCCCATTCCTGCTCTCTCTCTCTCTCTCTCTCTCTCTCTGTCTCTCTCAATAATAAATAAATATTTATTATTTAAAATATTTTTAATATTTAAAATAATATTTAAAATATTTTTATATTTTAAATATTTAAAATATATTTAAAAATATTTAAAATATTTAAAATATTTAAAATAATATTTAAAATAATATTTAAAATAATATTTAAAATATTTATTATATTAAAAATATTATATTTTTTAAATAGTATCCCAATGGTCACAATATCAATTTGGATATGGTAGTTACTAAGCAAGAATGGTAAAGAAGATACAAGTAGACAGATCAATCATCTTCCTGATTGTTATATTGAAATTCAGCTGAGATCCAATTATCCTAATCATTCTGTTGTCTGGTTTAGTTTGAGAATTACTGTTTTAATTTATCATAAGTTTGGGGCAATTAATATTATTTACATCAATATTTATAAGAGTTGTTTATGCAGAAAAAAATACACACACACATACACATTTTAAAGTAGAATAGAAAATATAATATTAAAGCCATACTGAGCATTATTATATCTTTTTGGATGATTAACAAGTTATTTCAGGTAATCACATAGCAAAAGACCATTATGATAGACAATAAAGTGAATGTGTGATATGACTAGTTAACAGAAAATTAATGTACCCATTCATTTATTCAACTCACATTTCTTTAACATTTAGTGTACATCTGGCAGTGCTCTAGGTAGGAGTATAAAAATAAAAGGCACAGTGCTATCTCCAGGTGTTTCATGGTTCAGTGGGTAGGTAAATAAATAATTATAATACAATGCAGTTTTTTTTAAGTTTATAAAAATGGGGGGGGTGGGGGAAATAGAAAATGTTTTTATCTCAACTGGAATCAGAGAACCTTCCTGGATAAAACTAGTGGAGTAAGAATTAGCCAGTGATGCAGTGCCCTTCAGAGCAGGAGGTATTTCAGGCCAAAAGAATAAGTAAGCTCTCTGGGAAAGCAAAGAGGACTTTAAAGAACTTGTGATTGGAAGAGATTATTGCCAATGTAGGTAACGATAGTGAAAATAAATTTGCCAAGGACGCATTTTATGCTTCTGTATCTTGCCTTATGTCATTCTTTCTTCGTAGAATGCCCTTCTTATTTTCCTCTAGTTGGAATAACTTTCTGTTTTTCCAACAAGAGCAGAAAATATCTGTTCCTATGTGAAACTTTCCCCAGTTCTGACTAAGAAGACCCCACATATTGAACACATTCCATTATATGACTTTAAAATTTTTTTAATTTATTTTTTGAGGTATAATTGACATAAAATATTAGATTAATTTCAGGTGTATATATGACTATTATTGGTATAAATATTTATCTCTCCATCTAGAAAATGAGTTCTTTTAGCAAAAGGGCCATGGCTTGATCATTTTTTGTGCCTAATACAGAAGTTGTTAAATTCACCGCAAAAGGAAATAATAAATGGGCAACTGGATGTACACAGCAAATAGGGTTATAGCTACAGGGACATTTTACCTGCATCATTACCCAAACCAATACATCAGTATGTAAATAACCTGCATGTTTCAAGGACAAGAGTCATAAGGGAACTTTTGTTGTAAGGGAAGGAAAGGTATATCAGGAATGAAAACTCAGTTTCTGATTTCTGTGGGGAAACAAATATTTTATTAAAATAAACAGCCACATTAAACCATCCTTTCCCTACCAATTTTTAAGCCTATATTCCTATATTTAGTCAAAATATACAGGAAATGAATATAAAAAAATTATAATTCAAATAAGAAACAATTGCAGTTGGAAGAATTGTCTCTGGTATATTCCCTAAATTTTGGGGGGAAAACAGTAAAAACTGAGCAGACTTCTACTTTAATTTGTTTTAAAGAAATGTAGTATATTTCATTAAACTATAAAAGACATCCTCAGGAACCACAGAAGTCTGTTGTTATGGTTACAGCTGGCACTGTTGTGTAGTTCACACTTTGTTATAACTTACAGAGTAGATATTATTTGGGGCTGAGGTTTTTCAGATGTGATCTTAGGTAAACATTACCTACTATATGGGTGAGATTTAGAACTCCTCTTTTGACACTTTCACTGAAGTTTTCATTTTTCAGCTTTAATTATTTAAAAAAATTTTGTACTCAGCTAGTTTTTAAGAAGTTGAATTTCAGGTGTTGAAAATACCAGTACACTAGTACAGACTTATTGAAAAACTTGAAAAAAAAAGTATAGTAATAGGGCTTAAGTATGGAAAAGGAAATGAAATTTAGCCATCGGAAGGTAGCTACCCATAAGAGAGAAATCCTGTGTCTGTGAAGACGCATTTATACCTGAATACAGTTAAACTATACTTTTCTTCCATGCAATAGAATATACTCTTTTGGTTGATAAGTACTTAAATAAAAAAATCATGTAATAACACAAAATCCAGAAAAATCATGTAATACTATACACACAATCTGGATGCAACAGTTAACCTATTAACCAAACACAATAACCTATTAATAACCTATTAAATAAAACCAATATACAGAAAGTGTACACATTTATATGATATATATTACATATCTAGTACAGATGAATAATAATAATGTTTGCTAAACACTCCATGCTTATCAGTTTTCTAAATTTTTCCCTATAATTATTAGGGAACTAATATTATTATTTTTCTTTTCAACATGTGAGTAAATACAGGCTCACGTAGGCTAATTAAAGTGTCCTGACTCACATAGCTAGTAATATGTGGACCTGAAATTTGAACCCAATTAATCTGTTTCTAGAATTCATTTCCTTAAGACTCTGCATAGTTCTGCTTAGAGAAAAAGTTAGTTTATAAATCTAGAGACCTGAGCCCTTGTTTCAACTGTATCATAGTAGACTATGACAACACACATAATCTTATATGGTCTCAGTTTATCAGTAAAATGAAGGTATTAGGCTACATTATCTTTAAGACCTGTTACAGCATTAAAATCATCAGTTTAGTTATACTTTGTTCTAAAATCTGAAAAAGATAAAGATTATTCTTATCTTAAGCTGGCTATGAAAATAAGATTTATGTTTCAAAGAACTATCAGTGAGCACGAGATTTCTTTCATGCTTTCTTCCATCTAAGTAAAATTATTATTCCCTCTTTTGTGCCTCCATAGTAAAATAGTTTTATCATAATATTGTTTTCATTTGTTTTACATCTACCACCATTGTATTCACTGAGAGATTTTTAAACACAAAAATCATATCTGTTTATCTCGGTGTTCTAATTCTAAGAAGTATCTGGTACATAATATTGCCTCAACAAATTATTGTTTCAAAATATGTTCTCAATCTACTTAAAAATGGTTCTGGGCTGGGGTGCCTGGGTGGCTCAGTCATTTGAGCCTTTGACTCTTGATCTTGGCTCAGGTCATGATCCCAGGGTTGTGTAATTGAGCCCCTCATAGGACTTTGTGCAGAGCGTGGAGCCTGCTTGGGATTCTCCCTCTCCCTCATGCTCTCTCTCTCTCTCAGGAAAAAAAAAAAAAAATGCTCTTGGGTTTATTACACTTGTTACACCTGCTGACTTATTGAGGTAGATTCTCTGATCTGATTAGGAGACCTGAGAATCTACATCATTACTGCTTTGGGGGTTCCTATGTTTACAATATATACATTGCTCAATTATACATGCAATAAAAAAAAAAAGTAATTCTATAGGACAGAAAAGCTAAAACACAGTTTCCCAAAGTTTGTTTCCTGTTTTCTATTTACTAGGAAAATAAATGCTATCACCCAAGACTATGTGATAAAGAAAGGGACACTATAGTTCCGAGAGAATCACTATGTCAGATTAAAGCATATTAAAGGCCCTCACGATAAAAAAGATGATGCTTACTTTGTTTAAAAAAGCATTTAACAATCTTGTAACCATCTTGAAAAATGTGAAGTAACATTGATCAGGGAAGAATTTGTGGATAATAGAAGGGCAAAGCAAATTATGTCTGAATGAGAAGATCTATATAATTGAAGGGGAAGGAGAAGGGTCAGTGATCTCATGGAAACAGAGAAGTGAAAATGTGGGACTGTAAATAATCCAACTTGAGCTGAACGGACACATTTTTAAATATATATTTTTAATGTTTATTTATTTTGAGAGAGAGAGAGAGAGAGTGCAAGCAAAGGAGAGGCAGAGAGAGAGGGAAAGAGAATCTCAAGCAGGCTCCACAGTGTCAGCACAGAGCCCAACGCGGGGCTTGAACTCACTAATCGTGAGATCATGACCTGAGCCGAAATCAAGAATCAGGTGCTTAACCATCTGAGCCACCCAGATGCCCTAGAACTGACACATTTTTTAATGGTTGGGAGAACTGGAAGAAGTGTGTTTGTGCCTAAAAAAGGAGAGTTTGAATGGC
Source organism: Panthera pardus (assembly GCF_024362965.1). Lineage (NCBI taxonomy): Eukaryota > Metazoa > Chordata > Mammalia > Carnivora > Felidae > Panthera > Panthera pardus. The sequence continues at coordinate 89,564,743 of NW_026526655.1, forward strand.
AAGGACAGGATTTTAGGATGAGAGCTGTTAGAGAGTTTTCTGGGACTGATGTAACAGATGTTAGACTCCATGAAATGTGCTCTTCCTATTCTTGGCATCTTGGTTCAAGGTGGTGATAAGACTAGCCAAAAAGAAAAAAAAAAATTCAGATTACAAATAAAAATTGTAAATTGCTATTATATGGATGTCTGACCTTTTGGAATTTGTAATTTACTTAATGACTTCAAAAACATTATTATTCACATTCAGTAGTTTGCAATACTTTGTTGATAACATTTGATGGAGCAAACTTTTCTTTTTTTTTTCTCTCTTTTTTTTTTTTTTTTTTTTTTTACTTTTGGTATGTTTTTTAATTATAATGCAAACACATGTAGAGTAAATAGCTAAATAGAAATATGAATACTGCCTCTAATTAAGTCCAAATTGGCATGTTCTTTTTAATGTTACAGAAGTTATTACAATACTGCTTTAAATTTTTATTTGCTTATATTTAGTCTCAAAAACATCATGGTTGTATAGAAGCCCAAATATATTTGGTCATATCTAACATGGTTGAGAGAAGCTGGCATATGATATCATCTATTAGGGAAAAAAAAAATTGCTATGTTAGTGTTACCAAGATTCAGAGTCAGTAAGGCAAGGAGGAATGTTCTGATTTCAATGAGATAAACTGTCTTTGCATTTTTACTTCTTTCTGATTCAGTTTCTTCCCCTTTATCTATACTGCCATTATCTCCAGCAAGACAGCAAGGTGTACCTCCATAAATTTACTAGAAAGAAACATATTGTGTGGTTTTCTAGACACAATGTGTTTGTTGACATATGTTTGCTTTATAAATAAAAATATAATAATTCAAGATTTAAATAACTTAAAATAATTCAAGATTTAAGAAGTACACTTAATCCATTTCTGAAAGGCTTGATATCTAGTATTATTCGATGATTTGAGGTTTTCAATTTGTGCAAAACTACATAGATATACATAAGCATTGGCTAGCAATTCCAGTATCATCTTATACAAACTTGACTGTTGTATTTCCAGATTCAAATTTGCTTTTAAATTCTCACTCTCAGAGCTCTCTGTGAATCTCAGCTCTTGAATCTACTTTTCATTTAGTCCTTACCAGATAGATACAAATTTCTCATTTTAACTGCCCTGCTTAATTAGGACTCTTCATGATATTTTTGCTAGTAAAGAACTTTTAAAAAATCTTTATAATCCATTATCCCCTGCCTTTATGCAGAACACCCCAAAATGATTGTCAGCACAAAAATGCCCATATTTCTTACAATTATCATTTATGTTACCCCAGTATCTGATAAATGGTTTTCCCTCAAAACTTTTATTTTGTTATAGTGTGTGGTTAAAATGTCTACACATAACTATCACTGTCAGAATGTATGAGAAAAAGTTTTCTTTAAGAAAAGTTTGATTTTAAACTGAATATGCCAGTTATAAACCATATAGAATAATTTTCATACCATATTATTTTAATTATACATTCTCCAAATTTGAAGAATTAATTGTCCATGGTTCTACACTTACTAAAAAGAAAAGAATGGATCTGGGGCAACTAATTGGGTTAGTAAGTTTCAGTTTTAGTGTTGGAATGTGAAAAGGACATTAAAGATCCTCTAACTCATATCTTGAATTATAGAGAGAAGGAACATATTCAAAACGTAAAGTGACTTTTTCCACTATGATAAAAAATAATGGGTTTAATTAAATAGAAATTCCTCAGTAATTCCTATCACTTAAATAGTATTTACATTTTATGGGATGCAATATTTATGTTTACCTCAATTAGTTTTAGTAGCAATATAATTTTCTTCCTTTTATTGTTTTTTTCCCTACTACCTGAAATACCCTACTCTAGAACTTCTAATAACATAATTGAAATCAATGTTGTCCAACATATGATTATCTAGCACTTGAAATGTGGCTAGTATGACTGAGGAACAATTCAGTCTACTTAATTTTATATGATTTTAATGAACTTAAATGTAAAGAGTCACAATTAGCTAAAGGCTACCACACTGAACAATGCATATTCAGGAAAATATAAAGTACTCCTCCATAAATCATTTTGAATTTTTCACTGGTAATGAGCCAAAAGAAAAAAGTATATATCTAGATAGTGTTATTCCTCCAACATTACAGATGCGTTTTGAAGCCTTACCTCTGTTAGTTTTAGAGATCTGTACCTTGTTAACACTTGCAGATATATTATATGTTATATAATATACATATAGGGGTTTGTGTGCTATAGGAAACATGTTTAAAATTATATGGATATTTCAAAGTGTACTATATGTTTAATAAAAATCATAAGAAAAGCTTGCATTAAGGTATGCTTCTTAGAAGTTACAGTTCTTAGAGATACCAAGAATTAACTAGGGAATAGCTGAGAAAATAAGTGAAATATCATATGATGTTTTACTCCCTGAGTGTCTGTAAACAAAATTGTTATTGATTTTTTTTTCCTAGGTATTTGTATTGGATTGATTGCTGTGAGTATCCTCACATTGGCCGTGTTGGAATGGATGGAACCAATCAGAGTGTTGTCATAGAAACCAAGATTTCCAGACCTATGGCACTAACTATAGATTATGTCAACCGTAGACTCTACTGGGCTGATGAAAATCATATTGAATTTAGCAACATGGATGGATCTCATAGACACACAGGTTGGTCCAGTAGCACAAATGACTCAGTATTTTATCAGTACGTACATTATTCATTTAGAAAATATGTACACACTTATGTATTCATTATATATAATTTTTCTCATTAAATTAATTTTGTAACTTAAGATTACATGATCATGTTCCTTTATGACAATATTGGTAAATAAGAATTAGATATATTTACTCAGAACTTCTGTAATCATGTATAAAAGTCATTGGCAATATTTTCTCTAATTGTACCTTTCAAAGTAGTTTTTACAGTAAATGAACAATTTTTTTCTTAGTTAATATATACATACAATCTTAAGGGATTGAGATAGAAGGTTATATGCCTGTAAACATAAGATTATTATTGCAATCTGGTAGGGCTAAGTTTTTTAAAAATACCAAATAAGAGTATAGTTCTCGAAAGACACTGAAGTAATAGCATTTAAAAGTTATCAATTCTACTGCATACATGATCAAATTTATTGTTATCTAATCAACAATGGCCACTAAAATTAAACTGGAAAACAGCCATCAAATTACAGTAACATACAGGACATTATTTGAATATGAATGAATATAAAATTCTACAGATACTTTATTTTTCTATTTTTTATAACTCTGAGTAGATTAAAAAACTCAATATAAAGGATATGAATGAAGGAATTAGATATGAGGAAAGTAACACTGGAATTAGGGATGACGGGGAGGTCTTAAAGAAAAATAGCTGAGGATGAGGGAATTCATAAGAGCAATGGAGAAGGACATGATGACAAAGACAGAGATGACAGAGATGTAACAGAAACCACAAATAATTCCAGTGAACACTCAAAATACTTTAGGGGTTTAAAGATGACACTTTTCCCAGAATGAAGAAGATAATTTTTTATTTATTTTTTATTTTTATATTTTAATATACATCCAAGTTAGTTAGCATATAGTGCAACAATAATTTCAGGAGTAGATTCCTTAGTGCCCCTTACCCTTTTAGCCCATCCACCCTCCACAACCCCTCCAGCAACCCTCTGTTCTCCATATTTAAGAGTCTCTTATGTTTTGTCCCCCTCCCTGTTTATTATTTTTGCTTCCCTTCCCTTATGTTCATCTGTTTTTGTCTCTTAAAGTACTCATATGAGTGAAATCATATGATATTTGTCTTTCTCTGACTAATTTCACTTAGTATAATACCCTCTAGTTCCATCCACATAGTTGCAAATGGAAAGAATCATTCTTTTTGATTGCCGGGTAATACTCCATTGTATATACATACCATATCTTCTTTATCAACCTATCTGCCAATGGACATTTGAGTTATTTCCATACTTTGCCTGTTGTTGATAATGCTGCTATAAACATTGGGGTGCATGTGCCCCTTAAAAACAGCACACCTGTATCCCTTGGATAAATACCTAGTAGTGCAATTGCTGGGTAATAGGGTAGTTCTACTTTAATTTTTTGAGGAACCTCCATACTGTTTTCCAGAGTGGCTGCACCAGTTTGCATTCCCACCAGCAATGCAAAAGAGATCCCCTTTCTCCGCATCCTCACCAACATCTGTTGTTGCCTGAGTTGTTAATGTGAGCCATTCTGACAGGTGTGAGGTGGTATCTCATTGTGGTTTTGATTTGTATTTCCCTGATGATGAGTGATGTGGAGCATTTTTTCATGTGTCGGTTGGCCATCTGGATGTCTTCTTTGGAGAAGTGTCTGTCCATGTCCTCTGCCCATTTCTTCACTGGATTATTTGTTTTTTTGGGTGTTGAGTTTGATAAGTTCTTTACAGATTTTGGATACTAACCCTTTATCTGATATGTCGTTTGCAGATATCTTCTCCCATTCTGTCAGTTGCCTTTTAGTTTTGTGGATTGTTTCCTTTGCTGTGCAGAAGCTTTTTACTTTGATGAGGTTCCAATAGTTCATTTTTGCTTTTGTTTCCCTTGCCTCCGGAGACATGTTGAGTAAGAAAGTACAGCAGCCAAGGTCAAAGAGGTTTTTGCCTGCTTTCTCCTTGAGGATTTTGATGGTTTCCTGTCTTACATTTAGGTCTTTCATCCATTTTGAGTTTATTTTTGTGTACGGTGTAAGGAAGTGGTCCAGGTCCACTCTTCTGCATGTTGCTGTCCAGTTTTCCAGCACTGCTTGCTGAAGAGACTGTCTTTATTCCATTGGATATTCTTTCCTGTTTTGTCAAAGATTAGTTGGCCATATGTTTGTGGACCCATTTCTGGGTTCTCTATGCTGTTCCATTGATCTGAGTGTCTGTTCTTGTGCCAGTACCATACTGTCTTGATGATTGAAGACAGTTTGAAGTCAGGGAAGACAAATGGCTTTTTATTGATGGCTTTTTATTCATCTTTATTGAACTAACATCACCTTTGTCATTAGGTGTTTTTATCTTCAAATAGTAAGAGGGACCTATCTTCACAGAGAGGTCCCAAAGAAAGCCCACCCAGTAGCATGGTTTAGCTTATCAGGCTGCTTTCTTCTCTGGCAGTAAGCTTAGAACAACACCCTGGGTGGAGGGAAATGGGAGGAGATGATAAGAGAGGATTATTGATAATCTTATTGCCAGGTGAGACCTTGCAAATGTGTGCCAGTGTGCAGTCCTCAGAAGGATCAAGTCACAGAGTTTAAAAGTAAATGAATAAGTAAACAAATAAAAACAAAGGAGACAAAAGTCACTGAAGTCATACCACTTAATTATTTGCCTAAGTTCTTCTCAGTTGATGTTTAAACAAATATATTATTCTAACTATCATAGCTGACAGAAAGCTTTTTGAGGTGCTTTTTTAAGGGTAAGAACATTGAGGTATCACAAGTGTAGTTGGATGAGTCACTTATTTAGGTGTTGGCAATGCAATTATAGAGATAAAGAAACTCATCAGGATGCAATTTGAGTGAAGAATTATTTAAAGATGACTTTAGGATTTTAATTACAGCAAAAGTAATGTTGACAAATCAGAATCACACTTAGCATTCAGCAGTTATATCTTCTCCAAAGAATCAATAATGAAATGTTCTGCAACATTCTCAGATGATATAATTGAAAGTTTTATTGTGGTAATCAGTATTTTCCCCATGTAACTAGGAACCCATTTATTTTTAGCATCTATATAAAGCTCTAGGTTGTTGTGAATGTCTTACTTTCTACTAAAACTGTTCACTGTACAATATTATTTAAACAAGTTTTGGTCAGATAAGTGAATATTGAAAACATATATTTCGGCATCAAATATTTGCCTATTTGCATTGGAGACTTCGTGTTTGAACACAAATTGTAGTTAAAAATGTTGTCTGTTAGAAACTATTGATTCCATCTCCGATTCATTATTAAAAATGATGTCAGATATGTGGGTGACTAATGCTTTGAAAACTTAATACAAAATTAAATATGTATAAATGAAACGTCTTTCAATCATGGTAGTCATGGTGACTTTGGGTAGAAGGACATATATAGCAGGGAGAAATAGCACTATATTTATTAGAGTAAAATATTTGGCTGAAAGATACCCAGGTATGATGTTATCAACATTTTAAAATTTGATTTTGAAAATACTTGGAGGCTCCAGGGGAGAAAAAGAAAGTAAAAGAGTTGATGCCATCAGAAGTATTTTCTCCTGAAGGCTTTCTCAGAAAGACTAATGAAAAATTCATTAAGCATCTTATCAGGCATCTGCCAATAACTGAATGTAAGCCAACAATTACCTAGTAGTTACTAATGAGCTACTCATTGTAGGCAGCCTAAATTATGCTAATTCCACAGTCAGTGGAAAAAGAGGCATTCATTTGTCATGTTTGTGAAGGGGAGTAGCATTTTTATATTTCTCGCACTTTCCTGGTAAAGACATAGAGAATGCTGTGGTTTCTTGATTGTGTATTTGGAGGTGGAAAATGAGACTTTGACATCAATAGTAACTTTCCCATTAGTTTGGTCACTGATCTCTTTTCTTATTCTCTTAACTAGACTAGTGTTATTGTTCTCATTTATTCTTAGAGAGTGGGACCAAAGCTTATTAAGAGTGGGATATGTCAATCATGACAAAGTAATTTGAGAATATGAAAGATATATGAGAAATTTCAGAATTTTGGCTTCCATTTGATAAGCCAAATCTTAATAATGGAGAAAAATTAAACCCTGGCAGGTTTTTTTTTTCCTCCAAACATATTCTTATTTAACCGTTCAGTAACTTCATACATGAAACATTACTTAATTATTACTTATCCAGCCTAAGAAATTCTAAAAATTCGGAATTCTATGCCCTAAATAATAGATCTGATTACCTCCATGGTATATGTGACTTACAATTTGCTTAAGAATTTCCATCTATCTTTCTCTGCTATCTCCTCTACCCCAACCCACCTTCCTACCAGTCTAAACACCACATTGCAAAATTAAATAAAAAATAAACAGTCAATTTGCCAGCTTAGGCACATCTAGATGCAATCTTAGTCTTGTGAACCTCTTCCTAATGTCTCTGTATATCATTTTTCTGGTATTTACTATAATAATTATATATTGATATGGTTTAATAAAATGATGCCATAGAATATTATATATGCTCCTGGATGACTGAGTAAGTTTTATTTAAATCAAATTTTCATTAGTTCATTTTTTTTTTTTTTTAGTTTTTTGATTTCTTCCCTTTCGATCTGCCCATTCAGTCATTCATGTATTCATTCAACAAATATTGATGGCTCTTTCGATGCCATGCCTTATGCTAGGCTCTCAAGTTACAAAGATGAATAAATTTGTGGTTTTAAAGCACTTGTAATAATGGAAAATGCTGATATGCAAGTAAAAACATAAATTAGATTGGGGTTAGAGGAATATGCAAAATATTTTGAAAATGCATGGAGTAGTAAGAAAGCTATTGCTGAAGTAAGGGAATCTTTGAGAAATGTGAGATATTGGTACAAGTTCTCCATATGGCAAAATGTATAAAGGATTCTTTACACAGAGGGAACAGCATGTGCAAAGATGTAATAGAGTCTTGAAGCAGCATGGGGTTTATACAATTTGGCCATGACTAGAAGTTATATAAGAGGGAGATAATGTCACTAGATGAACATGGGCAAATTTAGGACAGATTGTGACAGACCTTGTATGCTAAATAATTTGGAATTTATTCTCTAGGTCATAGGGAGCCATTGATGGTGTTTAGCTGAAAGAGTGCTGTCATTAAACTTGACAACAGTATGGAAAATGAAAGACCCTAGAAAAGCAACCAATTTAGAGGCTGTTAAAATATTTTAGGAGAAAATACTTGAAGTGATTATAGCTGTGGGAATGGGGATAAAGTATTACATTCAAAAGTTAATTGGATAAAAAACAGGAGAGAGATGCATCTGTAAGCCTAAAATAGCAGAAATATTGGTGGTCAAGGTGCAAATATTAAGTGAATATTTTATATTATGCACTTATCTAGGGAAAAAGAACTTCTAATTTTGATGACATTAGTATCACATATATTTGTCCATTTTACAAGGAATTTAATAAGTACCAAATTAGGCATAACTTAGAGATTCTTCTTGAAAAGCTCTGCTTTGATGAGAGGTACATTAACTTTAACAAAAGGGTCAGCATAAGAGGAATTCTAAGGATATGATTAAACAACCTCTAATGTAATGTATCTTTCCCTAAAAAGCATTTCAGAACACCTGATAATTTATCTGGAAGAAAGATTAAAATTGAATGATTCTTTCTCTTCTTACTTTCACTTGAGATAGAAAATACATCTAGTTAAAGATTAGATAATTTTAAAATATTCTTGTATTGAAATGCTTAGTGTTTAAATGTATAAGTGTCTTTATATAAAAATAAAATATTCTAAATATATACATAATAATATTCTTGTAGGTATATATGTTTGGGACTGATTCCTACCAGTCTCAAAGTGCAACAATCCTCAGAGAATTTTAGGCTTTGATTTTGGATAAGAAGTAATAAACCTTTAGGGACCAGGGTGACTTAGTCTGTTAAGCATCTGACTTCTGCTCAGGTCATGATCTCTCGGTTCGTGAGTTCAAGCCCCATATCAGGCTCTGTGCTGACAGCTCAGAGCCTAAAGCCTGCTTCTGATTCTGTGTCTCCCTCGCTCTCTGCCCCTCCCCTGCTCATGCTCTGTCTCTCTTTGTCTCTCAAAAATAAATAAAGGTACTAGTTCATTTGGGATAGTAAAGAGAACAAAAATGTTGCTTAAAAATGTACACCCTGCTTTAGTGGGACATTTTTATGTTACAGTTTGTTATTTCCAAACTAACTGTATCTCCTGCCTATAGAAAAACATCTAGATTTTATTTCAAAATTTGTGCTGCAAATTTCTGAAATGAGACCAAAGTAAAGATCTTTTGTCATTGATTTCATGCACTTTAAAAAGTAACAGCCTTCTCTGAATGAACTATCTATGAAATAGGTTATATAATATCTCCTGAGAAAAAATTTTTTCGATAACTTTGCATAGCTACCCCAACTCAGAGATTTCGTTTTCCATTTAAGGAAAGAAAATTAAATTCCACAAAATTCTAGTCTTTAGAACAAAATTTCATTCTGACTGCTTGTATCAAACTACATGACATCAGATTTCATTTTCCTCCTATTCTGTTACAGGTGCCATTGAAGTTGAGATACCTTAGAGAGGTAGCTATTTTCTTGACAAAAAGGCTGAAAATAGTTTGTGATTAGTATTAACAATAGGGTGAGCTAAGAAAAAGATATGTTTGACCGTGAATTTTTCAATTTATGTATTCAAATAAATACATAAATTTTTTCTAGTAAATATTTATCAGAATATTCTTCTTTGTATCCCAGAATGATTTAACTTGTGTAAATTCAGTTGGTCACATATATATTTTATCCAGCATACTGGAAAAATGCATACTCATAACTGCTAATTTCTCTGAAAAGGAATCGTTGGTTATGATTCCAAACTACAGTTTATCACTGAACTGTCTTTTAGTCTGTGGACAGATTGTTGAAAATTTCATGCAATTATGTTGACTATGGCTCCTCATTTATTTCTATATTCCTTGACCTGAAGAACCTTACATTGAAGTGTCAATATTGTAGTCCACCTCAATTGTTTGTTTATTGCTCTGAGAATCCAGTTTGTGTTATGAGGGGGCAGTTCTGTGTTTGGATTTAAAAATCCAAATCATAATCCATGCAGTGATCATCTAATTAATGTTGGAAAAGGAATCCAAGTCTCAGCATGCTGCTGGTGAAATAGCATAAATATATATACGAAGGGTTTTGTTCTAAGAAGTCACTTTGAAAACACTGAAAAAAACAATGGGAGCATGTTGTGCTTATGTATTTTGAAACTCAGTAGCTCTTGCATTTGGGTCTGTAGAATATTTAAATACACACTGAAACCAAAAAAGGAAGGGAATCTAATAAACACCACTCTCCAAATTTACAATATTCTAGAGTGTTTCTTTCTTGGTAGGATATTTCATTTTAGTACTTTTGGAAAAAAAATCTCTATCATTCACAGTCCATTACAAACAGTAGACTTCACAGGCTATTTTATGCCAATGGTGTTGATGTGCTGCTGTTTACAATACAATAAAAGTTAATGGAAGGGAGCAAAATACAATTCAGTTACTATAGAAATGTTCCTGAAACAGTAAAATAAATTGAAATTAACTGCCATTTCTAAAAAGTCTTAGAATTTCAGTGTCAATCATGTCTTTCAGTTTTGTTCCTTGAATAGCACATGTTACCTTACATTGTGTATATGTTTAAATAGATTATTATTTTGCAAATGCCACATATATTCCATATACTTTTTGAAATGGGAAATTTTAAGTATTACCCTAGTATGACTTTTCAACCACTTTCAAAAATCTTATCCATCTTAAATAAGAGGCAGTGGGGTATGGGGATCAGTAGGTCTGGCTTTGTTCCAGGTTACTCTCTAAGCAGGTTGCTTTGCCACAATATGGTTCAATGTTTTTATCTATAGAATGGGTTTTTTTATTTAATAAGTGACTTTCTAACATTTCTGAAAGGAATTTAGCTGAGGTTGGAACTGGGAGAGAAGACTGTTTTATCAATTACTTCACCTACCCCTACTTATTCTTAGGACTACCTAGAGCACATTTTAAAATGCTTGTAATATGTTACATTATTCTCTGTTTTTTATTCTGGAACCATATTTGTAATTGTAAGAATTTGCAAAACCCAGATAGTAAACTCATGTAAATGGCTCTATTGATAACTGTCCCATAGGTAAAGTCCTTTTTTTAAGCTTCACAAACACATTCCTAGTGCATGTGTGTGGGCTATCATAACTCCTATATTTAGTTCTGATAATCGCCTCTGAAAACACATTGCCAAATGTCTATGAAGATTTGTGTCACCAGCAGAAAAATTCAGAACCTTTCAAAGCAACAGTACTATATGTTTACCAAGTGCACAAAGCAATGTTGCTTTGTTTAGAGACTGGAAAGCAGTGTCCTGGTCAAGAGATGATATTTATAGGCAGAGTGTAGTTTTCAAAATAAATGTACTACAATTTGCATTGTCTGCTCTATAAATACTCACATTCATTAACAGAAATACTCTTTTTAGGTATTAAATATTGAAATGGCCATATTTGACCTTCTATTATGAATAACTTAAAAATATGTAGATGAGAGAGGGTGCCTGGGTGGCTCAGTTGTTTAATAAGTACCTGACTTTGACTCAGGTCGTGATCTCCCAGTTTGTGAGTTTGAGTACCAAATCCGGTGAGTTCGAGTTCCGCTGCGGGTGAACATGAGTTCCTCTTTGGTTAAAACACAAGCCCCGGGGGAGCCCCACTTTCTCTCTCTCACTCTTATTCTCTCTTTCTCTGCCTCTCACCCACTTACGCCCCCCCACCTCAAAAAAATATAGATGAGAGATGAGAGAGAGGAAGTTGTTGTTTTATTAAACCACATATTCTTACTCTATATGGAGAATGTGTATTATTTGAAGTGGATGCCTTTAGCCTCTAATGGCTTTAAGGATGCCTTTAGTCTCTTACTAATGGCTTTAAAGAAGAGCTCTAAATACAGCACTAATTTCTATGTTCTCCATCTATATTACATTCATTTCAATAAGTATGCATTTAAGTGTCCCAGTATACACTAATTCATTAAGGAAGGACATATAACTATTGTTTGGATATTTGATCGGTGTTTAAAAGATGTCCTCATATTATAGAGTCTCAGGTAGTAGCAGCTCAGATCTGGTATGCACTATGGCATATGCCAAATAGAAGAAATTTATTTTTTATTCCCTTCAAGGTTTCACTGATGGATAAACTTTTTGAAAAATTGTGTTCATATTGAAAAAAGTAAATTTTGAAATTCTATCATAATATTTGGAAATGTTGGCTATCCTTAGTGTTCTTGCCATTTCTTAATGCCTTTATTCATTTCAAACAATGGACTTTGGACCCATTTGCCCGAAATTTTATTTACAATACTGTTACCATTAAGTAGGGTTGTGTTAAAGAATAGGCAGGAAAAGTGTTCATGGAGGCAAATATTAAATGGAACATTTCTTACCCTATTGTAGATAGTTCTGAGGAAGTACTTATAAGAAAAAGAGGATTCTGCAATCAATAACACTGAAGGGGATGCATAATTACTGATAAAGAACAAATGTCTTTGGCCCTAAGGTTATATAAAGCACTTTCTTTTTGATGGGGTGTTGGTAGCTACAGCTACTGGCTCAGCACTCATGCTCTGGAAATTAGTAGACTGTGGCCATTTTGCCACCCACCCAGTCTTCTCTGTCACTTCTCATAAACTAAAATCTATTATCCACCCACTTACTGACCACTGTCATGGATCTCCCACTTTCTTTGGCACATTAAACTACTTTCTTTCATCATCTAATTTTATTGTGTGTTTTCCAGCATACATTTTCTTTAGCCTTACTTTAATCTCACCTCATTTTTTCAATGCTAAATGTTTCTCTCTTTTTCATTTCATCCTTTTGTTTTTGTTTGTTTGTTTGTTTGTATGTTTTCATGCTCTCTTCCATTAATTTATGCCCTAGCTTCTCTACGTAGCTTGTTGTACATTATTTTTCTGGAATGGTGTGAGGGAAAATTGTTAGTATCAAGGTCTCTCAGAATAGAGGATTAGTGAGCATCCTGATCCTCTTTTCTGAAGACAGATGCTGTTTTCATCAAGGTCAATAGTTTGTACCGTACTGCCTAGACAATGAGTATCGTTGATTGTTTTTGATCTGGGAAGAGATATAAGAGATAAAAAATATGTGTGTACATTTCGGATGCCAGGGTGGCTCAGTCTGTTAAGCAACTGACCCTTGACTTCAGCTCAGGTCATGATCCCAGAGTCTTGGAATTGAGCCTTTCACTGGGCTCTGCACTGACAACATGGAACCAGCTTGGGATTCTCTTTCTCCCTCTCTCTCTAACCCTCCCCTGTTCATGCTTGCCCTCTCTGTCTCTCTCTCAAGATAAATAAACTTAAAATGTAAATATATTTCATATATATTGAGATATATATATATATGAAATACTACCTGGAGGGAGTTCTAGTTGGCCTACCTTTACTTCTTTGCCATGTTCCAAGTTCTAGAATGCAGACCTCTGTGGACTGAATCACCAAGGCTCTGTCATCTTCTGCCTTCAGGTTGAAATGAATCCATGGGAAACATTGACAGGAGATTAGAATGTGGATGGAGGAAGATGTTGGAATATTTATTTATTTCCTTTCCCTCTTGCTTACCCACAGTGGTTTGGCAGTGGCTGAGTTCCTCCACTAAATGACCACTGTTCTTATTGCATGGCTCTTTTCCACTAGCCATAGCTTTCACCAGGTTCTGGTAACAGACCTAAGCAAAAAAAAAAAAAAAAAAAAAAAAAAAAAATCCATCATCAGTACCTGACCATACCCATACTTCTGTAAATAATTCATTTATTCTTTTCAATTATCATTTAAAATTTGTTTTCTATATGCAATAAGAAATCTGGCTGATATAAAAGGGATAGGAAAAGGTTAAAAACAATAAAAAAGTTGGAATAATTTTGCAGTATTTCAGGAACTTGAGCCTTAGGATAATATCATCAAGAATCAGACAGTAGAAGTCTTAAAATACATTAAAAAAGAAAAAAATGACAGAATTTCATGTTTTATCTAATATAATTGTTAACTTTACTTTAAAATTTTAAGAGATTAAATTTCTAAACCTAGTTGGTCATACACTGACAACTATTAGGGCATTTTCTTCCAAGCAATGCGTAAATTCTTTATACTCAAAAGGAAAAAAAAATAGTAATGTTCAAGTTAGTCTGTAATTTTGATGGTTAGTGGTTGCATTCTATGAACCCTGTTTTACTATAAAAAATATTGCTAAGGTTTTTTTAGTAATTTTTTAATGTTTATATAAGAAAAAGAGAGAGAGAGCGTATCTCTGGTGAAATTTCTATTTTAACCCATTGGGCAAAGTAGTGCTTAATCTGCCATTATCCCAATATTATATTCTACCTATAGCACCAACTATGACATTTTAACTCTACAAAAGATGGACACTGTGTAATTTGTGCATTTTGTTCCTAAGTATTTAAACTAGATAAGTTGAAATACAAAATTAGAAAGATATTATCTAGGAATACACTTGTTTAGCATGACGAATGCTATCCAAAAAAAAATGAATAATCAAGAGTATTGTTATAGAATAACTCTAACTGTGAGGCATTGGTTAAGCCAAAAGCATATTCTGGATTTCCACCTTTTCTATTTGCCATAATTACTAGGAACATTAATAGGATAGCATCCAACCTGACTAAAAAGGAAAAACTCCAGGGGTGCCTGGGTGGCTCAGTCAGTTAAGCATCTGATTTCAGCTCAGGTCATGATCTCATAATTTGTGAGTTTGAGCCCCACATCAGGCTCTGCACTCACAGCGTGGAGCCTGCTTGGGATTCTCTCTCTCTCTCTCTCTCTCTCTCTCTCTCTCTCTGCCCTTCCCCAACTTGAGCTTTCTCTCTCACTCAAAATAAATAAATAAACTTTAAAAAAAAAGGAAAAACTCCATAAAGAGTATCCTTTGATTTATTTTTTTTGCAAAACACCAACTTCTTTATTCTGATAGATATAGTCTATAAGATAAAAATTAGGAGCCTAGTACTTGAGTGAAATGCTGGAAATAGTACAATAAATAAGGCTCTTATCCGGAATAGAGACTTAACTACAGAAAGCAGCTTTAAAATAGGCTTTAAGGATATAATAAATACCTGTTAAACTGCAGCCCACACAATAGTTGTATTTTTTCTGTCCTTTTTTTAATATATGTACTGAATACCTATAAACAAAAACTTCCTAAGTTTGTTTTTCACATTTGTGTTTTAATTAAGCAAGTGCAGTCTTCTATATGACAATTGGTCATATTATTTTTCTCTTAAAAAGGATAGCCTTTATTGTTTTTAGCAAACATTGACTACTTTTTCCATAAACACAACCACATCTCAGTGAATTTGTTAAATGTTTCTTTCATGCCATCACATTCCATGTTTATATTTATATGGACTTATTATTATGAACTTATTATGAATTATATATGAATATATAGTTATATATGTTATAAATGTATTACAAATGTGCATGCATGTATTTTATAAATGCATGTATACATATATGCACACATATTTACAAAGCAAAAATAAGTAAACAAATAAAGAGACAACCAAAAATAAGCAATTTTATTTTACTCATTCTAAATCAGAAAAGTTTCTTATACCAAAATATATGATGATTTGGCTTGGAACATCTCTTTTAATCTCAACGCGGCCTAAATTCAACATCTGTTGATGGAAAAACAACCATGGCATGCATTTATTTATACTTATCATTTAGCAGTTAATATATGGCGATTTTTTTTCACAGAAGCTTAAGCAAATAGTCAACTTGTTGTAGAGATTTAAGTCCTAAAGAAGAAATAAAGCATACTGCCAACTTGTGAGCTGAACTCCTAGAAAGGCAATATAAAAGTATTTTGTTTGTTTATTTTGCTTTATTTTGTTTTGCTTGATTTTCATGGGCATTGTTTGTGGCTATTAAGTGAACTTTTCACCATCTCTTAGAGAATAGATTGTTGGAGCTACTATAGTATTAGATGTATGGGAATGGATTTCATCTCGTTAACTCAAGTTGGTGTTTTTACTTTGTTTTCTCAAGAATAAATATTCTGGTGGTTGTATGTGATGCTGTTAGGGAAATAAACATGTTTGCCAAATGAGCAGTCCTGGAGCGGGCTTATAAAGCCACTAGAGTGACATTCCTATTCTTTACGCCAATATCAAATAAGGGATTAAATCAAACAGATGGTCACTGTGGGCAAATGGGCTAATTTTCTTCACTTTGACCTTTTCTATATTCTCTGTACATTCAGCTGTGTGCCATCCTTCTTCTGAAATAAGAGTTCACCTTTCTGATCTCCATAAATTTATATTGATTATCTGATAACACAGATTTTTCTGGTGAGTAATCACTATAAGATTAGGGATAGTAAACTTGTCCAGTACTTAATTTTCCTCATGTCTGAAAATCACAGAAAAAAAAATCACTTAATTTCAATCAAGTAATTAGGTAAACTGACTTTCATATGGAGCTTATGAAATTAGTCATTGCTTTATATACTTCTAGTAGCTTACTAAGGCTGCTATAACAAAATACACAAGCTGGGAGTCTTAAACAACAGCAGTTTAGTTTTTCACAGTTCTGGAGGCTGGAAGTCCAAGACCAGGGTGGTGGCAGACTTGATTTGTTCTGAGGCCTCTTTTCTTGGCTTATAGATGGTCCTCTTCCTGTGTCTTCACATAACCTTTTCTCTGTATGTGTACTCCCCTGGTGTCTGTTTCTCTCTTATAAGGACACTGGTCACATTGGATTAGGACCCCACTCTTTTCTGCCTCCAGATACAGTCATCCTGGGGGGAGGAGGAAACAGTTCAGTCTATACCAACACTTTATCCTACTAGGCTGGCTTTCTTGAAAACAGTGCTAGTAGGTAAAGTGGCAAAGAACTCAACAGCCAGAGTCTGATTTAGATTCTCATTTACTTGTTTTTAATCCCCCTCTTTGGTCAAATTACTTAAATTTTCTAGATCTTAGCTTTCCCATCTGCAAAGTGAGATCTATCTACTATACAATAAAATTATGAATATTAAATAAGATATATAAAGTAGATATCGTATCACAGGGTTTCTCAACCTCAGAACTATTAATATGTGAGTGTGATCATTTTTTGTTTCGGGGCCAGAATTGCCTCCCCCTCCCACTGAGAACCACACTGGCCAACTTCCTGGTATCAAAGTGCTTAACAAATGTCAGCCATAGTTACTTACTGAATAGTTACCAAAAACTACGCAACATTGGAGATGTTCATAGTCAAATTCTTACAATGGCTCTACTTTTTATATATACATTAAATCTCTGGTGGACAGAGATTCTTTTAAAATGATGATTAATTTTTTGAGCCTGTATTTAATGATGAGATTATTTACTTTGCATCTAAGGAAATGTGAGTTGATCTTTCTGGGAGTTTCAACTTACTCTGCCAATTTTCATTTTATTTTGAAAATTTCCAAACATACATATATGTTGAGAGATTGTTATAATCACCCATCACCAAGATTAACCTGGTTTTTAACATTTTGCCACATTTGTTTTATCTTTCTGGAATGAATTTGTACACCTAAAGAGGGAAAATGGGAATAGTTTGTGTAAGTAACTCAGATATAATTCATTCTGGTAAAGTGTTCTTTTCATCTTTCTATCCAATTCCGCATATCATTGTAGCAATAGACTCCATGTCTGTAGGAATACACAGATCATTCAGTTTGAGTACTTGCATCAAAAGTGTACACATATGGATTTTGCTTGAGTTTTACTTCCTTCATAGGCATAGTATCTATTCTGAGATGGAGTTCTGGCTAGACCCTAACGTGTAATCTATTTGCAGGAGACTCATCTTATTGCTTTTATTTCTATTTTCTCTGAGTGATAGTGAATTCTCTGACCACATTTGGCCCAGTTGAACAAAACTAACCAATTGTGCTTGAAATTTTGATAGTTTTTCAGTTACTACTCAGGAATATGCCAAACATTAATTCTCAGTCACGAAAATCTGTTATAAAAAGGTACTTATTACTGGGCTTACAGTACCTTTTTTCATCAATGAACAGTTTCTCAGAATTTCTAATAGATCTGAAAATAAATATGAAGAAATATTGGAATGCTTGTGCAAATTAAGGAATTTCCATTTTTTTATTTATAGCTTTTGAAAAGTTTTTTGAAGAAAATTCTATCATATTTTAAAGTTACTTAATCTTAAATCACCAAACAAATTTATTATATCTCATGTACCTTTTAGGACCCTGGAATCTCTTGAATGAAAAATTCACATTTGTGATGCTCAATCTACTCTTCACATTTAAACCTAGTCCTATAATGAAAGTATAATTAGGAAATAATTTTAACCTGCAACTAAACAGTTTTATGACTGTTAAACCTGCTTAATACATTGTGGTCTGTCACACTTATTTTCCTTCATCCCTATGCCAGCTCATCTTGCATGTAGAAATATTCATAAAATCTCAGTGACTAAAAATAGTTTATAGTAGTCTTATAGTCACTTTATCTCCAAGGAGTTAAACAACATCTCATCCTGGATATATAATTTAATCAATTTGAAAGTGGGAGAAAACAGTACAACGACCTGTAGATTTAAGGATTTAAGTTGGGAAAAACTGGATGGATGGAGATATATATATATATATATATATATATATATATATAGAGAGAGAGAGAGGAGAGAGAGAGAGAGAGAGAGAGAGGAGAGAGAGAGAGAGAGAGAGAGAGAGAGAGAGAGAGAGAGAGAGAGAGAATGGTATTTCTTTCTGTTGAAGCCTCCATTATTTGTGAGCAGGATTGCATTCATTTCTTCCTAGTGGTCGAATCAGGCTAACTCTGAGCAAAGCAAACTCCTGTGCCAGATCCTGCATTCTCTTAACCGGTAATAAAGAACCTTGCTGGCCTGACAGGTTGTCACAGCAATTATTCACATGAAGTTCTGTAGCAGTTGTATCTGTCAGCCCATGTAGTATTGAATATTTTAACTGGCAGTCTTCCAAGACTGAACATTAATCTTACCATCTCCTATTACAGTCCCTAATCAAGATATTCCAGGGGTGATTGCACTAACATTGTTTGAAGACTACATCTACTGGACTGATGGGAAAACCAAGTCACTCAGCCGTGCCCATAAAACCTCTGGAGCAGACAGACTCTCACTGATTAACTCATGGCATGCCATCACAGATATCCAGGTGTATCATTCTTATAGACAACCTGATGGTAATTATTCTTTCCATGATTTCCATAAGCGCATCAACATCTTTTAGTAACATTCCATTTTTGTTTCCTCCATGGTTAAGTGTAAATTTATTTTTGAGAATGAGTAACAGATTTCATTATGTAGCATAATTGTATAGGATGAATTCAGTTGATATCAAATATGTCTATTAAGGAATATGATTAGAAACTCAATAATAGTACAGATTATTATTAATTTGTTGATACATTAAGTTGAAGTGACAATAATACATGTAGTTGGAGAAATAAAGAATGCATTCTTGAAATGATTTATTTACAAAATAGTCATAGGATCCTTACTTTCTGGAATGCTGGGTAAAAGGAATTATATTTAAGTATCTATGGGGCTCTAAAAATGAGGAATATATCAAATTTGCTTCAACATATGTCTAGTAGGAATTCTATCAGGCCTTATGGAATAAATATTTGATTATTTTGCTTAAAACACTATTTGGCTTAGAAAACAAGGCCACTACACTATTAGTTGTAGCTCATTGTTCCATTGTTTTATTTTACATTTATATTTCGAAACATATGTTTGTCTTCATCCCAAATGCTTTTAGTCCGTATTTTTCTGATGGACAAGTTTTTTCTACTAAAATGCTTGTTTTTGTGAAATGTATCCTTAAAGTTTTTTAATGGCAAAATTAATGCCATTGGACAATGAGTAAAATTTATCATAAAATACAATTATATTTATGACCTTGATGAATTCTTGATTACAAAATTCTACAACTTATGAAGTTTAAATGTCCTATCTCTGATCCCATGCTATATTATTGGTCTTGATTATTCTGTTTTGTTGTTTCTTTCTCATCTGTAGTCTCTAAACATCTCTGCATGATAAATAATGGCGGTTGCAGTCATCTGTGCCTCTTAGCCCCCGGAAAGACTCACACCTGTGCATGTCCCACCAACTTCTATCTTGCAGCTGACAACAGGACTTGCTTATCCAACTGCACAGCCAGTCAGGTCAGTAGAGGTCTAGAAATCATATCATGGGATGTATTATCGAGCTGTTAGAAAGATTTTGCCTGAACTTTGTTTATTGGCTTAAACCATTTTGAAATGTCATTTTTTCGTTGTTGTTTAGCATAACATTTTATACATCATATAGAGGGGTCACAGAGTAAGGGAAAAGCAATCAGTGTATATCATTAGAATGAGACCTTAGGAAATAGAGGAAAAAAGAGAAACAAAATCAAACCTGAAAACCATTTTTACACAGCTCTGCACAGAACAGTGGTTCAGATCATGAGTGGCCATAACAGAACCATCAGAAGAGATATGACATATTTGATGAAGGCAAGGTGGTTGAGGCATAGCTATATGCAGCTTAAACAAAGAAAAAATTCTCCCTAGATAATCTGCTCTATCACCATCTCTGCTCCTCTCCCATTCCTCAGAGAAAGTGATGTGGAAAAGATGAATTAGACAAAAAGTAGGTTTCTAGATATTTTTATTGAAATATTATATGATCTAAATAATTTCATTCTAAAACCTCTTTTTCTTCAGCATGTAATTGTTTTTAGTAAAGGCATTAAAATTTCTACTCGATGGTAGTTGCATGAACTTAACATTATTACTTTCAAATTTTAGGTAACAGTCATATGACATTATAAGATTTAATTTTGTTATATTTGAGTCATTCTGTTATTTAAGATAAAATTGTCAAAGAAACTATGATTTTTTTAAAATTACTAAATTTGTTCTTGGAATTCTGTGTCTTGAATTTGCTAGTTTTCTAATTCTAGCAGTTAATTCATGGCACAACACTGAATTTCTCTCAGGATGTGCTTATTTTCAGAATGGAGAAGCTAATACGAGTTCACCCAGTTTCTCAAATTATCACTATGAGTATCACCATTAAAAAATGGTAGAAATGCAGAAGACCAGACCACTTTGAGGAAGGCAGTATGTGTGGAGGTTAAGGCACATACACTGAAGCCAGATTCACTGTGTCTGTAACCCTGACTCTGCTTAAATTGGCTGAATTTATCCTGGGTTTGTTATTTAGACTGTTGATGCCTCAGTTTTCTCATATTTTAAATGGAAATGTAATATATCCAGGCCACTATTTTGGCGATTCAATGGAAAAAGTCTTGGTACACGGTAAGTGCTGTTATTGCCCTTGCCCTGTAGTGAGTGCAAACAAAATGTATTTAAGGGGATTTGTGCAAGTAGTGTCAGCTGCCATCAGGAGGTTCTGATGTGTAATTGGAAGCACAGGTCACAGTTTCTTCTTTCTTTACAAAGTGTGTTCTAATTATAGTCCCCTGTTTGTGTAACTAAAATACATTATCTTTAGAGAACTAGATATTTAAGTCACAGTGACACATGAAATAAGCAACTTAATTATTCCTAGAGAGAAAATTTAAGGGAGAAATCACAGGTTTTTAAATATTTTTTTTTCATGTTTATTTATTTTTGAGAGAGAGAGGCAGAGAGAGAGAGAGAGAGGGAGATGGAGAACCTGAAGCAGGCTCCAGGCTCTGAGCAGTCAGCACAGAGCCAGACGTGGGACTCAAACTCAAGAACTGTGACATAATGATGTGAGCCAAAGTCGATGCTTAACTGACTGAGCCAACCTGGCACCCGTTTTTTAAATATTTTTAAATATAACTCCTGTTAGTGCTGTTTAGTTTAGACAAATCTCCTGCTTAAACTCCAGGTTATTCTGAAGTATCCTCCGGTCCTTTGTTCTGGAGTGGTTCATGAGTCACTCTGTTGAGGTAACACTGGTCTTAGGTGACTTGGTAGAAATGATGCCTGCCTACCCTACTTCTAGTGTGATGAGCCTCAGGAGCCAGCCAGAAATAGAGTAAAGCCAAAGGCTGCCTGACACCCAGAGGAATACCTCAAATAGTAGGACATAGGGAGTCAAACATCAGCTTTTATATAATCATAAAAGGGATAAAACCTTTCAAATTATTATGTAAGATAACCTATAGTTATACTTATTCAGTGACAAAAAAAAAAAATCAGATCAATGAAATGAATACCCAGAAAAAAATTACTCATGTAATTAAATTATTTCCCAGTTTGGTATCAATGGTGACATGATGAAAATATTTATAACTTTAAAATACCCCAATAGTGTTTTTACATGAAATTTTTTAAAAATTCAAGAACAAGACAGAACAACAGTGAACCAAATTGTGGGTTCAATATCTTTGTTGTCAGCAGTACTTCCTGAAAAGAAGAGTCGTCACTTAATTTTTTTCATTTTTATGAAAAACTTAATGAAGAACTATTAATGCAATCCCTTAGTGGTTATCCCAGCAAGTCTTATGGTTTATGCGACCATTTGCTGCTGATTTTTTCCTGATGCAGTGAGAAAAGAAACTATTGACTGTACACTTCTTGCAGAAAAGTCGGTTCATAGAAACACAATTTTTAGTGAGGTTTGAAATTGAAGTGAAGCAAATAATATAGACATTTTAGAATCATAGTATTAAACATTCTGACCAAAACGTTACATTTTAAATTTATCTTACCCAAAGATTTTTATTTTTTAACATCTAATGAATGCAACCAATGTTATATCCCTTGAATGATACTGATTTTTAGAAAAATAAAATAGACAAATCATACCAGTAAGAATTCTATTAGAATTTAAAATGAACATGAAAATCTATTAAAAAATCAAGATTAAATCCAATTCTTATATCATTTATTACTTCAAATATTAAATTTAAATTATTTTTATTTCCTAATAAAGAATTAATTAAAAATAGCTTTACTTATTTTTTAAATGGAGACTTTCTCTATCACAAGTAAACTTCACTTGTGTATTCAGGATTTGCATTTTATACTTGTATCCATTTTAATAGACGTGTATTTAGTAGTTCCTTCATAGCTTCTTCTTGTGGGTGATAATTGCAGTTTGCAATTTATTTTATGAAGATATTAGTCTTGGAGAACATTTACCATGAAGAATGTTTTATATTTATATTTAGCATTTATCTTTTTTAAGTTACTGTATTTAAGTATGAGAAAAATGAAGCCCAGACACAAAATAGAAGAAATCATCCTCTGAGGGTAATGAATAAAATGTTGATTAGCATAAAAAGTAACATCATAAGTATATTTTACCCTGGCCTTCTCTTAGCTCAAAACCTTTTTATGTTCTTATTAAAAAGGAAATGGCAAGAACAATCGTCATATCATATATAATTCCAACAGTTGGTGTTTATTTAAATCAGGCATATGTAGTGAGTTTTAAAATACGTATTTTAGATATTTTCAAATCTTGATTGGGGAGACTATGAATATACTCAGGAGGTATGAAATCCTCTTACTAATGTACTTTGATATACTGTAATGACTGGAAATGTTTAATGTTCAGGGCAATTGCTTTCAGAGTTAGCCTTATATCCCCAGACAGTCACTATCTATAAAGGTAATATTTTTCCTGTGGTAATTTATGAAAACCACCACAGACATGACCACAGGCTAAGCAAATACGAGAAAATCAGTTGAACAGTCAGCTCTTGCCTTGGATTCACAGTGCTCTATTCCCTCCCATATTGCTACTGGGGAAAAAAATCACTCTCTTATTTAAGAAAATAATGTAGATCTGCCTTTAATCAACTTCATGATATCCAAAGAACTTCAGCAAAGGCTAGCATCAAATTCTCTCTTACTTGAAGAAAGTAATAGTATTTTCTTTTCTTTTTCTTTTTCAAGTTTATTTATTTCGAGAGAGAATGTGTAGAACACACGCAGGGGAGGGCCAGAGAGAGGGAGGGATGGAGAGAGAAAATCCCAGCAGGCTCCATTCTGTCAGACAGTGGGGAGCCTAAGGTGGGATTTGAATTCAGAGCTGTGAGATCATGACCTGAGCCTAAATCAAGAGTCCAACACTTAACCAACTGAACCACCCAGGCGCCCCAATACTTTTAGCTTACTAATAATCCATTTCATTCAACAAAATTAAACCTAGACTGTAGTTTTCTCTGTTACATATCTGTCTGGCATACAGCATGCTAAGATAAATGTCACCTTGCGTTCAGGTCACTCACATGAGAATCACAACAGAAACACTTCAGAAAGAAAATTAATAAATTTTAGAAAATTATCAAACTAATATTTTCAGTTCCAGATAAATTTTGTATACATGCTTTTCCCTGAATTTCTGTTGAAATAAAGACAAAAATAATTTGATAGTGCTGGAAAAAATTTGCTAAACTTTATCTATTGCTTGGTTTTAATACTGTAAATTTTTAATGCCAATTATTTTAGATACATGTATGCTTTGTATGTAAAGTGTGATTTTCTTTAGTTTCTTTTATTTTATGAGAATAAAATAACCCCTGTTTCAGGATGAGAATTGGAATTCCATTCACCTTTTAAAAAAAAAATCCAATAATAACCTTCTGAAATATATTTCTAGCAAAGAGTTACTTGTGTGCTAAATGGCTTATAAGTAAATGATATCATACAACATTTTCAACTAGTTTCTCTATTGTTAATCTTTCACTTGATGGTTTGTGACCAAAAAAAAGGAGTTAAAAAGAAATGTTGTTTAAGTAATAGAATTATTATCTTCCTTATAATTTTTAACTATTTTAAATGGAAAGGATGATAGAACAAATAAAATACATTAATAAATATGTCAGTGAATAGTGTTTTGGATAATCTTGAGAACAAGTTTTATTACAGCAGTTTTCTTCAATGTTTCTATTTTTAAAAAGTAATATAATATTCAAAAAATTAATATTCAGCAAAAAAATCTGTTACAATCTTATTTTTTTACCTTTCTTTTTTGACATGCCACTGTTCATTTTAAATTAGATGCATCTATTATTTGCTAGGTTCTTTGCCAGGCTTTGTAGAGGAAGATGTAATATGGGGTGGTAAGTCATTGACCAAAATAGCCTTAATATTCCTCAACTTGAGATGGTTTCTTCCTGACCGTAGGCCCCTGAATCACTTTTATTAGAGCTCTTACCTTAGAAAACTTATAATTGTGAATTGTTTCTCTGCCCCTTTGAGATGTAAATTTTCTCCCAGCCTCCTGCCAGTTTTATAGCCCAGCAATATCTTCCTCAAGGACCTGGGAACCACCCCATAGAGATTTAATCATAAGGGGTACCAGGGTCTCAGTTAGTTAAGCATCCGACTTCGGCTCAGGTCATGATATCATGGTTCATGAGTTCAAGCCCTGCACTGGGTTCTATGCTGAGAGCTCAGATCCTTGATCCTGCTTCAGATCCTGTATCTCCCTCCCTCTCTGCCCCAACCAGCCCCCACCCCACTCATGCTCATGCTCTATCTCTCAAAAATGAATAAGCTTTAAAAAAATTTTTTTAATGTAATCATCAGAAAAGATAGTCCAAGCCTGTCTCAGTCTCTGTTGGAAGGTAGGAGCCCAGTTTTGATAAGTACTACTAAGCAGATAGTCTACTCATGTTGACTATACTTTTCCATTAGTTTATCCCTTAGGTTAAACCCATTCCCTGCATTTTGTGTCAGAGAAGTTGAGTGCAATCTCTCTCCTGTATTGCCATAGTCTTAAATAAAGTCTTCCTTGCCTATTTAACTTTCTAGTGCAATTTTTGTGTCTATTTTTTAGTTATGACAATTTATTTTATTTATCCTAAAAGATCATGTGTATTTATTAAGAATTTTGAAAACTGAAAAAAACTTTACTGGTTTTAAGTACTTTAAAGAAGTGCCCTTAAAATTTATGTGGACAGATATTGATTATGGCTAAAGGCTGTGTGTTCAGAAAATTCCATGAAATCACAGCATGACAGTGCTGGAAAGGATCATCCAGATTATCTTAAGCTCCTCATTTGGAGACTAAGGATCAGAGACAGATTGATATTAATCAAATTGTCTAAGATTGCTAAGAAAATGCAATTCAATTATCTTAAATCAAATTAACTAAATTAATTCAACTTTTCAATTAATTCTGGATACCTTTTCCTAATATTTCTATGGATTTTTATCCATATTCATCATTTGGCAAGCTTCTTCTAAAGGCCTAGGTAATAAATATTTTAAGTTTGCTGGCCATGTAGTCTCTGTAGCAACTACATCACTGTTGTTATGGTACAAGAGCAGTCATAGATAATATGTAAATGGATAAGCTTGTCTGTGCTCTGGAAATCCCGGGAGGTTTTCCTGAACATTGTGCTTTCCTGGCAGATCATTTTGTTGCTTGTTGTGCATTTATTCCTTATTGTGGAATGCTCTAAGACCACCACAGTTCACATTTGTATCAAGAGAGTAGGTTAGGCTGCTTAGCCCTGGTGAGTTTTTAAATATTTATTGTATATGGTGATAGGGTTCTTCAACCTTTCTTCGTTTTCTTTTTTCTTTTTTTAAGTTTCGTTGCAAAACTGATAAATGTATTCCATTCTGGTGGAAATGTGACACTGTGGATGACTGTGGCGACGGATCTGACGAACCTGATGACTGTCGTGAGTACATCAGTGAATGTAGGAATTTAGAATTAAGAGTTCCTTAAATCCCAGTTCTTGAAAATTAAAGCAAGACCTTAAATATTTCCTTCTGATGCTTTTCCAAAATCTTTAAAAATGTAACAAAAATTGTTAAAATATCTTGGGTATGTCTCTGTTAACTATTGCATTTAGAATGATGCTGTCAGTAATTTGTGTTATTGTTTTGTCTTAAAATTTCTTACTCGTAGTATAATTACACTCATGTAGTGATCAGTATAGTAACATTCAGCATGATTTTGACTGGATATGTCACCAAATTAGAAGCAAAACTGGGCAAGTTTTTAGAATTCCACTCAATAACTAAAATCTTACTTTAAGGGATTAATCTTTCAATTTTTCTGACAGCATTAAAATACTGAAAATTCCTTAAAAGTGAGATTTTTCCAATATAAGTCATTAGTTTGTTCTTTAGCAATTTAGTATGCTCTTATTAGTTGCCTTAAAATGACTACCAATTATATTTTGACTCAAACTGTAATTGGCACGGTTAGGTATCATATACATACATACATACATACATACAAACATATATATGCACATGTGTTTGTATATATGTGTGTGTGTGCACATGTATATACACATGTACATTTAGGTATCACTGGTAACTTCGGTTGTAACAGACACACAATAAACTTTGTCTTGATAGACTTTTATAGTTCACTCCATGGGTCACTCCAATACTGTCCTGTCAAGTTAGAGGCTTTTAGTCAATCATGATTCCCTCAAATCTCAGTGGATAGTTGCCATGATTTGGCCTTGACAATTGAGTTCAAGATCCTTAGGCTTGCACTAAAGAAAGACAGTAAACTGTCTTAGTAAAAACTAGTTGCTTTCTGATGTAGAACTTTCCACCACATAATTACAAAACTGTTTTAAACTTAGGGTATCTAGATAGTTACTTAGATGAGATGGATCCCATCTCTTTGGGCACTACCAAGTGTATAAAACATTTGAAGTTGTTTCACATCGTTCATTTGTATCTTTGAAAGCAAGAAACTGTATATTCAAGGAAAAAGAAAAAAGATACAGAAGTCATTGGTTTTCTAATAGTCTCTTCATGTTTCTGGAATGTCCATTGGTCTTTGAGTTTTTAATACAGTTTTTGTTTTCACTATGATAGGCAATATATGAAAGTAATATCTGTGTGAGATAGGTATACTATTATGCCTGAATTATTCTTTTTTAAAGTTATTGAATTAAAAGAACTATTAAAGAAACAAGAAATTACATTGCTGAACAACCAAGATTTACTAATTAAAAGGAAGTTATTAATTTCCCTGTGATAAAGTAAATTTTCCTACAATATGGTAATTTAATGCATCTTACTTTGTAATTTATAGAAATAAAGGAGAATGAATATGTTAAATCAGTCCTCATATTAAGGTGACCTCCCCTGCCCAGATTCACTAATATGTTCTCTAAGGAAATACCACCATAATGACCTACAGTTACAGTCAGTGGCACCCAATGCTTTCCGTTCTAAAATATCTGCATCTCCAGAGTTCCAATTTTAATCTTGACTGGAATATCATGCTATCACCATACTGATATGAAAAATTAACCAAAGATTTAGTATAGTAAGTTTTTCACATTTACACACTTTCAGACTGCATGGTGAACAAATATAACTTTAATGTCTTTTGAGGGAACCAAAGAGACATCTGGTATCTGAGAGTCTCTGCATCATCCTTATCCTGGTTAAATACCAATTCAACATGTTTTTATTGGTGACATTATCTCTGTGATCTTTTAGTAAATGATCTTTTACTTGGAGTCGACGGGTTAACAGCACCAAACATCTGTAGGCATGAAGCTTTATTTTAAGAGTTATGGTGAGGTGGAGAGTGATGTACATGAGTCTGTGGAGTGTTTAGAATTCATTTGTGAATAGCTGCATCATCAAAATTTGCAGGGACTAGGTTGCTGGCAATATCTATAATTTCACCTGAAAAGGCTGGAAAGCTTAATCCCAGCTTCACCTACTTGCAAACTTCAGTAGTGTTATTTAAATAAATGTGTTTAAGAGTGATGCGTCATGAATTCTCTGGCATCAGAAGTTTGTAATTACAGTTTCCAGACCATTCTAGAGACATATTTAAAAGTCAGATGGCTTCCCAGTTATTTCCCAGGCATGAAACTCCTCTGATAGTTGTAACCCTTCTTATGGGAAGGTTGGTTCAGTAGCAAAGGAATATTCAAGAAAATCATATATGAAGCAACAGGAAATAGAGGAAATTCACGTTTAGAATGTGAGAAAATTAAGTATCACACAGTTTAAACACTTAACTAACTAAACACTTAACTACAATTGACTAATAAATGTCACAGATTGGAGTTAAATTACTTTAAACATTTCAGAACTCACTTCTATAGAAGTCAAGCATATATTGAGTTATTTTTTAATGTTAAGGAAATTTTTAATTGTAAATATAAAAGCATACTTAATGTTCCGAAGAACATTTAAAATATCACTTATTAGTATTTGGTTGACTTATTTGAACAACTAAGCAGCATATTAATTATGTTAAAGTCAGTGATTAGTAATGTACATTAGGATCATCAGTCAAAAGATAAGTGTTTTATTACAAGCAACATAGATTGTGAGAAGACTTCAGAGTCAGATCTGGATCTCAATTCCAGGTCTGGCACTTGAAACTTGTACATCCTTGGGTTATAATTAATATCCATGAGAACTAGTTTCCTTATTTATAAAATGGTCATGGTGATGGGGAGGTGAGGAGGTTATGACAAGATTCAATTCGTAGTTATATGTGAAAGGGCCTAGCCCAGTGTCTAATACAGAGTAGATGCTCAGTATATCCCACTTTATTATTATGATTATTATCATCATTATTTCTTTAAATTTTTTTTAATGTTTATTTATTTTTGAGAGAGAGAGACAGAGACAGAGCATGAGAAGGGGAGGGACAGAGAGAGAGGGAGACACAGAATCCAAAGGAGGCTCCAGGCTCTGAGCTGTCAGCACAGAGCCCGACAAGGGGCTTGAACTCACCAACCGTCAGATCATGACCTGAGCCAAAGTCAGATGCTTAACCGACTGAGCCACTCAGGCACCTCATCATTATTTCTTATATAAACTCAAAAATATGGCAAAATGCATTATCATGTGGAATTAATTTCTGTTAATTTATGAAATGTAATCTGGAGGTCATCTGAGTTGCTCACAGCTTAGCTGTACTGTAATCTGAATCTAATAGCTACCTAGGTGTGAGACATCCACAATGTGCTCTAGAATATGTTTAATATGATGAAATAATAAATATTTTTAATGTCAGAAAAGCTCTTTTTAAGAAGGCATGAGCTAAGATTGGCATTTGGTGATACCTGTATGTTTTCTTCCCTAGCTGAATTTAAATGTCAGCCAGGCAGATTCCAGTGTGGAACTGGACTCTGTGCTCTTCCTGCTTTCATCTGTGATGGAGAGAATGACTGTGGAGACAATTCCGATGAACTCAACTGTGGTAGGTGATTAAATTCTTAACTAAGGAACATAGATCTAATTCTTAGCTGATTATGTGTGCGCCGATTTAAATTCAGACACAGGTTTCAGCACAAATTTTTTTTGTTCTATCTTTTAGACACACATGTCTGCCTGTCAGGTCAGTTCAAGTGTACAAAGAACCAAAAATGTATCCCGGTAAATCTCAGATGTAATGGACAAGATGACTGTGGGGATGAGGAAGATGAAAGGGACTGTCGTAAGTCACCTTAAAATGTTCTGTCTTATCTTACTTCTGAGTCCCAACTGAAAATGGTCTAAAAATTATTATTATGTACCACACAGTGTAGAAAAACATAATACCAATTATGGGCAAATAGCTCCAAATAGGTATCTATTGGGATGGGTTATTTAAGAAGCTCTCTATAAAGAATATAGAGAAAATTAAAACATGGTGGTCTTTACTTAGAAAACTACCTGAAGATTATGGCAAACAGGAAACAACATGCATTCATTCACATCATCCTTAAGAGAAGCAGCAAAACCAACATTACAGGTGACTGTGGTGTTTTGTTCATAAACAGATTTTGTGTGTGTGTGTCCACAGTAGGAAGCTACAGGTAATTTTCTTCTATTGATTAGTTACTTGAAATCAAGTCCATTAATTGAGATTGTTTTTTTCCCATAAAATACATATTGAATGTATGATGAGCAAAATAACCTAACAAAACTATTTGTTAAAAACTGTAAATAATATTCTATTTAATGTCTTTTAACAAGATACTCCAAAGAATAATTATAAAATATCTTGTTCTTTTTGCCCCTTGTCTCCATCCCCCACCAAAAATCAAATTAGATTAAATGGAAGACAAACACTTTATATTATGTACATATATACACATAGGCACACAGGCATGCACACACACACACACACACACACACACACACACCAGAATCTGAACAATAGAGTACCTGTCAAGGTTTTCAGGGTTTCAACAGAATAGCTGTCAACATTCCTGTCTTGCTGAAGTTTTATTTTATTCCCCTAAAACTTTTATCAGTAAATAATGTGCAGTCACCCAGCAATTTGATTAAGATGGTGCATTCAGAATAAAGTCAGTACCAGTTCTTTATGGTTAGTCATTCTAGGAGCTGATCCATTAAACTGACTAGGATTTGTGATGCAGTTTACAGTGTAAGTCAGATGTTCTCCTCTTCCCTCAAAAACTCAACACAAGTAGAGAGTTTGATAAGTTTTATGATTTTTATTTCCTTATTCACTAATACCTTCTGATTTAGTCTGTTTTCTATGTATAAAAATGTGAATGTGTGAATTCTTACTCTTATTTATCTGGTAACATTATTCCAAAAGGCTCTGAACTGTTTATTTTTAAAATTAATTTCAAAATATTTCTAATCAAGGTAAGGTTCTGAAAATTCTGATTTTTATCAAATGTATCATTACAGAAATAGGTTTTATTTATTTATACTGGAAAGGACATTTGGAATATATTATAGATAATGAAAGTTAAAACTCTTCACCTTCAGAGCCTTATTAATTAAAAGATGATACATTTCCAGTTGACTATCCTTAACATTTGTTTGTCTAATTATTTTTTAGATTAAGTGTCTGTCTTTGTTCAAAACTACATTTTAATAGATCTTTTGCTCTTAAGCCGAAAACAGCTGTTCTCCAGACTATTTCCAATGTAAAACTACTAAACACTGCATTTCCAAGCTGTGGGTTTGTGATGAGGATCCAGACTGTGCGGACGCATCAGATGAGGCCAACTGTGGTGAGTGTTTTGTGACCCTGGATCTTTCCTATTGTATTTGTGTCACCATCTGACATAGCCACAGTGAAAGGGGTTTGAACACAATTCTGATGAAACTGAAGTCTTACATGAGAAAGTTTTGTCTCTGTGCTCGCAGAGTCATGACAACCTCATATTAGCTATTTTATAACAGCAATCTCAGGTTAGCTGTTTTTACCTATAGAAGGGTAAGGCAGAAGAGTAATATTGTTTAATATAACTCAAAACTATTTCTAAAAAGATGGATCTAAAAGGTAGGCTAAACCATCATCTTGTATTAGAGTATGCACTTGGTATTAGCATTTAATGAATGGAAAAAATGAGACATTACCTTAAAATATTTTTTTTAACATTTATTTATTTTTGAGACAGAGAGACAGAGCATGAATGGGGGAGGGTCAGAGAGAGGGAGACACAGAATCTGAAACAGGCTCCAGGCTCTGAGCTGTCAGCACAGAGCCTGACACGGGGCTCGAACTCATGGACCATGAGATCATGACCTGAGCCAAAGTCGGCCGCTTAACCTACTGAGCCACCCACGCGCCCCAAGACATTATCTTTTTATTGTTCTAGACTTCATTTTTTTTTTGCTTAAATACATACGGTTTTCCATTCATTCAATGATTGTTATCCATTCCCAAACATGGTGAAATAAAAGGAAAGTTAAGAAAAGTATCTTTTCTGTTTTAGTAGATGACAGCGAACACCTAAGTTGGCATTTGTTTCTGAACCTTTTTTTTTACTTAAGATCAGTTGTTTTATTTATAAGAATTATTTATTAATTAATGTTGCAGAAATGGACAACATACTCATTTTGTTTAATACATTCGATTCTATCTTGAAAATGTCAACGGAAAGACAGAAATGAAGAGTAGTTGTCATGTGTAATTCATTTTATCAACATTTATTAAACAGTAACCGAGGCTATGTTGTAGGTGAATACACCAAACATGGCATTGTTGGGGAAGCAAAAAATTATTTAATCTGCTAATTGATTGAGAAAGACAGAGTTTTTCCAAATTGAAGATAGCATGTCCAAGACTTTCAGAGCCAAAATTGGGTTAAATGCATCTGCTATATTCCACACTGCTCTTAATTACCTCTTCTGAGAAAAAAGAAAATAATGAAAACCCATTGTGTTCTTTGAAATTCCACTTCTGCACAACATTCATGAGACATATGTGTAATAAATGACGATCGTGTGTCTTTAAGTGTTTTTCCTAATACTGTCTTCCATGTGACTGTGTATTCAGAACATGCAACCAAAATAACTTACTACAGTATCATGAAACCCCATTTACCACTTTGTAGAATTGGTCTTCATAATCAATTCACAAAACCCTGAAGTATAGTCATTATTGATTTGTCCCTAACAATTATCAAAGTCTTTTACAGACTAGTTTATATTCTTGGCTAGTTTTCTTTTATATTAATGGCTAGTTTTGTGTATTTTTGGTTTACCGAAGTGAAAAGGAATAATGACTTATATTAGCTATATGAATATTTTTATGGAATATCTATAATTTGTTCTTCCTTACTTTGATATTATTTAACTGTTGTCACAGATTATATTAATCAAACTGATAATTATCAATTATTATAATAATTGTAATGCTTAATTTGGTATTTACCATATAGCCCAGGATATGTGTTAAACGCTTTATAGTCATGTACTCACGTAATCTCTCTACTATCCCCTATTTTTTTTGAAAAATTTTTTAATGTTTATTCATCTTTGAGAGAGAGACAGAACATGAGCAAGGGAGGGACAGAGAGATAGAGAGGGAGACATGGAATCTGAAGCAGGCTCCAGGCTCTGAGCTATCAGCACAGAGCCCGACGTGGGTCTCAAACCCACTAACCATGAGATCATGACCTGAGCCAAAGTCAGATGCTTAACTGATAGAGCCATCTAGGTGCCCTGATCCCTATTTTTTATAAAGTTTATTTATTTGGGGAGAGAGATAAGGGTTCTGGAGAGAGAGAGAGATTCAGAGAGGGAGAGGGAGAGAGAAAGAGAGAATCCCAAGCAGGCCTGTGCTATCAGTGCAGGGCCCAACACAGAGCTGGATCTCACAAACTGAGATCATGACCTGAGCCAAAATCAAGAGTCAGACTCTTAACTGACTGAGCCACCCAGACACCCTTTACTATCCCTATTTTATTGATGAGGTAAATGAATCCCAAGGAGGTTATATAACTTACCCCAAAGTCATGGCTTGCAGGTGGTGGAACTGGGACTTGAATCCAAGGGTTTTTCACA
Organism: Panthera pardus; assembly: GCF_024362965.1. NCBI lineage: Eukaryota > Metazoa > Chordata > Mammalia > Carnivora > Felidae > Panthera > Panthera pardus. Next base: position 89,598,798 of record NW_026526655.1, read on the forward strand.
CTAAAGCATCTACTCTGTAGACTTGGTATAAAGCCACCTCATTCTTTCTGTGTAAAGAGAAAAATATTTAAATGTTTTCTGTTTGAAAGTTATATAGACTTCTCCCAGCCACAGTCATTGCCATAAGTTCCAGATCAGTATACGAACACATACATACATACAGTAAGAGGGAGAGAAGAGATGAGAAGGTTGCCATCTGATTTGCCTTAGACCACTATAAAATTTTATTGTGGCAGGAACTAATTTAATTTAAAAAACTTCTATATCACATTTTAGTGTACCATTTCTCAGTCTTTATTCTTGGTGGGCTAAAAAGGCTAGCTCCTTCCCCTTTGTTCTGTCCTCAATAAAAATAGAAATGCCGTGTATTTTTGCTATGTCTGTTAACACTTTTGCAGAATACTTGCGCTGAGTAGGGAAAAGCAAAAAAACAACAACAACAACAAAAAAAACCAAGCAAATAAAAACACTTCTTAAAATTAACCCTATCAAGCTAAGGCCTTATTATTTGAATCTGAGTCCTGTGTTCCTTTGTGGGAACAGAACTTGTCTAGAATAGAAGGTAAGTTTCAATGTTTCTCATGTTGAGGGCCCAGCAAGATACAGATTCGCGTGAAGTGCTGTTGAGTGACTGGCCTGTTCTCTGTTACAAAACCTCTGTATGTAACTCATTTTTATTGCAGTTTTCTTCTATATTTTCTTGGTCCAATGCTAAATTTAGAGGGAGATTCTGCTTTACTCTTAGAGTTCACCTAGCTCTTAACAACTTATTTCTCAGAAGCAATATCTATCTATAGCTTTATATCTAATTGGCTTCTATCAATTCTAAAGTTCTAGCATTGTAATGTGTTCTACCTTGATAGATCCTAAATGAAACAAATTTTTTCTCTTTATTTTTTTTAAAATGTTTTATTATTTATTTTCAAGAGTGAGAGAGACAGAGCACAAGCAGGGGAGGGGCAGAGAAAGAGGGAGACACAGAATCCAAAGCAGTCTCTAGGCTCTGAGCTGTCAGCACAGAGCCTAATGCATGGCTCAAACTTGCAAACCACAAGATCATGACCTGAACCCAAGTCAGCTACTTAACCAACGGAGCCACCCACACCCCCCTTTTTCTCTTTAAATTTTATAAACAATACCAATGTAGGGACACAGGGTCACTGAGACACTGTGGAAAAGCCTAACAAAGCTTACAAATAAATTTACAGAATAACTTGCAAAAAAAAAACCAAATACACATGCAGTATAGGGAATTAAAATACCTTTAATGTATAAATATCTTTAAAATTATTTAATTTTTATATTTACTGGAATACCATGTTTATTGAATTCTGCCCAGTGTAATTTTTGAGTTCTGATTAGTAATGCAGATTTAACAACTAATATTCAATATGTTTAAAAATTTTATGGTAATCTAGAATTTAAGGAGGCTTCAAATCACTTTGAGTAGATATAAATTACATGTAGTTTAGGAGTCTTAGTCCAATAGTTTAGTATTGGTGAGACTGAATACGAATTTTAAAATTAAATTACATATTTTCCTATCCTATGACACATAGTTTTTGAGATGACTAAATTTATGTGTCTGTAAAAACTACATTTGGCACATTTGGATTTAAATTCATAAATATTTTAAAAACATCTTTTAGCTCCATTTCTGTGTAAGTAAAGATTTAAATCTGTGCTATGCTTATATTCATGGGAAGACAGGTTCAACTGTGTTTTGAGTTAATGGCTATTATAAAATTACATCTTTTCACTGGAAGGTATTTTACTCTTTCTTTACTATATACCCAGAGAAAAATAAGCTTTAGAAAAGGTAGATATGTACCTTTTTTATTAAATTATAAACATTGGCTATTCTTGGAAGGCTGTTCATTACTTATTACAGTATTGGACAAACACCAGATTTGAATGCCTGACCAAAATGTATGCAATACCTCAAATTGTACTAGCCCTAGGATTTTCACTCCAAATTTCAATTTCAAACTTTCTTTACCTTCTGCCTGCCATTGTCTATTTTAGGAAGGAAATGCAGATTTGAGGATTTGACAAATCTGTACTAGATTCATGCTCTGCTTTGTAATTAGAGTTGAAACTTTTCTACAATTTGACTCTAATAAGATGATATCAGAATCCAGGTCTTTCCATTATGTCCTCTCTTCCCAGTTTATAGTTCAGATTTTCCATTCCCTAGATGTCTGTATAACATTCTTTTTATCAGTTGTTCCATCTGGGCCTTCCTGATCAACCCCATACTCACACCCCAGCTCTCTGGAATCCACTGTTTGTTCTGCCATATTGCTCTTCCCTATGGTCATGTCTCCTTGCTTTCTTCTCTTGCAACCCTCCACCTCGTCTAGAATTTTTGCTTTCAAGTTGCTTCAGCATCATTTGCGTCTTTTGAGCAGTTTTGGTTTATTCCCTACCGCTTGGCTAATTATCTCAAATTAATGTGCTAGCTATAATCACACTAACTAAGGGCATGTGAGATGAACTTGAGTTTCCTACAGTAGCTTTGTGCTTTGTGCAGCCTGGTTCTTCCAACATGAAACTGAACACATTCAAACTAAAAGAGAACTGATCAGTGGGTCCTTTAATTTTCACTTAAATTTCTGTTGAGGAAATTTGAATTTGTTTACTTAAGCTATAAGAACATAAGGAACGTGTTTTTTTTTTAAGTTAAAGCAAGTGAATATTAAATTATAAAATACTTCTACCATGCAGACTTATACAGAAAGTTACACAGTAAGCAATTTATCATTTTGAATAGATTTTTAACATTTTTCTTAAGGCATCTCTTTTAAAACATAGACATCACTACAATAACATGTAAAGCCCTCCTTTATCCTCTCCCCTTCCCTTTTTCCCCTCTGCTGAAGTGGTTGTGTATTATTCACATGTGTTCTTTTTTTTTTTTTTTTTTTTTTTTTTTAATTTTTTTTTTTTCAACGTTTTTTATTTATTTTTGGGACAGAGAGAGACAGAGCATGAACAGGGGAGGGGCAGAGAGAGAGGGAGACAAAGAATCGGAAACAGGCTCCAGGCTCCGAGCCATCAGCCCAGAGCCTGATGCAGGGCTCGAACTCACAGACCGCGAGATCGTGACCTGGCTGAAGTCGGAGGCTTAACCGACTGCGCCACCCAGGCGCCCCCACATGTGTTCTTTTTAACTATATTTCTATGTATTTATTAATATATACCTAACAGTTAATAGTATCTTAAAAGCTTACATAAATTTCATTGTATTTTCAATAGGAAATTGAAGCTTAACATTTTCTAGTATTCCAGTGTATTAATATGAATCACACATTTTTATACTGAAGGTTTTTTTTTACATGTTACAATTATTACACATTTATTGGCAAATAAAACACAACACCTTTCATACAATCTGTGCTATAGACACCATGAAGTCTCAGTTTCCTGCTCAGGTGCTCTGATTGTCAGCTTGCATGAAAGTTTACTCAAAGCAGTTGTGACAATATCCAGGGGCAGAAATCTGTGTACCCTACAGTCTATATTAGCCTTTGGATGGAGACCCTGGAACGAGTTTGAAGAGAGAAGTTCTGGTTTTGGTGGCTATACCCACAGTAAAATAATTCTTGATATTTGAATTTAGTTATTTTCAAAATATTTATTTACTTACACTTAAAATAGCATTTAGCAAATGTTAGTGCCATGACTTCAATATAATCCATGGTGGGGCGGGAGTGGAGTTCTGTGCTCACATATGCAGGAAAGGGTGATGCACTAAATTCTGTATCTTGGAAAATAGTGCACTTCCATGCATTTAGTTAAGACATCTGTTTAGTGTTTTTAAGCAGTGTTTCCTGAATTTAAATATAGACCAGCAAATTAGGTATTTTATTTTGATTAGTAAACAAATTATGTGAACACCCTAAAGCCCCTCTTCCATACTGTGTGACCATGGCTTATTGTGTGGGGGCAGGAGGAGGACTTTGTTATTGAGGGAGGCTGCTGGGAGACCGATTTAAATTTTCAAACACATGGCATCATGGTACCTCAGATATTTAGAAAGGTGGATTGTACATCTTTATGTTAGCAGGTGGGAAGGAGGAAGGACCCCATTTCTCTGGGGCCTGATTGGTCTCTGCTGCCTGATTGGTCTGATCTGCACCTGTATTATGACCTGTGCTGTGGAGTGCTGGTCCCACCACCCACTGCTGAAGTATAGCCTTGGCTGGCTTCCTCCATGTTTCCATTTCTGGTGAGGTGCAAACTGATCCTAAGTTTCTGCTATTAGATGAATACTCTTGAGCCAAGACATGCAGAGACACGTGCTCCTGAAAATCTCCAAATCTTGTGAGGAGCCAGAAATAACTGTCTCACGCTTATCTATCTAGCTACTAGTCACTTGTAGTGTCGTAGAGTCGCTCCTGAGTTTTGTTGACTGTGTCATATACATGATGCTAGATGTTTCTCCTGGAATTTTGACATCTTTTTGAGATAAATTTGGGTCAGGGTAACACTTATCTTCTCAGTAGTATTGGCTTGTCCCACATCAATCTGGATACGACTTCCATGTCTTGTGTCTGTGTGTGAGAAAGTGAAAGAAAGGGGAGCCTATCTATATGAATAGGACTAGGAAATTACTGTCTAGTTTTTATATGAAGAAATGAATGACCTACATGTGAATCCTTTAATAGTCTAAGAGGAACACATTTGGTCTTTTTATAACTTGTCTTCAGTAACTTCCTTGCATTGACTGTCTCTTTACCAAAGGGATATGCAATTATTTGGTGATGTTATTTTATTTTATTTTTTTCTTTCTCAATAATAAGAGGAAATTGTGAAATTTAAATTTTGTTCCACAAAGCTAAAAAGGAGCCCACACAGTGAGTCAGGAGGCATGCCACATATTCCAGATTCTATACTGATCTGTTGTAAAAGCCATGAAAGGAAATAGCTTTTTGCCCAGTGAGGTTTATAATTAAGTTTGTAATGAAAGGGACTGTATATTTGCTTAATAAGAACTGGGTTGGTGTAGTTGATATTTTTTAAAAAGAAATTGAGTCAGTAATTTAACATTCTGTGATATTTTTGCTTGAAAAACTTCATCCTTGTTATATTGCTTCCCTCAACCTTTGCCAAATATATTTGATTCTCTACAAATGCAAAATAAAATAGCACACACACACATGCACACAAACCTACTTGCAGTTTTATAGTAGAATGTGGGAAAAATAAGCATTAGACACTTTATAAAAAATACTTAAGAAATCTAGAACTTTAAAAAAATGCCTTTTTTGTCTACCTTTACAACAAAATATTTGCATTTGTTTTGGTTTATAAGATTCTATTCAAATGTCATTTGGACTGGTGATTCCCTTAAAGAACGTTATTACCATTTATTTTCAGGGGTTATTCAATGTTACTTGATGCCATGTTTGAATGATTATACTCTATATTAGTGTGTGAAAATAAATAGAATTAAAGTTTGTAGTGCTTTTTCTCAATACGGTACTATAGGTAATGCATCTGTGTGTAGAAAATATTATTGTTTATCACTATAAGAAATAGGAGTGGTAGCTTCTTTCAACTGGTTAGAGGACCAATCATCTTATTCAGAGTACCAGCCTATGAAAATATGGTGTGTGTATAAAGTAGTTTGGTTACCACTTCAGTTTCTGTTCCATACTCATAAATTGCAGTAAGAAGCCCTGAAACATCATTTATGACATTTTTATTAGACTTCTAATTAGTAGAATTTATTTATAATATTTTTGAATATTTTATAAGAATATATATTACATAAACATAGGGCTATATGTTATATATTAGAAAGGTTGTAAAGCTTAATATCTAAGTTTCTTGATACCTTAATTTCCGACTGGACTCAAAATACATAGAATTTTAAATAACTATTTTAAAAAACCCTGTCATTTCATTTAGGAACATATAGATAATAAAAGTAAAATGACCGACTGGTAAAGAAAACTTAGATTTATACTTCTATGTTAAAATCAGTTTGAGGATCCAAATGGTATCAGATTTTGCTTGCAAAATGAGTATCCTTTTCATCCATTAACATTTCAGGACATAATATATTAAGGAGAGTAAAAGACCTATTGTAGAGTTATAATCGTACCATTTATTAGCTTTGTAATCTTTGTGGACAGATGTATAGATGATGATTCTGATAGTCATACTTATGGCCCTGTCTGTCTTAGATTCAATGCCTGGGATGTAAGTCTCTGGACTGGACTTTGCCTGTCATTAGGGCACTATTTATTATGGTTCTTTAGTCATTGTTCATGTGGGAAATAACAGGAGTGGAGAGAAAGGTGATGTAGGATGTAGTTTGAGATAATGAACTCTATTACCTCTTTCTGGGTTATAGATGTCAGGGCAAATTATTACTTATTTTTGCTGTCCTTTAAAATTTTAACCTTATAATTAATATTTCTATTTGTCTAATCCAAAAATCTTGAGAGAGATTATAAAAATAATACAAACAAATTATTCATAATGAGTTTCCTTTGACCTAAGGAAGAAGTAGCTTAAACAGTATTTAAGAGCTAGAGAAATAGACAGCAGATCTACCCTGTAATCTGAGGTTTCTTACCCTATAGATCATCTTATCCATATGATTATATTCTTCACAATTCTGTGTTCTAAGGAGGTGGCAAACCTCCCGTGTATACATGTTTCCTATTTTGATATACTTACTGGATTTTGGTTGATATTTGAGAAAAAGGAGAAGAAATCAAAACTGATACCATTTATTGACCTTCAAATAAATCTGTTTTCAAACATATTTTTAATTAATAGTATTTGGATTATGTGAATTATATGTTGTATTCAAGCAGTAAGATCTCTACATTTAAGTTCATGTGTTAATATATAATCTTAAACTTAAAAGAAGTTACAAAATATTTGTATATATGCAATGGTATCTTAACAATAGAATTTAGCATTAACATTTTGTTATAAATGCTAATATCAAATTTAAAACAAACGTATGGTAATTTGTTTTACTTCATTAAAATCAATTCCTCAGGAGCTGAGTGTGTTAACAATTATTGGGTGTGTTAAGTATTTAATGGTGAGTAGAAGACTAAATAAAAATTCCGTATCAGAATGCTGGGAACATATTTTGATTTTTTGTTTATTTATTTATTTTTACATTTATTTATTTTTGAGAGACAGAGCACAAGTGGGGGAGGGGCAGAGAGAGAGGGAGACACAGAATCTGAAACAGGCTCCAGGCTCTGAGCTGTCAACACAGAGCCCGATGCGGGGCTCAAATCCACAAACCGTGAGATCATGACCTGAGCTGAAGTCGGACACCCAACCGACTAAGCCACCCAAGCACCCCAGGAAACATATGTTTAAATGTTATAAAATATTTCCCATAAATTGTAATTAATCAAGCTATTGGAAGAGTGACATCTAACCTGTTTCAACTTTTTGAAGACATTTCTAAGGCCTTAATTTAATTTCTTCTATCACCTAGTTGGTGATATTACTGGCAGAAATCTCTTACATGACTTAGTATATATGGCTTGAGATTCCCCCATTCTGAATACCTTACTAGATTATGTTTTTTAAGACCAAATATGGAGTCTCTTTATATTTTAGTCTTCTTTGTAATTAGGATTCTTCTGAATCCTAAAAATAAAACATACTCAGAAAATTCAATGTTTACTTAATGCCGATTAATTATGGTTTTACTATAAAAGGATCATACAGCTGTGTTAGTTAACTCTATCAATATAACAGAAAGATGTCTCATATATTTATTTCTATCTGTTTCTAGAAATTCTCTATAGATGGTAGAATGTTTTATTCCTTCATAAATACCTATCCTAGAAGTTCTTTGGATAAACACAGAGTTCTTATAATTAGCATAAACCTAGTGCCTTGATAATTACTGCTTTACGAAGAGAATCCTTTGGAACAACTGCTTGCATGTTTAGTCTGGTCCTTGTAGTGTTTAAAACCACAATATTCTTGATATAAACCCACACTGATCAGTAAAAATTTCTGTGGCTAACTATCAGGGAATCATATAGGTATAGGAAACTACCTTTAGGAATAATGAAACATTTTATGAACCTAGAATTCTGACAGTTCATTCCATTCTTTTTCAATAAAGGACATTTATTTCATTGAGTCAAAGAGAAAATAATTGAGAATCATTCACCTAAAATATAAGCAAATATATACATATATTTCTTTCAGAATTTATGATGTCTACTTTGTAATGTCTTAATAAAAGTAATTGCAGCTTAGATTTTAAAATATTTTAATTCCAGAATAGTTAGCATACAGTGTTATATTAGTTTCAGGTGTACAATCTAGTGATTCAACAATTCCATATATCACTCAGTACTCATCACAAGTGCATTTCTTAGTCCCCATCACCTAGTTCACTCATCCTCCCATCCATCTCCCGTGTAGTAACCATCAGTTTGTTCTCTATAGTTAAGAGTCTGGGGCACCTGGGTGGCTCAGTCAGTTAAGCGTCCGACTCTTGGTTTCGGCTCAAGTCATGATTTCAGGGTTTCATGAGTCCGAGCCCCACATCGGACTCCAAGCTGACAGTACAGAGCCTGCTTGAGATATATACATGTATATACATGTATATATCCATATATATACATATAACACATCTTAAATATATACATATATATACATATAACACATCTTAAAATTAGTATTGGAAATATGTAAAATATTGGTATTACCAAGAGATATTTCCAATAGGTATGTGTATTACCAACAGGAAATTTGAAAATTATGCAAAAAGTTGAATAAGGGGTTCTCATATCAACATTTCTTATTCTTTGCAGAGGAAAGCTAAAATCCTTGCATACAATTAGTTTTCCTACAACATACTTTGGGCACAATTTGTTGTTTGTTTTGTGTTTAATATTTTGCTTATATAATTAAGCTTAGTTTTTGTATCTTTATAATATTCATTTTAAAAATTAATAAACACCTATTAAATATGTTAACTAAGCAGCCATATTAGAGACTCAGGGAATTCAAAGAAGTCTAATGGGGATAATTAATAGTTTTGAAAGATTATTATGTGCTAGGCATTATACTAAGCTTTATGTATATTATATCATTTAATCCTCACACCAATCCTATGCAAAACATACTATTATTATTTTTATTTTGGGGTAAGGCTATAAGACTCAGAAGATGCAAGTAATTATTTTACTCAAGTCAACCAGGTAGAAAACGGTTGAGCAGGTATTTGAACCCATAGGATCTGGATCCAGACCCACATACTTAACTATTACTCAATTGAGCTTCCTTAATCTGCCCTAAATTTATAATAAGGCAAGAAATTAGGACACAGATACAAATAATCCTAAATAAGTTGGAATGGAAAGTTATCAGAATACATACTTAAATAGATTTAGGTATTGTTTTGTTTTGTTTTTAGATAGAGTGGGGAGAGAACATGAGACAGGGAAGGGGAAGGGGGCAGAGGGAGAGAGAGAGAGAATCCACACTCAGAAAGGAGGCAGATACAGGACTTGATCCCATGACCCTAGGTTCATGACCTGAGACAAAATCAAGGGTCAGACATTCAACCGACTAAGCCACCCAGCATCCAGACACCCCTTAAATAGCTTTTTAAAGAAACTTATCATTGAAGTGGCAATAAAAGGATGCTTTATCTATAGACAATTTGAAAGCTATAATAAACCAACTAAAAACCAGTCAGTTTTTTATTATCACCTTTCTTTAATGTCTATTCTGAACATGATAAAAAACATGATAAAAAAAAAAAAAAAACCTCCCGAGAAGGACAAACCATTGTTCATGACCCCAAATGGAAATCTACTGGCTTGCCATAAAAGTCATAATAGAAATAAGTACAATGAGAACAAACAGTGGCATTAAATTCTGGTTTGACTCCATTCTGGTTTGATGCTGGCATATCAAAATCCAACTCTCTCTTTGTTAAAAAGAGAGATTATTAAAAAAAAAAAAGAGAGAGAGAGAGATTATTGAGTGTCACAGAAGCCCTATCATTGCATGACCAAACTTTCATAATGAAGCATCTAGGAAAAATGAAAGAAATTTGAACAGAGGATAACTTTCTCATCAGCCATTCCATACTATGTAACACTGTGTTCATATATTGTTTGAGCTATCTGGTGCTTACATCTATGACAAGTACACCACACACTTGACAACATTGTCCTCTTCTTGATTAACTGAATGAATAAGCATGATCTAAAAATCAAACTACTTGCTTCTTCCTAAAGGTTTTCCAATAACTATATATATATATATATATATATATATATATATATATATATCATCGTTATATACTATATATAATATATACTATATAATTATAATATATAAACTATATAGTGTATTAATATGTATATTAAATTGGTTAAAATACAAGTAGCTATCGAGAAGAAAGTAATTATTCATATTAATATCACTCTTAGTATGCTTTCAGAAATTTTTACTATGCACAAGTGAAGGTCATTAATACTGTTTTGTTCTGATTTTTTGAAAACTTGAATAACAAAGCATTTTTTTTCTAATTTTATAAAACTTTGTAATTGACTACTGGGCATAAATTGTCCAAATTCTTTTTTGGAAGATACAGTTAAATCTTGGCACTAAATGCTGTATTTGTTGGCACTGAAACAGGTGCAAGAAATGAACATGTTAAAATCTCTAGCTTGGAATAGTTAAACCAAATGTAATTATATGTGAGTCTTGACTAAAGGTATGATTATCATCCAAGACTTAGCAGTATGGGGTATGGGGGTGACAATGCCAGCCTTAAATTCCAGAACTTTTTTCATGCTATTTGTTTTTCACAGTTATAATTTACTACCTCTTCATAGTGCAAAATTATCCATCCACTTGGTTTCATTTCTTGGCTCAATGCTGTGACTTACTAATTTTCAACATCTTATGGACAGATGGAAAGTGTTCACTAAACATGTTGCTGAATTAACACAGAATTCATTTCTAAACCACAATAAAGAATGGAGCTGAAAATATCAAGTCCACTCAGTTCCATCTAAAGCCCATGTATTGTTATAATGGAATCTCTGGTTGAAAAAGGGTCATTAGAGGTCATGTGGTTAAAGTAGGGCCACATCTACCATCCCTAATCTAAGTAAACAAGCCAACCAAACATTCCTTTATGTCTAGACAAAATCCTCATACTATAAAGTCTGTTTTTTTTTTTCTTTTTGTCTTTTCCAATAGAAATTTTGAATATCCTAACACTATCCTTTGTGTACAATTCCTTTGTTTAGGGACTCTCAAGTTAAATTCTTTCACATCCTTCTCCAGGCCAAGTAATTCCATTTTCTTTTATCTCTCTACATGGGTTCTATTTTCTGTTCTATTAATCAGCTGTTTATTTCTCCCCTGAAACCTTCCCACATCTATGCTTTGGTTATGATCTATGAAACAGAATGCAGCATTTTTAAGTGCTGTGTCTCCCCTGTTCCCCATTGTATATACCTGCTTTTGTATTCTAATACTGTGTTTGATTAAAAGCAAATAAAACCACAGTGTTCACACTGTTGATCTGTGGCCAATTTATATGAACCCTAGCTTAGAGATTTCACATACATTCTACCAGATTTTCAGTGTCATATTTATGAACTGCTTCCATGTTGTTGTTTTTTTAATAAGTTATAATGAAATCTACTGTCTCTCCTGACAAATTTTAAGTTCCAAGAGGATTGGATCTATATATCTTATAATTCCCTAATATATACCTAGTACATAGTACAGAATCTGGCACAAATAAATGTTTGAAGAATGAGTGAGGAAAGGAAATTTAAAAAAAAACAGAATTTTTTTGGTTCAGACAAATATATTTCTCTTCTAAATCTGGACATTGGGATTCTAGTTTCCTTTCTTTAAATTTATCTGCATTTTATTTCATTTTTATGTAAGTACTGCTTTTTCTCTTGATCAATTCAATAGTTTGGACTTGATTTGTAGGCAAAATTGAGTTAAATTGTAAGGAGGTTTCAATCTAAAAAAACGCTGCATGTCAAACTTACACAAATGAGATATACCTCCCCATTTCTAGGAAGAAAAGTGGGCTATGGCAGTACAATTGACCACTACATGAAAAGACCCCATAAACTCTGGACAACTAGTAGTAAAGCTCCATTCTTGATTTCAGCATTTATTAATTGGATAGATTTCTTTAGGTATCTATTATTTCCTCATTTGTAAATGGTGATAATTTTGTCCTGGGAAAGCTGATGAGAGGGTTTAAACAAATAAAGGTTTATAAGCACCCAGTAGGTATATAAGTACCTAGTAAGTATATAAGTACTTTAGTCCCTCAAAATTATTTGTCCCCCTTTTTTCAGCATTTTTTGCCAAATACTTAGCACTGACATAGGTTCAAACACTCAATGATTTATTCTGTAGTGGAGATGGAAGGGAACAAAAGATTTAAATAAATACTATAAAATTTTATGACAGAATGAAATGGTTCTGTGAATGCTTGCATTTCTTGTCAGGAGAGAAGAAAAAATAAAACATCATTAGAGTTAACAAAGAGTTCATGACTTAACAGATTAATAGGAAATATAATAACAAATGTTAAAGAGAGTATGACTGGTATGAATCTTTACATCTTTGTTACATCATTTCCACACAGTGTTAGAATGACAATTTTGTATATGCACTATGCTCCCCTGTGAGCCCTGTTTGTTTCTCTAACAGCTTTATTAAAATACAATTGGCAAACAATAATCTATATATTTTTAAAATATATAAATCTAATAAATTTTGGCAAGTGTGTATGTCATGAAATAATCATCACAATTAAAATAACAAACATATTTTTCACTCTTGGAAATTTGTTTTCCTTTGCAATGTCTCTCCCTCTCAGCACTTCCTGTATCCTTGTCTCCACAGGAAACCACTTATTTGCTTTCAGTCACTATAGATTAGTGTGCATTTAGATAAACCTAGAGTCATATAGTTTGCATACATTTTCCCTGGCTTTTTCACTCAGCTTAATTACTTCGAGATTATCCATGCTGATGGTGGTATCAGATGTTTATTCCTTTGTATTGCTTAGAAGCATATTACTGTATGGATATACCACAATTTTTGTATTCATTTACTCATGTATGATCATTGGGGTTGTTTCAAGTCAACTTTAGACTATTTAGACTATTACAAATCAGGCTATTATGAACATTCATGTATTAGTCTTTTTATGAACACATGCTTTCTCTTCTCTAGAAACTGATGGCTAGGTCATGTAAGTGCGTGTTAACTTTTTAAGAAAATATGAAACTCTTTTTCCAACGTACCATTTCATGTTCCCACAAGCAGTGTTGGAGAATTCCAGTTCCTCTGCATTCTTGCCAATACTTGATACTTTTAAATTTTAGCCATTCTAGTAGATGTGCAATCGTTTTTAATCATGGTTTTAATTTGCATTCCATTTATGACTAATGATATTGAACATCATTTCATATGCCTATTTGCTATCTATATATCTTCCTTAGTGAAGTATCTACTTAAGTCATGTTCCCATTTTTTATTGGATAGTTTTTTTTTTATATTGCTGAATTTTGCAAGTTCTTATATATTCTAGATCCAAGTTATTTTTCAGATAAATATTTTGCAAATATTTTCTCATAGTCTATGCCTTGTCTTTTCATTCTCTTCTTCCCCTTACTTTGGGTTCAATTTACTCTCCTTATTCCAGTTCATTGTGGAAGCTGAGGTCACTGTATTGAGAACTTTCTTCTTTTCTAACATAAGTGTTTTATATAGATACTTTCATTGTCAAGGATTGGGTCTATTTTGATAAAGATTCCATAAGCCTTTGAAAAGAAAGTATGTTTTGCTGTTGGGTGAAGTGGTCTATACATTTCCTTAGATAAAGTTGGTTGATAATGCTCTTTAAGTCTCCTTTATCCTTACTAATTTTTGTATATTTATTCTATCAATTATTGTGAGATGAGGATAAAAATTTCTGTTACTGTGCATTTGTCTAATTCTCTTTGCAATTTTACCAGTTTTGCTTCATGTATTGTGAAATTTTTCTGTTGGTGATTTAGAACTTAGGTTTCTCTTGATGAACTGAGATTCCACAATTGGAATTTTTTTCCAAGTTGGTAATTGGAGTTTTAAGACCATTTACATTTATATTATGAACAGGTCTCAGTTTGAATTTTTTTAATTTTTTTGATTAACTAAACTCCACACTGTATTCACTAGATTTTCCACTAATACATATATTTTTTTTTTTTCTGTTCTAGGATCCCACATTACATTTAGTCATCTCTCTCCTTACTTCCTTGATCTGTGACAGTGTTTCCATCTTCACTTGTTTTCAAAGACTTTGATAGTTTGAAGATTACTAGCGAGGTATTTTTGTACAATGTCCCTCAATTTGGGTACTCATGAATTTTCAGGGATGCCTGTTTAATTGTACCCAGCTTATCAAGGTGTTTGTGGTGAGATACGCTATCTGATCCAACTAGGTGCTAGAACAAGAAGTCTCTCTTTGATTCTACTTTTAGATTCTACAAGCTGCCCAATATATCAGAATATTTTCTCTATTCCTTTTCCCCTTATGTTTGCGAGGATTGGTATTCCTTCATTCGAAGAGCCCCATAACTAATTCACAACCCACGATATATATCCCTATCACTCTTCCAAACTCCCATGATCTTTTCTGGCTATATCAAATTTATTAAATCATTAACCTATTGAAATTCCTACAAAATTCCTTAATTTTCCTTGTTTGTATCTTCCCCACACTTACTCAAATGCCAGTGTTGAGACCAGAGGTAAGTTTATTTCTTGAGCATTGCTTTATTTTTTCCTTCAGTTTTATTGAGATAGAAATGACATATAACATTGTATTAGGTTAAGGTGTACAACATAATGACTTGATGCTTATTTACATTGTAAACTGATCATCAGGATAAGTCTAATTATCCACCACCTCACATAGTTAGAAATTCTTTTCTTTCTTATTTCTTATGATCTTATTATATATTTTCTACTTGCACAATTTGTCCTTCTTTTTCTTTTTTACTGTTTTTTAATGTATTTTCTGTCCCTTTTTTCCGTATTTCTGCTAGCCCTTTTATTTTGTTAGGTGCCAGATTTTTTTTCTGTATTGCTATAAATATTTTTGAAGTTTGTTTTGCAGAGCTGTTAAATTATTTGAAACAATTTTATTCATTGAGATTGAGCTTTTAAGATTTGTTAGATGGAACCAGAGCAGTGTTTTTGTTTTTGTTTTTGTTTTTGTTTTTGTTTTTCTCAGGACTAACTAATCACTACTTGGGCAATATAATTCTGAGTACTCAAGCCAGTATTCTGTGTGTTATAAAATTGTCCAGTCTGACTAGTGGGGACAGGCACTATTCCAGGTCCTGTTCAAGTCTCAGATACTGTTTGCTTTATCTTTTCAGCTGACTTTTTTGCTAGTATCTGGTAGTCTCTTTACACATGTACCCTGATTGATTTCTGCTGTATATGCAAGAAAAATCCTCTGCAAATCTATGTGGTTCACATTCTTTTTTTTTTTTTTTTTTTTTTTTTTTAACGTTTAATCATTTTTGAGAGACAAACAGAGTGTGATTGGGGCAGGGCCAGAGAGAGAGGGAGACACAGAATCTGAAAGAGGCTCCAGGCTCTGAGCTGTCAGCACAGAGCCCCACGGGGGTTCGAACTCACTGACTGTGAGATCATGACCTGAACCAAAGTCAGCTGCTTAACCAACTGAGCCTCTGTGTGGTTCCCATTCTATGCAGCATTCTCTTCTCCATTAGTGCTTTGAGAACTGTGATGGTTTCCTTGGACTCTCAGTTTAGTCTTGTCAACTCATGGAGTCCCGTGGACTTTGCCTAACTTTCCGCTACCCATGTTGTAGCCTGGAAACTCTTCAAGACACTAAGTCCCAGCAATGTTAAGGCTCACTTCACCTCATGTTGTTTTTTTTTTTAACTCTCAGAGATCACTGTTCTTTGTTGTCTGATGTCTAATGTGTTGGTAACCATTGTTTCATATATCTTGTCGTTTATGTTTTTGTTTTGTTTTTGTTTCAGTTCTTTCAGGTGGTAGGGTAAATCTGGTACCTGTTATTCAAATCAGACAATGTTTGTTTCTATATGAAGCCCAACCTCTTTGATAAACATTCAGTGCTTTGCTTTGTTTGCTCTCCCCTGACATCTGTACCCCAGTGTCTCATTGAGTCATAACCTACTATTTTAATAAGATTTTATTTCCCCAGGGCTTTACCGCCTTATTAAGGCTTAGTTCAAGTACTACCACATATACAGAGTAGTTGGCATCAGTAATAATTCTGGAATAACAGAGACATTGAATATAGTTCTAAGCAGGGACAGAATTGTTAACACATTGTGACTTTATTCCAATAGAACCTGAATAGTATCTAACCATTTTGGTCTATAAGAAGGTATACACATTTTATTCATCAGGTATAGGTACTTAGAGAACAGGTGTTTAAGCTCTTGTATCATAATTCTCATTGCTGTAATATGCATGTGGATAGGGATTTTTCAAGAGACTTTTGGAACTATTTAAGAAAGGAGAGTATAGATGAGATGACTACGGCATTCTATTCACTGTAGATCCCTAGGGTGATAATTTTTCTAAGAATATGCCACACATGACTCTATACTCATGTTAAATTATAAAGCTTGTAGGTAAACTACGTCACCAGTACTTGGACACTTTCTCCTTTCATGTTATTTTTGAGGATGGTCATCCTGTATACACTCTTTTGCCCCGTATTTAGTACCTAGAAATGTCTCTCTGAGTAGCAGTGATGTGAAATAATGTTGAGTTTGCTAAGCATGTCTATATTTTATATTTACTTGGCCCACATGCAAGGTCAGTTTGGGATGAGTTATTTTAAAATCTGGATATTTATCTTCATGAGAAAGATACTAAGAGTGGTGATTCTCCACACAAAAGGAGACAAATTCAGCCCTGGTGCAAATCAAATATGTCATATAGGAGTCCATAGGCTTTTGGGGGCCAATGAATTAGTGTCTATGGTGAAGGGCCACCAGCCAAATCTGAATTTGCAACTACGATAACTGCACCAAGGTCTCCTAAAGTAATTTATTGTCTCAGGGCAGCTGCTGCCTCCATCCATTAAAGACTAGGGGAGAGTGTGGTGAAAGACAAGAGTTACAAACGGGTGGGGCCAGAATCTGGGGGCACTTAGGGGAATCTGGATCTCAGCTTCTGTTCAGCACCCAGGCCAGGATTTAGGAAAGAGGGCAGAGAAGCTGTGGTTAAGTGAGGTATGGAAACATCCTGTTTTTGTTCTTTGATGCGAATCCACCTCTTTTCCACATAGGCATTGCCTCACTCAGGGCACGTTTTGATGTCGCAGCTATGTGCAGTTGACTTTTTGAAAATGTTGGTTATTTAAACTGTGAGATATGAATAATAAGGATAATAGTATTTTTTTAATTTTATTATGTAAGGCTCTGAGCCAGGAACTTAGTTGTGGGAATAAAAGAAGCTGAAACTAAATCAGTATGGTTTAATGGACTTTAGGGATAAAAGCAAAATATTCCAAATCTTGAGTACAGAAGTAATGTGGGTTTCTATAGTTAACAGTGAAAGAAAGACAGGCACTGGAGAGTACTTAGGGCAAAATATGAGCTATCTTTCTAAGGGATTAAAAAACTCACTGGACTTAAATTCCATTAGAAACAGGATTTTGTTTTTATCAATAAACGGAAGACAGCATTGCAAACTTTCTGAAAACGATCAACTTAATGGAGATGATATTTTGCCTACCGTGGAACATATAGTTCTGCAAATGACACCCTAACTAGCGTGGTCCCTGGTATGTGAATATGTACCAAGTGAATACAAATAGTTTTCAGAAATGTCCTTTTCCTTTGAAAATATTTCTTAATGGTATATGCAAGTGCCTTCTTTAGATGCTTTTAGTTTAGAGTAAAATTAGTACCTTTGCCTGTCTAGTTACGTGTCAGTTAGGGAGAGGTAAACTTATCGAACTAATGCCTTCCTAGGTAAGTGTTACATTTTAGCAGGCAACAACAAAGGTTCACAGCGGCAGATTTCCTATTGGAAACCTCAGTTCAGATCTGTCCTGACCTTGGAGATGTCAACCCAATATTTTAGGTCTAAAAATGATAGAATGCGTGATTGCATTTGTTTGTGTAAGTGCATTAAATGTATCTTTCTCTAAAGCTAAAATGATGTAACCAATATACTATTATTATATTTGCTGCCAATATCACCTATAGGGCTTTTTTAAAAACCCTTTTTATTATGGTATTTGTCAGTATATAGTATATATTAAAACATTCATGCTTCCTAATACTCTCTTAACTGTTTGTTACAATGTAAGATAACATATTTTTCAGACTTTGAATATTCTGCCCTTGTTCTATATCATAAGTATACTTCATCAAAGCTTTTGAAAATCATCTAGTTCATTAAATTTACAAAATCTAAAAGGATGAGAAATCATCAGAATACTCATTTGAATAATTATGTAGATACCACACTAGTAGTTATGACAGAATGTAAAGAACAGCAAATAATTTGGCCTAATGATTTACGGGCCACACGATATTAACTGTGTAAACCCCCATAACCTTCAGTTTTCTTATATGTAAAATGAGCAATATCTATCATAAGATTATTAAAAGGATTAAGTAAAATTACCTTCTCAAAATGGTTTACATTATGTCTGTTGCAAGATTGGTTCTGTGTCAGTGAAATTTCTTCTCCTCCTGAAAACAAATCTGTTCTCAGACACTGAGTCAATAAAGCACCCATACCAATTCAGGAATAGGGAGAGAAAATACTGTTTGCATCTAACATATTTAGATTAGATTTGGTAGATTTACTTGCATTTGGTTACATGTTTTCTGCAATATACTATACTTGTTCATTTTCATATGTTTCTCTTTTCATTTTCTCGGTGAGCAATAGTCCATTTGAGCAGTAGCCTGTATCAGAACTCAAAGAGAGGGTTCTATATATACATATTTCAAGTCTAGAACATTATGAACTGACTCAGAAGTTAGCTACAACCAATGCAATTAGACTTGTAAAGTGAAGAAACCATTGAGAAACTTTTAGAGTTGAATTTTCTTTGATGGATTTTTGAAGAATTTCCAGTGAAGATCATTTCTGGAGAAGACAGGATGAACTCTTCTGGAAGAACTGGATTATATTATTCTCCTTTCATTTTGTCATCAGACCTTGGTGCCTGGGTGGAAGGCCCATATTAAAGGAAGGTCTTAGCTAAAGATGTGTGCTAAAGGAAGATGAGGTTTGGTTTTCAAATAAGCAAGGGTAACCGACATATTTGTGACATTCTGATGCCTGAAAAGCTTTTCTAAATGTATTTTTATTATATTTCCAGGTTCTTTACCTATATCCAGGTTTGTTTTTTCATCATTTTAATTGGGAACATACAGTCTTGAATTAATTTATAAAATTCATTTCTGGCCACTATCAGAAATGGTAGAAAAGTGGAAGTTGGAATAATAGGAAGAGAAGATGAGATCATTAAATTTAACTGAGGCCCTAAAATGTGTCAGTCACTTTCTTGTAATTCTCAGAAAAACCTTTATGTTAGGTAGCATTGATATTATTATTATGGTTGTTATTATTATCATTGTTCCCATTTAATAGATGTGGAAACAGAGAGTCATAAAGGTAAGGTCAATGCCCAAGCTAATAAGTTGGTAAGTATGTATTTGAATATTAGGGTGTCTGGCCACAGGGAACATATCTCTACATTATTCCAACTCCAAGTGTCAGGGAGCCTGTGCCTTCCCATAGTTTTGTCATCTACCAGCACTGTGACTTAGACAAGACACCGTGAGTTGGACAAGACTTGGACAAGACCTCTGAGGCTGTCTCTATACTTAAATTTATTGGCTTGGATAGTATTATTTGTAAGATTATTTTCTCCTACATAGGATCTTTACCATATGCAAATGGAAAGAATCTGAATATAGCCTATATAATAATGTCAATGAAGTATAATTTTGATTACACAATTTGCAATCTAAATCTTTTTTTCATAATGATCAGTTTTCATCCGAGTTAGTTTCAATGCCTAAAAGGAGGGAAATTATACTATACCAAGAATGCATATGTAGTTCACAAAGGTTTCAGTTTACTGTTGAGGGTGTTTCAAAGTGGTAGTTTCAATTAAAATAATGTTTTCAATAAAATATTTTCTCCTATAGATATATAAATCTTATAGAAAATTGATTTCTTTATTAAATCTAAATTATTTTCAAAATATAAGAAAGGAAGTTTACTGAAATCTCTGGTGGAAGAAAATTTGGATCACTGTTACTAATTTAGCCAGTCTGTTAATTTGCATTGGAAAAGAAGAAAATCTCAGCTTTCTGTGTATTTGTTTCCAACCCAACAGATTTTACTGTATTACAAAATATACTTATACAGTGATTCATAAATATCATTAATTCATACACCTACAAAGCTCAATTTCCTTTATCAACCTTTTGAGTAAGATGAAATTTTCATTCTGAATAGAGTAAGATGAAATTTTCCTTACTTTTATCAGGAAATTTAACTTCAGTTTATGTCTCCTCCACCATCACCATTCCTGTTTTTTTCTCCTATGTCTCCATTTTTTATCTTTTCTCATAGCTTTTCTTTGAAGCTTATTACTTCTTTATCTCTTCCTCTTCCCTACCAAATTACAGTAAGATCAAACTGAGTAAATGTAGTGTGAAGTCTAGGTATTTTGTCTTCTTACCTCAAACATGTTACCTAGATGAGTGTATTTGGAATCTTTTCTATTTTCATTTGAGTTCCACATGCATGACCAATTTACCAAAAGGGAATTATTTATCCATTATTGGAGAGATAAGGCACAGAATTATGGTTGGTATGCATTTGGTCATCTCTCCTGTTTTGGTGACAATTTTGATGACTTTTTACATACCCATTGTCCAGTTGAATGTTTATATCACCTAAATCTATTCTTAATATGCAATGAAGAATTGTTACTACACTCCAAATTCTTTCCAAAAGCCAGAACCTTGATTATGTGTTGTCTAATCACAGTCAACAGACCAGTTTGAGAAATGATATCAAAGTCTCTTTTGACTTTTGCCTCAGTAATTTGCCATTCGTTTCAGAAACATCATACAAAATATATCATTTTATATAAAACTTACTGCATCTGTGCAAAAATTAAGTTGGGATTATTATTAAAAAAACTCTCAGAACAATTTTCTCTCAAGTCTCAGCAAAAATTCTGTTTGGTGAGAAAGAGCTGGTATATTTAATCTCCTGAATATCATACACTTTGTTATTTCCTTTTATATCTATTACAGTTCTTTCTCTATCAATCCCTCACCTCAGATTGTTGAGCATAGCTGCCTCATAATTACATTATGCCACATTTTGGTTACTTCTCCCAGATTTGTGTCATCTGCAAGTTTGTCAACAATGCATTTTTATATCTTTGTGTAATTTCCTAATATGTTTAATAAGGTTGTGTCAAGGATATTATTAGCATGCAATCAGAGTAATCCAGATTGCCATCAAATATTATTCTTTGGGTCAAGTTTTTCAGCAGTTTAGAATTAACCTTCAAACTATTACTCAAAATAAATTTATCATCTCCTCAAAGATGTAGCTGACTTTTGGCTTCAAGATACAGAATTCCCACATTGTTATACTGATATGTCATAGTTAGTGTGATTCATTTTGTTGTCACAGCCATTTTTCTCTATAATATTTGGTTTTCTTTTTTCCCTGGGCACTTTTATTTCTTCCCAGTTTTTTCTTAAGGAAATCTAGATCAAATTCTAAGTCTTATGTTCAGTGTTCTCTTTAAACTCTGTGAAAAATAGTCATTCATTGCTAAGCATCCATCTTTGAGCTCTCCTTGACTTATTTTCATTTTCTTAAATTTCTTATACAAGAGAGACATATCAGGGTCCTGGAAGTTTTTGTTTGTTTTTGTGTTTTCAGTTTGAATTAGATTTTTTAATTTAAATTTTAGTTAGTTAACATACAGTGCAATATTTCTTTCAGGAGTAGAATTCAGTGATTCATCACTTATGTACAACACTCAGTACTCATCACAAGTGCCATTTTTAATCGCCATCACCCATCTAGCCCATCACCAACCCACCCCCCCTCCATCAACCCTCAGTTTGTTCTGTATTGTTAAGAGTCTCTTGTGGTTTGTTTCCCTCTCTTCTCTTCCTCCCCCTTCCCATGTGTTCCTCTGTTTTCTTAAATTCCACATATGAGTGAAATCATATGGTATTTGTCTTTCTCTGACTGACTTACTTTGCTTAGCATAATACATTCTAGCTCCTTGCATGTTGTTGCAGATGGCAAGATTTCATTCTTTTCAATGGCTGAGTAATACCCCACTATGTGTGTGTATGTGTGTGTGTGTGTGTGTTTGTGTGTGTGTGTGTGTATAGTAGAATGTCTCCAATTCATGTGTTTGTCTATGAGTATATGAGTATGTGCTTGTATGTGTATTTTACTCTTGAAAATATTTGGGAAAAACTGCCATAAAGTAATAATTCCTATGTATAGCAAGCATATGTCATGTAAACAAAAAAATGATTTTACATAGTACACAGAATAATTATGTATTTTAAATCTCTATTTAAAATATATAAACAGTGATGTCTGGGTGGCTCAGTCATTTAAGCATCCGATTTGATTTCAGCTCAGGTCATGATCCCTGGGTCGTGGGTTCGAGTGCCTCATTGGTCTTGCTTTGAGCCTGCTTAAGATTCTCTCTCTCTCCTCCCCCCGTCTCCTCTCCTCTCTCTCTCGCCTCCCACCCTGCTCCTCCCTCCTCTCTCTCTCTTTCCTCCTTTGCCCCCTACCCTTCTCGTGCTCTCCCTCTCTAAAAAATATAAATGAAATAAAATAAAATATATAAGCCAGCATATCAGATCATAATATTAAGAATCTTTGGCTCATGGTGAAGCTAAATTTTAAAAAGTTAAACAATTTGGGGTGCCTGGGTGGCTCAGTCGGTTGAGCATCTGCTTTGGCTCAGGTCATTATCTCACAGTTTGTGGGTTTGAGCCCCACATCGGGCTCTGTGCTGACAGCTCGGAGCCTGGAGCCTGCTTTGGATTCTGTCTCCCTCTCTCTGTTCCTCCCCAGCTTGCACTCTGTCTCTCTCTTTCTCTCAAAAATAAAGATTAAAAAAAAAAATTAAGTTAAACAATTGAAAGAAAACACTAAGTAAATACTGGTAGAAGTGATATTAGCAAATAGCAAATTTGTGCAAGTGGTACATGGATAAATGAATTGGGAAATATGGTGCTAGTGAGGTAGACCAGTCACCGGTTCAGTGGGTTCCTCCTTCCTCCCTGTTTACCTAGTTGCTGATCCCAGTCAGAAGAGTCACCCTGGTTTTGTAACAGCACTTGCAACCAACTTTCACCATGGATATTAATTTTATCGATATGATAGATCACGGGATATATGTTTTAAAGTGCCAGTTATTTTCTTTCTTATACCCACTAGATTATGATATGAAGGACAATTCTGGTTTTTTTTCATTGTTTATAGTGAAACATTAGAAGTTGAAGGAATATTTGAGTGAGCTAAATTAATGCAAATTTAATGATGATTTATATTATCCATTGAGATACTTTGCTTTCTGCATGCGTCTAATGGCTGTATTAAAATGTGAATTTTATTGGCACCTTTATTTGAATTCTCATATTAAATTCAGCTCAAGCATTGGTTTTTAAAATTTCTTTCATAGCCTGCTGTCTCTCTGATAAATATGATTCTACAGCAGATGCAGTATTATTATAGGAGGAAAGGCAGGCTTATTAAAAGGTGAATAAAGACATCTAACAGGGAAGTGCACTACTAAGGTTTTTAAAGACATTTGGGAGTAAAGCCAAGCAAACCATCATGTACTGTAAGCAGAATCTTAAAAAAAAAAAATCAATACCTTGCTGACTAGGCAGCCAATGAGGAAATGATAAGATAAAGGCTAATGTGATCATTTATTGATATGTAGCACCTAGTTGAACTGTAAGTCAAGTAAGGGGCATGTTCTGTATTGAGAGAGAGTGAGACTGCCTTTTTTTTTTTTTTAAATGAGCTACCTTGTTTCCCTCTAAGTGTAAAGTATGCCATATTATGGGAAACAACAATAACAACACAAAGTGCATGAATAATAAATCTTGTTATTGAAGGCTTTGTAATGGCCATATTTATCTCTGAGTATAAATTTATAATCACTGTATGAATATACATTTTAACCCTCTCATGTAGAACTACTGTGTATTTAGAGTTTAATGGTGAAGGCAACTATATTTTTCTTGAATTTCCTTTGACACGGCTTTTGACATGTATACAATTTTAGTAAGCTCTTAGAGTCCATAGAACTGAAATCTTAGTGTAAAATGGCAAAAGGAAGACGCAATGAAGAACTTTGTTTGGGGGAATTACTTGTGTTCCACTTGCAGAATAGTTTATAGTGTAGTTATTGGGTCAGATGATATGGATTCAAGTCCTGGGCCCAGAGTTTAAGAGCTGTGGGCTTTGAGACAAGTAATGTATTATAACCTTAGTTTTAGTATTCTCAGCTATTCAATATACTTTTCTTGTTGAGTTGGTAGGAGGTTTCCATGAATCAGGCTTAACCTTAAACCTAACCCAGAGAAAACACTCAATAAATATAAGCTGTTATGAGTGTCTTCAAACCAAGACATAAAAATCAACTTGGAATCTGAAAATACTAATACCAATTTTAAAAGATGGCCCATAATATTTACTTAAAAATCTCGGGGCGCCTGGGTGGCGCAGTCGGTTAAGCGTCCGACTTCAGCCAGGTCACGATCTCGCGGTCCGTGAGTTCGAGCCCCGCGTCAGGCTATGGGCTGATGGCTCGGAGCCTGGAGCCTGTTTCCGATTCTGTGTCTCCCTCTCTCTCTGCCCCTCCCCCGTTCATGCTCTGTCTCTCTCTGTTCTCAAAATAAATAAAAAAAAAATAAATAAAAAAAAAAAAACATTGAAAAAAAAAAATCTCTTCACATACACAATTTTTACTGTACCAGTTATAATGAAATAAAAAATATTCATGTTTTAAAAAATAAAATGGAATCCTAGTTGAAATGATAGACCTATTTGTTACTTCTAATCAATGAACCTAGTCAAGAAATCAAATTATTGACCTGTAATCAATATATCTTATTACCAGACACATTTTATTTTGTATAAGATTCTCAATAATCTTTCAAAGATAAGTTACTTGTTACTACCTACTGTTGACTTTATCAGTATATATACCACTCTTCTAGCTTTATAGGTAAGAATAAGCACCAAAGCTGCAAAAAAAGGTAAATTACCCAGAATGTATACAGGCTAAAGAATTCATCATGGCAGTTCTAAGATCTGGGTTAATGTGTTACTGCAGTCATCTAGCAGTCCTTCAAATCTTCACTTTATTTTGTCATAGATCTAAAAATTTATGTGGAATTCATTTGTCAGGAAAAAAGAGGTCAAATTTGTATCATCTCGGGATGCCTGGGTGGCTCAGTTGGTAAAGCATCTGTCTCTTGATTTCAGCTTTAGGTCATGATCTCATGATTCCTGGGATTGAGCCCTGTGTTGGGCTTTGCACTGACAGTGCAGAGCCTGCTTGGGATTTTCTCTCTCCCTTTCTCTCTACCCCTTCCCTGCGTATTCTCTCTCTCTCTCTCTGTCTCTCTCTCTCTCTCTCTCTCTCTCTTGCACACACGCAAAATAAATAAGCTTTAAAAAATCCATGTGCCCTTTTTCAAGGAGAAGAAATAACAAGAGTTACCACAGAAAGCCTTGTGCCTGATGTCAGTGCCCTTACTCAACAATGGATAGTCTTCCTGAGCTGTCTTACTACTCATGACCTTCTTGCTCCACTTCAGCTATCCCATCTCCCTGAAGTCCCTTGGATACTTCGGGCCTGCTTATTTCTCCAAGGCATGTTTCTTCCTGGAATGCTCTTTCTCCCAGATAATGACATGACTCACTCATTTTCTTTTTGTTAGTCTTCATGGTCACTCTCTTAATACAGCATTAACACTCTTATTTGAAATTCCTCCTTCACACATATTCTCTATTTCCTTCCCTTCCTTATTTCTCACTATAGCACTTCTTACCCTCCAATAAAGTATTTTTATATTCTTTTATTATATGTCCTGAATCCCCAGTTGGCCATTAGCACATGAACTCAAAGAGGAAAGGGATTTATGTCTGTTCCATTTATTCGTATAAACCCTATAAGCTCAGAACATGACAGGCATTAATGCATGTTTGTTGAGTAAATGACTACATAAATCCTTTCTTAAGTTAGATTTTCCAAGAATTAGAAACTGCACCCATAAAGATTTGATTACAAGTGGTTTATTTGGGAGATGATTCCAGAAACCACTAGTAGCTGGGTAGGGGAGTTACCAAGGTAGGGAGGAAAAATAGAAGTACATTATTGAGCAGGTTACTGCAGGAATGGGATCCATTATACCAGGAAATTCTATGAGGTAGTATAGAATACTTAGAGTAACCCCCCAACAAAGGAGAGAGTTGGGATATTTATTCACCAGCTAATAGCAGTCATTTGTTAATGTCTGTCTTTAGGAAGAGAGGGACATTATTGCCCTGAAAAGCATTTCCAGAGTGGAGTCAGGCAGAGTCACAAGTACTTACATTTAGAAGTCATCGGCTTAGACGTGGTGGATACCAAGGAGGTAGAAGGGCCCTGATGTCGTACAGTTCAAATCCATAAACCAGAAAAGACTTCATCACTTAGGGATTCAAGAATCTAAGCACATCACTATAATTGAGGGACCTTGAACGGCACAGTGTGTTGTTTCTCAATTTGTAATAAATCCCTTGTATTCAGCTAATACCAGATTTAAATATGCATTAAAATCATTTGAAAGAAAATACATTGATAAAAGGGAATCTTGAAGACAAGTATGTGAAGGACAAGAGGCCATACTACTATGTATATACATAATTAGATCATAGTCTAAGGCTCAACAAGTATTGATCACCATCATCTAGCACAACTGTTTCCTCTTCTTATTAGTCTCTTTCAGTATTTTTTTATAGATGGTCATTTGGTCCTTAAAAATAAAGCCTGTGTTATCATCCTGACTTTCTAAAATCTGCTCTTTTGAAATGATTTTGCACATGAAAATAAGAGACGATTTGACAATAGAGACTAAGTAGGTTAGCAGAAAGTGAGATCGGCCATCAGACAGTGGTGTTGCTAAAACATGCTTTTTCTTCATCTACCTTTTCCTTCATACAGGAAGCATTGTTTCTCCTGATTGTTGTAAACCATATAAACTATGGCTTCTCTAAGGTATTTGGGGTATGGTGGAGTAAATAAAACTGTATCCTATATGTAAACAATATTTTTTTTAATCTATGATAAAAAACAAAGGAATAATTAAATGCTTTACCTGTTTTTGAATAGAATTTAAAATGATGCAGTGTAAAAGAGGTCTAAGAGAAAAAATTATACTACTTAATACTAACCATACTAAAAAAACTAACAGTACTAGAAAATTAAAAATACTTCCATCTTAGTGCAATTCTCTATGAATTTATACACATAAATGAATATATTTTAATAAGATCAAAATCCTAAAAAAAACCTGAGTGCATACTAAGTGATGAAGTGATGTGTGTTTGTGCATATAAAAAAATGTATGCATATATACATACACATGTATGTGTATATACATACATATATTTGCATATATATACATATATTTACATACATGGTTGTATCTTGATCTTAACTTTTCAAAGTATTAAGGCACTAAATTTTAGATCAAATCTAAACCTCTAAATAGCAGTATTAAAAAGAAGAAAAATAGTATTTGAATGGTTTGTTACTCAATTTTATTAACACACTTTTGACTCTGACATTCTTGGCTGAGTTCATTATGCACTTTACAAAGCATATTGGTTAGATAAATGATTTAGAGCAGTTGCTCAAAACCAAGGAAATTTCTTTTTAAAAAACTATCTCTGGGGCACCTGGGTGGCTCAGTTGGTTAAGTGTCTGACTTTGCCTCAGGCCTTAACCTCACAGCCCGTGAGTTCAAGCCCTGCATCAGGCTCTATGCTGACAGCTCAGAGCTTGGATCCTGCTTCAGATTCTGTGTCTCCCTCTCTCTCTGCCCCTCCTCCACCCATGCTCTGTCTCTCTCTGTCTGAAAAATAAATCAGAATATTAAAAAAGCTTACTCTGCTCCTAATGTTCCCCCATACACAATACTACAACAAAGATACTCCATTCATTATAATTAGTAGTTAGAAATATTTTTTACAGAGATTAGCCTAGGAACAATATATAGGAAAAATTGTCATCAGTTTTGGTACCAGTTCCTACAAGATTTCAAATGGACACACAGTTTCATATTCAATGACAAACGTAACTATACATAAATCCTGATGCTTATGGGGATCTGTCCTACAGCTAGCATTCACTTATACTCTCTCTCCTGTCTAGGTGTGGCACTTGTGTGCATGCACATGTTGTATATATAGTCTTAGAGATAATTAGCAGTATCCTTTGTATGCATTTCTAACTGGTATCTACATACTGATTGAAGGGTTGTGTGTGTGTGCATGTGTGTGTGTGCACACGTGCATATATCATTTTTTACTTGGTTTTATGAGATGAATATCTCTCACCCCACCGCAGACATTTATTTAATATATATCTAATTGTATGTTTGTAAGTAAATGAAATTTTCTGTCAATTTCCCTCTTTCTTCACCTCCCACCTGAGTTTTATAATCCCAAAGAAAGGTTTGGTAACTATTTTACATTAAAAAGTAGTCTGGTTCTTTATGTTCATAATTACTGATTGATATAATCACAAAAACTCTAAGCGTGAATGGTAAATTTATAAATACACCTTATGTGAGAAATACTTTCAAGAATATCAAGCAGAAAGAATCTTTCACTTTGTTAAGTAACTAACAAATGTGTCACATTCGATCTAAGAATGTTAGTGCCTGTACGAGGAACCTGAGAATGTATGCCAAGGACAAGATAAGACATAAAGAGTATGAAATATGAAATGAGGTGAATGTCACTGAAGAAGACTCTATTGAAACATACATGCATATACTTAACTGTAGAAGAAAGAATTTTTATTGTGAACATTATCTTCCTTATTCAAATTGGAAAAAAAATATATCAAGACCTTAAATACCAAACTCTAGAGAACTCTAGCTAAACTAAGGCACATCCACAAGATAAATATTATACAGCCAAAGAAATGGCATTTGTAAGAATTTTTAATGACTTAGGGAAATTATTTGTATGCAATTCTTTGTAAAATATATACTGCACAATATGTAATTTATTTATTTTCTTAGAGAAACATAATGAAGATTATGATACGTGGCTGTGAGTTGTTTGTTTCTACTTTCCTGTATTACATAGTTTCACACTTCCATAAAGAGTACTGTATGTGTCACTTATATAATTAAAAAAATACTATTTTCTAGGAAGAATAATACAAGTAAAAATGTTTTATAGATATGATAATTAAACATATATGCAGATGGTAAAATTAAAGTACACATTTGATTAAAAGACTCCAGGTGTCTTGTAACCTTTCAAATTTTAGGATTAGGAATGTGATTCCCCACAAAATTTGAGGGTCTTATATGATTAATACTTACATGTGACCTTGAGCAAGTTACCAATACTTGATCTTTGTGTATAAAATAAATAGGATATGGGGCCCCTGGGTGCTCAGTGGGTTGAGCATTTGACTTTGGCTCAGGTCATGAACTCATAGTTGGTGAGTTCGAGCTCAGCATCAGGCTCGCTGCTGTCAGTGTAGAGCCCACTTTGGATCTTCTGTCCTGCCCTCTCTCTGTCCCTTCCCCTCTTGCACACTCTCTCTCTCAAAAATAAATAAATCTGTAAATAAATAAATACATAAATAAATAAATACATAAATAAATAAATACATAAATAAATAAACAAGATTCCTCACAATGTTATAGTAAAATCATTTAGTATTATTCACTTAAAATAGTAAGATTATAAATGTAAATACCTAAAGCATTGCCTGCAATATAGCAGTCTTTTATTTTTTTTTAATTTTTTTTTAACGTTTATTTATTTTTGAGACAGAGAGAGACAGAGCATGAACAGGGGAGGGACAGAGAGAGAGGGAGACACAGAACCTGAAACAGGCTCCAGGCTCTGAGCGGTCAGCACAGAGCCTGATGCGGGGCTCGAACTCACGGACCTTGAGATCATGACCTGAGCTGAAGTCGGCTGCTTAACCGGCTGAGCCACCCAGGCGCCCCTATATAGCAGTCTTTTAAATAAATATCACTTTTCTGGACACCTGGGTGGCTCAGTTGGTTAGTTGTCTGTCTTCAGCTCAGGTCATGATCTTACAGTTTGTGAGTTCAAGCCCCATGTTGGGCTCTGTGTTGACACCTTGGAGCCTGGAGCCTTCTTCAGATTCTGTGTGTCTCTCTCTGCTCCTCCCCTACTCACATTCTGTCTGTCTGTCTCTCTCTCTCTCTCTCTCTCTCAAAAATAAATTTAACATTAAAAATAATAAAAAAATAAATAAATGTCACTTTTCTTCCTCCTAAATTCACATAACTTGTTGAAGATAAAGTTGGTATTGAAATCCACATCTTCTAAGTTTTTATTTACTATTTGCTAATTTTTACTATTTTTTCTATTTATTTATTTACAATTATTGTTTAAGTAACTAGTTACTGAATAATTACTACTACTGCTTAATTATCACTACTTCCTATTTATTAAGCCAGGTGTTCAGTACTATGTATTTCACTTTAATTCTTAGCCTTTGGGAAACTGAAGCACAAAGAAGATACATAATTAGCTTAGGGGCACCTGGGTGGCTCAGTCGGTTAAGCGTCGACTTTGGCTCAGGTCATGATCTCGTGGTTCATGGGTTCGAGCCCCACTTTGGGCTCTGTGCTGACAGCTCAGAGCCTGGATCCTGCTTCGGATTCTGTGTCTCCCTCTCTCTCCTCATCCCCTGCTCGCGCTTTCTCTCTCTTTCTCAAAAATAAACAATAAAAAAAATTTTTAAAAAATAATAATTACTTTAAATTGTACATGAGTAGGAGGCAGAATTAGGATTTAAATCAAATTCTGACTTTAGTGCTCGGGTTCTTTTCACTATGCCTCACTATCGCCCCCCAAATCAGAGTTTGATATTATTCATCCAAAAATGTAAAGTGATTTGAGCAATTGTCTGATGACTCTGATTTAACAGGGTTAGACCAACTACAGGAATATAATCAACTGTATATTTACAAATATTTTGGTAGACTCCCTTTTTAGTTGCCTTGAATTCCTTTTAAAGTAAAACATAGAATCAATACTTAGAAAAAAGATAGGAAAAGGCTTTTTTGATTTTGTAAGCTGGGTGAGGAAACATAAGTGGAATTGCTACAACATGACTATCAGAATCTGTAATGGGGATTCAAGAATGACTCTGAAGCACGTTGCCCTACCTGTACCTTCGTATTTTAGAGATTTGGGTTCCTCTTTCTCTCTGGTTCACAAATGCAAATTTGTTTATACAATATTACCATACAAGCTGTCAAGACAACAGGCTGTTGAGAAGAGAATGATAAATGGGATAGAAGGGGTTTGGCAGGTGATGTGCAGTATGTTGGCAAAGATGGAATAAAGCTGTCTCCCCCCAGTTCACAACCATAAAGTCACAATACAAATTTCTAAATAAGAAAAAAAAATCACAAATTCTTGTCAAGTGTAATAGATGGCATTACAGGATGTAATATGACACTTTCTAAAACTGCATAATGTGAATTCAAAAAAATTTCCACTGAAAATTACATTGCATTGACATATAACTTTTAAAATGTCATTATTGGAGCTTCCAGAGAGCTAGCTTATAATAGATTCACCTCTTTATAAAGAAAATATGTCATCGGCAGTTTGTTTTACTTTATCAGCCTTTCTCTTCTCTACCTAGAAGAATAATATAAAAGTTAAAAGAATAAATAAAAATTCAAAAGTGAAGCAGAACTAGTAGGGTCCCCCTGGAACAAGCTGCAGCTGGCATTGTTAAGTCTGAACTGCTGGTGCATCCACATATTCTTTCCACTTCCCCTAGAAGAACAGGCTGTGCATGTAAGTGTTCGTGGAGGAATATTACCCTGATTGATGAGAAGTAACATGAAATTAATTCCCAGATCCACCCAACACTGCACAATGCAAAGCAAGCTGCGACTTAGAGGCTGTAATAGCATATGTCCCGTAGAGAATATGTTCAAAAAAATGCAACCCTCAGTTTGTAGTGTTTGTACCGTCTCCCATCTTCATGGAAGCCTGGATTTGCAAATTACTTTTAAATAAAGACTAATTCTGAGGCTTCTTATGGAAACAGATCGCATTTCCCAGGTAATTATAAACCAATGAAATAGCCTGGGAATGATGTAAGTCAGCACACACAGATAAGAACATTAACATGAAGAGTCCCTAATATTTTTTTTTATTTTTGAGAGGGAGAGACACAGAACTTAAGTGGGTTCCAGGCTCCATTGCTATCAGCACAGAGCCCAACGCAGGACTTGAACTCATGAACTATGAGATCATGACCTGAGCTGAATTCAGACACTTAACCAACTGAGTCACCCAAGCGCCTCCAAGGAGTCCCTAATATTTTTAAGCAATAAAATAGCCTAATGTTTGCCTTAGTCAGGACTCTCGTCCAATGCAAACCAGTGGCAAAATAAAATTTCTGCCTTGATTCCAAAGAGTAGATGGAGTTAACCTCAGGAACAATTTGGATACAGGTATTTACAGAGAGCCCTATCATCTTTTCTCCACTTCTAAGTTGCTCCATACTTTATTGGTGCCTTCTGAGAATGTTGCTTTTATTGTGGTTTTTAAAATGACCCATGGCAAAAAAAAAAAAAAAAAAAAAAAAAAAGCAAACCGTAAGAGGCTCTTTTTTTTTAATGTTTATTTATCTTGAGAGACAGGGAAAGAGAGCAGGGAGGGGCAGAGAGAGAGAATCTCAGGCAAGCTCCATGCTGTCAGCACAGAGTCTGATGCAAGGCTCAACCCTATGAACCATGAGATCATGACTCAGGCCGAAATCAAGAGTCAGACACTTAACTGACTGAGCCACCCAGGCACCCCAAGAGACTCTTAACTATAGAGAACAAACTGAGGGTTGCAGGAGGGAAGGTGAATAGGAGGATGGGCTAAATAGGTGATGGAGATTAAGGAGGACACTCGTTAGGATGAGCACTGGGTATTATATGTAAGTGATGAAACACTAAATTCTGCTCCTGAAACCAATAGTACACTATGTTAACTAACTAGAATTTAAATAAAAACTTGAAACAAACAAAAATAAATAAAAATAAACAGTGAAATAAAATGACCCATGGAAATTTAAGGAATAATACTTACAATCTCAAAAGGAAAGAAATAGTCCCTCTTTCAGTAACCATGGAAATTACCTCCAGTGGCTTTAATTGGCTTTGTTAGGTTTTTTAACGGAGACTCCTAACTTGGCTACCCCTATAACCAGTTTTTATTTACCTCTTAGAAACAGAATCCTAAATCTTCAGGTTGACGCATTACTATTCAGAATAAGTCATCACATTTCCTATCTCCCTTTATAGGGAGCTTTCATCATGTGACTAAGTTCAGACTATTGAAATTTAAGTAGAGGTGTTATATGAGACTTCCAGAAAGACCACATTAGGTTTTTGTTTTTTGTTTTTGTTTTTGTTTTTGTTTTCTCAAAATAGAAGGGCTTCTTCTTTTGCTTTCTTGGTCTTTCTACTTCAGACCTGCAAGGCGATAGCTAGCCATTAGTTAAGAATAGATTGATAAAAATCTGTGTTCCTGAGGATATTGTCTAGCCACTTATTATCCTTGCACTGCTCTCCTCCTTACATTTAATACTAAAAATGAAAAAATCATCTATCAGGTATAAACTGTGAAATATTTTCTTTCTCTTTCTTTTTTCTTTCTTTCTTTTTTTCTTTTTTTCTTTTCTCTTCTTTTTTTTTTTTTCTTTTTTTAAACACGGGTGGTGCCTGGGTGGCTTATTTGGTTAACTGTCTGACTTCGGCTCAGGTCATGATCTCAATGTTTGTAAATCCCAGCCTGGCGTTGGGCTCTGTGCTTACAGCTCAGAGCCTGGAGCCTGCTTCAGATTCTGTGTCTCCCTCTCTGTCCTTCCCTCTCTTTCTCTCTCTCTTCCTCTCTCTCTCTCTCTCTCTCTCATTCTCTCTCACTCACTCAAAAATAAATAAACATTAAACATGAATAACATGACCATTGTAAACTAATTGTGGTCCAGGGGAAGATGCCTCTCTGGGTCATATGGTCCTCTCCTGTGACAGAAGAGGCAGGAACAGTAATTTCAAAATGACCAAAAAAAACCTCAGCCACTAATAATGGTATATATCTAATATTTACTATATTCATGTCACCAAAAAGTATGTGTCAGTAGATGCTACCTGCTATAGAAAAAAAAGGAAAAGAATATGTTCCCTTATCATTGTTGAGGAACTCATAATGTCAAGGAGGTTTAGAACTTTTGTAAAGCAGCATTTATAGGTGATTCATTTCCATATGATTAAGGAGAATTTAGACTGGGAGATCAGAATTATACAAAGTTGATTTTAAAAAAAATGGAAAGAATGACATAAAGAAGTTATGCTCTGATAGCTAACAGATCGTCATCCTGCCCCCAATGGAGGACAAGGATTTCTACAAGAGAAGGTACTCGAATTCTGGTGTCACACTTCTGACTCTATGACGTTATAATCTGGAATAAAAGAAACAAGCAGCTACCATGACTGAGGTTACAGTTTACTGTTCTCACAGTTCTTTTGCTTCAATGTTTCTATGACTATATTTACTGGAGTTTTTGTTTTTTTGTTGTTCTTTTTGGTAACAAAAGTTGCATGTAAGTTATCTATTTGTAATCATGTTTCCTAAACTAGAAGATGGAAAGGGGTGATTACGAACAAAAAACATTAGCAAGGACAACAAGCCCCCCACATCCCTGTTTTTTTTTGTTTGTTTGTTTTGTTTTGTTTTGTTTTGTTTTGTTTTTGTAGAGATGAATTGCCAACATTTCTTAAATCACAAGCTAAAATCTTCTTACTAAATTTGCTCTAAAATTAATTTATGTATTATATTTTCAAATTAATAGCCAACTGAGTTCTATACCTCAAGATATAAATTTTCCCAAGCCATTTTTTCCTAATCAGCAGTTGAATAAAACACATGACAAATTTACAAGTGATATTTTATTTTCTAAAGCAATAATACAACATTACTAGTGTAACAGTGTACAATTTCAATTTTCTAGATATCTATTGCTTCATTAAAATACTATTTTTTAGGATATTTAATATATAATATATACATGCGATAGGCATCATGTCACATATTCACGGAGGATCTTAACATTTTCCCCAATAATATAATGTGTTATTTTGTTCTCTGCTGCAGAGCTAACCAGAAAAAATGAAATGTGTTATATATGAAAGGCCAACATATAACATATTATCACTACTGAATATTACTGGAAACATTTTAGTGGGACACATTTTTTTGGGATGTTCTCAAGAGGAAAAAAAAAGTGATACAAGTAGGCTGAAGCATTATTTAACTCTGGGACTAAAATAAAACCTTTGGCACCTCCAAAAAGGATGAAATTTTAGACACAGTTGTTTATATTCTATATTCTCAATTATGTATACTATAGTTGGCATCTATAATAAAATACTAGTTCATTTGTATTTTTTGAATGCCATCTAAAATTTTCAAAAGGTATGCTTTTTAAGGGTGGGCAAAGCTAACAGTATCTTTGGGTCAGAAAGATATCAGATGATAACAAAGTGCACTTTAAGGAAATCCAGTACTCTCATTAGGACTGAAATCACCCAAAAAATGAAGACAGATAATTGTAAACTGATACTACAAATATCTAGCACAGGACAGAATGAGGGCATGATAGCCTCAAATGCCAAATAAAGAAATCTCTGGAGATACATGTATGTGATATAAACACAGACGTACACATATACACATACTATTGCCTATAATTAGTATGGAACATTCAAATCTCGATGCCCCAAATAAGTAGTATTTTGTTTTGTTTTGTTTTGTTTGTTTTGTTTTGTTTGAAACAGAGAATTATCTTTCAGACTGCCCTTCTGTTCTGAATACACCTGAACATTCAGGGAGTAAAATAATTCTTTACCATACTATAATCATTTGGACTTTTCAAATGCCTAGCAATTCTAATAATAAAGTCATTTTTAATTAAAATAAAATAAAATTAAGTGCTCAGATCTGAAATGTTCAGTTTGATGAGTTTTGGCAATTTTATGCAGCATGTAACAAACACCAAAATTAAATTCCCCTAGAAAATACTCTTGCTCACCTTTTAGTCAATTCCCTTGCATTTCTCTCTACAACCACTAACTCCTCTCTATCACCACAGATTATTTTTACTTGTATTTGGGCGTGTTATAAATAGGTGCATATACTATTTACACTTTTGCTTGTGAATTTTTCATTTGCATGACGTTTTAAAAACATTTCTTAGTTATGTCTTAGTAATTCATTATTTTTTTATACCTAAGTAGTTTTCAGTTGAATGGGTATATTCTCACTTGGATTATTTTAGAAGTTGATTATTATAAATAAGGCTGCTATAACCATTCTTGTACAAATTTATTTTGTTAACATTTGTTTTCATTTTCCATGAACACTTAGATATAAAATTGCTGAGTTATAGGGTAAATACATGTTTTCCCTTTTAAGAACTAGAATAGACAGTTTCAAGTTCTCTATATTCTCATGAAAATTTAGTGTGGCTTCTTTGATTTGAGCAATTTCGTTAGGTATGTAGTGGTATCTCATTGTGGTTTGAATTTGCATCACCTTCATGATTAATGGTTTTAAGAACCTTTATTTGCCATTCAAATATATTTTTTATTTTATAAAGTATCTTTTCAAGTCTTTTGTCTGCTAATGTGTAAGATATGTGGAAAATTTTATATATTCTGGATCTAAGTAATTTCCCAGATATATATGGTGCAAATGTTTCTTAATATGTTGCTTGCCGATTCATTTTCTTAATGATACTTTTTAAAGAATAAAACATTTTAATTTTGTTGAAGCCCAATTTACTAATTTTGTATTAATTATTAATTATTAATGCTATTTGTGCTCTGTCCAAGAAATATTTGCCTACTCCAAGATTATGAAAATATTTTTCCATATTCATTATGTTTATCACCATCTCAGATTTTTTAAGTTTATTCATTTTTGAGGGGAGGAAGGGCAGACAGAGAGAATTGAGAGAGAGAGAGAGAGAGAGAGAGAGAATCCCAAGCAGTTTCTGTGCTGTCAGCATGGAGCCAGATGAGAGACTCAACCCATGAACCATGAGATCATTACCTGAGCCGAAATCAAGAGTTGTATGTTTAATTGACTGAACCCCATCTCAAATTAATTTTTTGTATGAAATATATTAGGTTGAGATTTATGTTTTCCTTATGGATAGCCATTGTTTCAGCAATATTTGCTAAAAAGGACTTTCTTTGGCTCATTAAATTGATTTTGTGCCTTTGTTGAAAATGAGTTGACCATATATATTTGTTTATATTTCTGGTTTCATTTTGTTTAACACTACATTTTCTCAATTATCATAGCTTTATAGTAATCTTTGAGATCAGGTACTGTAAATTCTCTGATTTTTTTCTTCTTTTTCATTATTGATTGATTATTCTAGATCCTTTACATTTCACTATATTTTAGGATAATCAGTTTCTTCAAATATAACTTGCTGGAATTTTGATGGGGGTTCCATTAAATTTTTATACTAATTTCAAGAAAGTTTTAACAATTTGAGTTTTCTAATCCATGAACATGATATATTGTTGCATTTTCTTAGGTGTGAATTCATTTTTCTCAGTAGTGTTTTACAGTTTTCAGTATGAAGGTATTATACAAATTTCACTAGTTTTATTCCTAGATATTCGTTATTTTATTGATGCCCTTGTAAAAGTTTTATTTTTTTAGTTTCATTTTTGGTTATTGCTAACATAGAAAAATATAATCAAATATATATATATATATATATATATATATATATATATATATATATTCATTGTATTTATAGCCTTTCTAAATTCACATATTACTTTCAGTAGTTTTTACATTCCTTTGGATTTCTTTTGGTATAATGAGAAAACTAAATTTCTCTTCCACTCCTGTATCCCAGCCCTCTTCTCCAGTTCTTGCTCACAAAGACATTATTACTATTATTTTCAGAAATAGCCCATGCATATGTAAGTGGCAATAGGATTGCAGTAGATACTACATAGTTTTACATTTTGGTAGTCCCTCCGGGAGGATCAAATGTGTAGTAGTATCTGTAATTCATGTGGGAACATGGTAAATAAAAAAAAAAAACAAAACAAAAAAAAAACAAGTTTTCAAATCCTCCATTTGTTTTCTCCATTCTTATAATATAAAAAAAAACTACATTGTTCCAATGCTATTTAATAATTTGAATAAATAAATTATATATTGTGATCATTTTATATTAATTACTCTAAAGTATTATAATGTGGAATTCTATATGTTCTATTCTACAATTAGGTTTTTGGGCCAGTGATTTTCAATCTTGCCTAGTCATTGGAATCAGCTGGCTAGCTTTAATAAAAATACTGATGTCTGGGATCTACCCAGATTTTATTGATGTGGGATATTGACTGGGCAAAGGAATTCTTTTAAATTCCCCAGGTGATATTAATGTGTAGCCAATTTGATAACTGCTATTTTACCTTGCTAATACATTTTCCTATTAAAATATATTTATATTATATTTATATTTTATATATAATATAAATATATTATATTTATATTTAATCTCCTCAAGGGAGACTTTAAATGAAGAACAAAGTCTATATGGTCTGTATGGTTTGTATTTCTCATTTTTATAGGCAGTGTCATTTGGAA
Organism: Panthera pardus; assembly: GCF_024362965.1. Classification (NCBI taxonomy): domain Eukaryota; kingdom Metazoa; phylum Chordata; class Mammalia; order Carnivora; family Felidae; genus Panthera; species Panthera pardus. Next base: position 89,637,882 of record NW_026526655.1, read on the forward strand.
TACATATGGAATACATAATAATTTGGAAACATAATGTTTGAATAGCCTTGCATAAGGCAATTAACCTTTCGGTGTTACTGTTTCTGTATGCCCTAACTGAAATCTTAGCAATCAACTGTAACTTGTTTTTGTTAAGAAATAAAGTAAGTGCAGATCTCTTTCAAACACAAAATATGATACAAATATTTAAACATAGACAAATGTACAAATGGCATTTAGGAAGAAAAAAAACAAACTCCAAAACACTTATTGTATTGATAGTATCAAATGTGAACCTTGCATAGCCATGGGGAATTGCTTGGGGCCAATGTTGTAATTCTAGGTCACATAGTCTATTTGTTTGATCCAGTCTGATCTTTCTTACTTTCTTATATTCTAAAATTTTAAAACAATATTCTAAAATAATGCAAACAACACATAGAGAGGAATTAATAAACCTAATCTTAGATAAGCATAGAGTAGTGGCTTCAGAAAAGTTTAATTGCTAAAATGAAACAACCATATACATAGTTCAGTACTGAACCCCTAGTTTGAGTGGTCATTATTGAAATTCCAATCATCCTAACACATTTCTTGACTGAGTGAAATGTGAAAAATGTTGTGTTAGACTTCTGCATATTTTAAGCCAATTTTATTATTTTTTTCTCTTATTTATTTACTTTATTTTTTAAATATAATTTATTGTCAAGTCAGCTAACATACAGTGTGTACAGTGCTCTTGGTTTCATGATTCCCATGGTTCATCACTCACATACAACACCCAGTGATCATCCCAACAAGTGCTCTCCTCAATGCCCATCACCCATTTTCCCCTCCCCCCACATCAACCTTCAATTGTTCTCTGTATTAAGAGTCTCTTATGGTTTGCCTCCCTCTCTGTTTGAAACTATTTTTTCCCTTCCTTTCCCCCATGGTCTTTTGTTAAGTTTCTCAAATTCCACATATGAGCCAAAACATGATATCTGTCTTTCTCTGACTGACTTATTTCATTTAGCATAATACCCTCTAGTTCCATCTGCCTCCAAAGTCAAAAGAAATAAAAGTAGAAATGAACTATTGGGACTTCATCAAGATAAAAAGCCCCTGCACAGCAAAGGAGACAATCAACAATACCAAAAGGCAACTTATAGATTTTAAGCCAATTTTAAAATTTAATTTAACGTGTAACACAAGTGAAAAGGATATACCACAAAACACAGCACTCAACACAGTGACACAAGTTAGGTACTGACTAATCATTAACAGGCAGGTAGGCTGGAGGAAGAAAGGGAGGGAAGGAGGAAGGGAAATATAGGCTCATTATATGTAGATCTATATAAGGACTATCTATCTGTAGAAAATTTTGCAAAGTTTGAAAAATTTGAAGTCTATCATGAGAATTTCTACAGAAATGTATATTTTTCTGTAGTGAGATCTGGATATAAATTTTTCCATTGCCATTTAATATCTTTGTAATATTGGAGAAATTGCTTAAACTCCTTGAAACTTATTTTTCTCATTATTTTAAGTGCATATAATAATACTTCTTAGGGATGTTATGAAGGCTGAATATGATCATGTTTTAGGAAAATGCTTAGCCAAGAGGTAGGTTGGATCCCTAATAGATGTTCATTATTTAATTTTCCAATTATATCTAAATCACTTTTGCTTTCATGATTTTATTTGAATTTTTTTTTAATTTTTTTTTAATGTTTATTTATTTTTGAGACAGAGAGAGACAGAGCATGAACAGGGGAGGGTCAGAGAGAGAGGGAGACACAGAATCTGTAGTAGGCTCCAGGCTCCGAGCTGTCAGCACAGAGCCCGATGCGGGGCTCGAACTCATGGACCGCGAGATCATGACCTGAGCCGAAGTCAGCCGCTTAACCGACTGAGCCACCCAGGCGCCCCTGAATTTTATAAGACATATTTTAAAGCAAACACCACCAAATTGCTTATCTTCTCCTTTAGTTAATCTATTTTATTAGTCTGAGTTGTTAGACTCACTGTCCATCCCTAATACACCTGAGAGTAAGGAGTCAAGATAGGGAATGTGTCCTAATTTACACATTAGCATTTACAATTTTATTATTGTTACATTATTGAATTCATTCCATCTTTAGCTTTCAGACCCTTGGTAATCAGGGTGTTTCATAGACCAAGGACAGTGTTATCACTAGAGAGCTTCTTAGAAATCCAGATCTACATAATCACAATCTCCATTTTAGCAAAATTCCAAAGTAATTTATATGTGTGTGCATTAAAGTTTCAGAAGCACTGCTTTAGACTGTATACAGTTAGCTATTACTCTTGTGAAAATTTAAGAATATATGACCTAAGATTTAGATATATTCTTATTGCATGCATTCTGATTCTGGCTCAATTCTGAACACAGGTTTCTTGTAAAGAGCACTGAAGCAGGAGTAAACACACACAAACACACACACACACACACACACACACACACACACACACACATTGACTGTTCCATTTAATGGTAGTAAAACTTCATCAGGCTTCTAGACTCTAAGTCTTTGTTTTGTCATTTGTAAAGTGAAAGGCTAGTTAATACCTGTCCTTGTACTCAGTGGGATTGTTTAGAAATCAAATGACATGATACTTCATTAATTTTCAAGGTCTGTACACTACAGGTTCTATTATAATCTATGAGTTTAGATCAGTTGATAGGTTGATTATGAGTAAGAAATTCTTAGGGAGGAAGACAAGATGACAACCTCAGAGTCTGACTAATAACCATTTATTTTTGCTGTCTTATGCAAGAAATAGAAGGTGGCTTAGGGAGGGAGTACCCTAAAGAGAATGGTAGTTCTTAATAGTTTTGATTTTTTTGATTGATTTGTGTTGACTTTGTTTGGGTGGGCCAATCAATTGCTTTATAATTGGCTAGTGATGAAAGCATGACTGATAACATAAAACAAGACAGTAGGATGAATTTTATTTAGCACTTAACTTCAGTTTTTCCTAGAGATGCTTCTCAGTTAGTAACTGAATTAAGGTCTGAGGAAATGTCATACGCCCTGAATTTGGCATGGCAGTAAGGATATTGTGAGGGATATCTTCATGGAAGTCAGTGATGCAAACTCTGATTCTTTCTATTACAGACAAAAAGACTTGTGGACCTCATGAATTCCAGTGTAAAAACAACAACTGTATTCCAGATCACTGGCGGTGTGATAGCCAAAATGACTGCAGTGATAATTCAGATGAAGAAAACTGTAGTAAGTAGCTGTTGCTTGAGAACACTGTGAGCATGAAGCATATTCAATAAGCAGGAGAGCAATGTTTAGTTCAGTTAAGGTATGAATTTGAACCTATCTGTCCCGCAGCTCACATTTTTATAAATATATTCACATTTGGACAAGAATATTCGGACTAAATTGACCTGAATCTCAAATGGTGGAATTATTGAAATGTTCATACTGGAAGTTATTTTCTTGTAGTTATCAGAATTGGTATGAAAGTATCATGAGGTTTAGTGCAACCCATTAGTATGCAACACAGTAAGCCCTTGATGCAAGTTCATACAAAGAGCTGAATGATGTGGAGACAGTACAAAACATATCATTCTTTAACGGATAGTATTCATTTCATTTCAGTCTCAAATCCTTTTACACTACAAATTTACCCAAGAGCATCTTTCAGCAAAATATCATTTATTCTCTCTGGAGTAGAGAACACCATATGTATTCAGGATGCTTTTCTCTGAAAATAGAATAACACTATTATCATCATCTGCCTCCTGCATTTTTATGTAATAAATTTAAAAGACAATAATTGTCCAACAATTTTATTTTCTAAAAAGTGTGGCAGTATGTAAAATTGTGACAGCATGTTTATATTCTAACATTAATTTCTGAATATATTTCTTACCAGCATTTAAACAAAAAAAAAGCAATATAATCATGCTTAAAATAAGATAATAATCAAATTCCATTTATTAAATATTCTGCTACTTCCAAAAAGGATTTGGTGAAAACAAGTGTCTACTCTTATTTATTTATTTATTTACTTACTTATTTATTTAGGGAATATAGGGGGGGGAGGGATATAGAGAGGGAAGAGGCAGAGGCAGAGAGAGGGAGAGAGAGAAAATCCCAAGCATGCTTTACGCAGTCAGTGTAGAGCTCAATGAGGAGCTCGATCCCATGAACTGTGAGATCATGACCTGAGCTGAAACCAAGAGTTGAATGCTTAACTGAGTGAGCCACCCTGGTGCCCCCAATAGTGTTTAATCTTATACATTAGACTAAGAACAATCATTTCCCACGATACAGGAGATGAAATAGAAACTGTTACATTAAAGCATAGGAAAAGGTTACATAAAAACATATAATTAGTAGAGTCATAGCCTTCATAAACCACTTGGATATTCAGTTTGCAAAATATCAACTTTTTAAAAATAACTTTTGAACTTTAATCTGACTGGTGTTTGAGGATCAGGTCCATTAACTGTGAAATCTCTGGATCATCATGATTATGGAATACTCTGATTATGGGAATTTTTATTACTCCATCATATATGTATCTCTCAACTGATCTTACTTAGAGTGTTCTAGATTCTTTTAATCAGTAAGTCTGAAAAAACTTTATATAGCAGATTTTCAGCTTCTTTCCAGTGATTAAAATAAAAACCTAATGAGGTAAGAATGGCAGGAATAGAAGAGTAAATGCAAAAAAAGAAGCAATTACATATACACTCTCTATTTAATTCACTTCCATTTCAGAGCTTAAATATACATATAACTACTTAGCTTAGTTTAGGATACATTTAGTGTTAATTGTCAATAAGATACCTGAGAAGAATAGCACAATGCCTGAAAGAGAGGGTAAGTGAGAAGGCCACATTAGAAACTTACATCTTTGAAAACCCTTTATTCAAGGAGTGGTTGAAATTATATAGAAGTTAAACTACTGCTATAACTGGAGAAGAATGGGAAGAAGAATGAAGGGTGGAGATAACCTGTTTCTGAGTCTGCTGGGGTTTCCAAAGTGGTTGGGTATGATTTTGCAAGAACTCAAGGAGAAGGAACACAGCTTCTCACTTGTCTCTGGGCACACAGTGAGAAATCACTGTAGCCATCATCACAGAACCCTTAGGAAAAGCAAGAGAGTGCCTGCAATATCAAGCATTGCAGTATAAAATACCCCATTATGTGTGGTCCACTTTTAGTCCCCACTCACTCTGGGCATGTGGCCTAAGATAACGATGTTGATGAATTTGCAGAGGCGAGAGGACAGTGAACAAGAATGAAGCATATTATAGTTGTGAATGGAAAGATAGAGGGGATACACAGAACCAGTATCAGAACTGATAACATAATAAACGTGTAAGAATGTGTGAGAGGAAGGCTCAAGGGATCAAGATAATTGAGTGGTGTTTGACGGCACCATCTGAATAGACCTGAAGAAATGAGAAAGTTTAAACATTGAAAATGTGAACAGTTCTACATGGGCAGAAGTGGAGCCTATGAAAAGAGAGAAAAGAATACAACATAACTACATAAAGCACCAAGAGGTTGGTCATATATAGGTCAGCAGTAGAACAATTACTGCTCCTGTATAAAATGTTATCGGGATATTTCCCATTTTTTTAACTACCTATTGAAAGTTTTATGATTTGATTTAATTATTATAATTTTAGAAGTATATAATTACAAGAAAACTGTATTATATGTGCATATAAATTATTATTTATATATTATAATCAGGACTATATATATATCACATCATATATGTATGTATATATATATATGTATATCTTTATGTTTATTTATTTTTGAGAGAGAGAGACAGAATGCAAGCAGGGGAGGGACAGAGAGAGAGAGGGAGACACAGAATCTGAAACCGGCTCCAGGCTCTGAGCTGTCTGCACAGATCCCGATGTGGGGCTCGAATTCACAAATGGTGAGATCGTGACCTGAGCCAAAGTCAAACATTTAACCAAATGAGCCACCCAGGCACCCCCAACACATATATATTTAATTTAAATATATATAAATGATAACAGTATACCCCAAAAGATAACAGTATAATGTTACCATATTGTCTAAATATCATTAGTCAATTGTATGCATTTTGATTCATATTTGAGCAATTACTGTTAGCAATTATTAAGTAGTGGAATATAGCAAAGATAGTAAATTAGCCTTAGTGTTAAAAACAACAGTAGCATTTTTTTTTATGTGAGCCCCCACTCTGCCTGAGAGCGCCATAAGACCGAGTTTGGTAAAAGGAAGAACAAAGATGAGCAGTGGGTTCTGGAAGAGAAGGCCTGCTTCAGTTCAGCAAATCTTACTTTAGCACCTGGTAAAGACAAGCCAGGGTGCTCAGCATCAGCAAGGAATCTAGGAGAGCTGAACGTCTGGATGAATTCGCGGAAGGAAAAGTCGCTGGGCACCCAGAAGGGAACTCAGCCTAAATCCACCTCCTTTGACTCCGCCTCCAGCTCTTCTGGCAGCTGGCGCTCATCAGCTCACTGGCTACACAAGGGTTTTCATGTGGGGAGATGCATGCCCCGTGGCCTTGTGCACCAGCCTGCCTCAGCATTCTCTGCTTGGCTTCCTGCATCTTGTGCCACGCGCCGCTGCTGCTGACATAGGCAGAGAGTTCCAGAAGGTTGGGCCTGTGGAGCATTCAGTGCTGTGCTCGCCACAGAGCCAGTTTTAGGTAGTTCATTTTGAGTCACGCTGGGACCTCAACATACCTATTTTGTTATTCCTTAGGTATGTTTGTTACAATGATGGTGGCGTAGTAGAATGTCTCCACTAAACCTTAACCTGTGGCCTCACCCACAGAGAAGGCGTGTTTTTATGTCAAGTTTCTATACACATACAGCACATGGGTGTGTTACAGAGCTTTCTCTTCTGTTCTGCTGGCCCAGCTGACTGTTCCTGAGCCAGTGCTATGCTGTTGTTACTATGGTTTACCCTGTGTTGCACTGAGCAAGACTCCCTTCTTTACTTTTCTTTGTCAAAAAGTTAACTTATTTATTTCTTGAGCTCCCCCAAAAGAAATCCAACTGGAATTTTGAGCGGGATTGCACTGACTTTGTAGGTTAATCATTAATGTAATTAGGTCTTTATAGAGTCATCCAAGATAGGTCACCCTATATTAGGTCACCTAGTCCAAAAGCATGGAACGTACTCTTTATTCAGATCATTTCGTTTTCTTTATTAAAATTTCAAAAACCTGTAAAAAAAAAATTTTTTTTTTCTATCAACCAACACTCACGTGCATTCCATTGATCCACTCATTCCCTTATCACATTTATCTGAGTTCCTATTTAAATGTCTGCAGACAGGGTAGGGAGTAGAGCTATTTCTCAGGGTTTAGCACAGGGCCTGACACATTTATAATATTAGCAGTGTATTTTTAAAATCGCTTTTGGGTTTTTGTGTTTATGAATCTGATATAATGAGTTTACTTTTTAAATTGTGTGGTAAACACTCCAGGCATAGATATGGGAAGAGTTTACATCATAGTGAAGCAATTAACTACCAGCTATGTTTCCAATCTAATATGCTTTCTCCTTTTTTATATTTATATAGCATAATTAGTCCATTGTCATTTTCTTCATCATCTGCTGATCATTTCCCTTGTAAAGTGTTCAGCAGGGACACTTTGCTCCAACAATGATTTATGCTCTTAGAAACAAGAAAATTTTATTGTCACTGGAGTTACTTTGTCATCTGTATCAAAGGTTTGAAAATATCTGACAAGTCTCAGCACCTATGCTATCTTTATCAGCAATAAATGTAATGTATGCGGCATGTACACCTGCTAAGTAACTGATGTGCAAAATAAATTATTTCATATCTTTTCATTATTAAGAAGTAGCTAACAATCGAATAGATATAAAAGCACTAAATAACTTGATCAGCCAGATTACAGTTTTCGTAGAGAGACAAGCTGTGTCTGCCTTATTTGAATTTCTAGTACTTTCACACTGAATTTATATCAGAAGATTATTTGTATAGCATGTCAGTTATACTAATTGTATTCTAAAAATTCTCCTCAGATGCTTACACCCACATTTATATAACTTTTGAACTTATCACCAAGGGTTTATGATAATATACTCAGCAGAGAAATTGGAGTCTGGAAGCCTTTCTGCTCTGCCACTAACTCCGTGGCTTTGAAACTCACTTTTATTTTCTAAACTTAGTTGTTTTTTCTTTTTCCATTTTGTGCAAGATAGCTTCCAAAGTTCTTTTGAGTTTTGAAGCTGTATGCTTTTCTTCCTTTAGTATCGAAGGAAATGACTTATCTATATAATGCCCCTATTTTTTATTTTCATTATAGAATCCAGATCAGCCTTCCAAAATATCCTGTGAAGGCTTCTTTGTTGTTAATTTGGCATGTTTAAATGAGACTTATGGAAAACCTGGTTAATTTTTCATGCGTAGGGTTCCCTATCTACTTTAGATCTGGAGACATAGGCAATATCAGAAAAAGTTAATGTGAGAAAAACATTTTGGAAATACTGGAGGAAATTTCAAATTCAAATTTTCTTTCCAAATGGGTTATCTTCCAGGTATGATCATTTTGCTCCTCTTTTTAACAAAAAAAGCTAACTATCATGCCAACATCTGAACATTGGTCTTTTACTTTATCCAGAAAAGATCAAAGTTAAGAAACAGCAAGAGAATGCAATCCCTCAGGACCTTGTCTCATAACTTAATTACGGTTTTCTCAAGAGAAAGTTTCATTTTGAGACATCCAGTGGCAAAAGATTCTGAGGCATACAGATGAGAGTTAAAAACAGACTTGCTATCCCATTCTTGATGACATTTGTATATGTATAAATAATTCATGATTATTATTCAGAAGTGGTTTTGCTGGCATTTCATGCTAGAAACATACATATTTTCATAAGCACTGAAAAAAATTTTTTTCCAAAAAATCACTCAGTTCCTCTCCTCCCCTATTAAAACAGAGTAATTAGCAATGTTAGCTAAGTCTCTATAGAACAAGTGTTGTGTGGAATTACTGGATGAATGCTTTGAAGCACTTTATAACTTTATAACTTGTTATCACCTTAGATCAGCAACATCCAACCCTGCCTATAGAAAAGTGTGTCAAACTCTGTGAAGTCATTTTTGTTTAGCACATGATGAACACACTTGTGTTTAATTAGCATAAAGTCAAGTTAGAATATTAAAGGATAAATATATTCTGTTCAGACACCTCCAAATACATAAATTCAAAGTTTCTACTGCTGTTTCTTTTAAACATCTAAGTGTGTGTTTAAAAAATGCTCTCTGATTTTTAATGAAAATCATTTTGATTGTTATTTTCCATTATTAAATAAATTGAGCACTGATTAATTAACTTATTAATTTCACTACAATTTCTTTTCCCTAAGAAGAAAACTGCTCGTGTGTAAACAGGAGGGTGAAATGGCTTCAGTATGGAATAATGATAAGAGAAAAAGAGTTCTCTTTTATTTCTAAGTGAAGTATACATTGTTAGCCATGTGCCTTGGACAAGTAACTTGACTTCCCAGGCCTTTATTGTTCATCTCTGTAATATGTGAACACTTGTTATTTCTTCGGTAGTAAGGGAGACAACGATATGGCCTAGTATTAAATAGTACAGGCCGTGGTATTAGATCGTCTAGGTTCAAGTTCAGTACTGGCTCTTCTGCCTGCAGGGTGATTTGGAGACAGTTCCTTATCCTCTCAGTGCCTCAACTTACTCATTGGCAAAAGGGTCCTATAGTAGCACCTGCCTTACACAGTTGTTAGAATTAATCGTTGAGTTAATTCAAGTACTTAGCATTAATTTCATTTAGTGCCTAACAACAAATAAGCCACCAGTAGCTGGTAATAATTATTATTGTTATAAATAGTAATATTAATACAGTTGTTTTTAAGATTAAGGGATAATATATGTAAATATAATGCAAAGATGAAAGGAGAAAGTGCTATTGTCATCCTCACTAAACAATGGGGTGTTGAGAAATGAAGGGATCCTTCTGTTACGTGGCTTTTTCTCATTCCACTGAATAGTATCTTGTCTTATTCATAGCCTGAAGTTCACATTTTAGTATATGAAGTCTCAGAGCAGAACAAAATGCTGATACATATTTACACTTTCCATAGTTCTCCCAGTGGTCTCAGGAGGGATCTCTATATAGAAATACAAGAGCCTTCATGACGCCAAGCATTCTTGATGTTACCCTTTAGCTAGAAACTGAGTGATTGTGTATAGCAGTAATCAAATGTGGGCCAAATTATTCACAATATTTATGCAGAAAATAGGCTTCATACGGATATTCCTTAAGTTTCTGTTATTCTTCCTTCCTCCTTCCTTCCTTTCTCCTATTATTGCGTGTGAGGCAGCTGTAAATACAGTTAATGAGTAGAGAAAACAAAAAGGGGTCTTTCATCATGCCAGATACCAGTTCTATATAAAGAACACAAAGTAAACAAGAGATGATCGGTAGCAGTCATATCAATTCCTGGAATCCTACGTCATTGTGCAGATGAAACATATTCTATATAGGAGTTAAGCCAAGCAGTAAGTCACACTATTTGGCTTATATCCTATGTGGACTATGGTGAAGCATAATTAAATCAATAACTGGCAAATTACTTAAAATGGCAGGTAAATGCTGCAGGACATGAGCAAACATTTGCATAAACAAAAAGGCAGTTTTCAGTTATTTTGTAATGTTTATTTTTGAGAGAGAGAGAGAGAGGCAGAGGGGGAGGGGGACTAAGGATCCAATGTAGGCTCTGTGCTGACAGCAGCAAGCCCAATGTGGAGCTTGAACTCACGAACCATAAGATCATGACCTGAGCCAAAGTTGGGCACGTAGCTGACTGAGTCACCCAGGTGCCCCAAAAGGAGGTTTTTAAAAAGTGAAGTTCCTTGTGTCCTTTCAACTCTTACCCACCCAGTCATGTCCAATAATATCCCCATGTATTCTTCTTGTTTTATGAACTCTAGACTCTCTGGGGACAAAACTGAAAAATTAGAAATTTGTTAGAATACAATATAAAAGTCAAGAGTCAAAACCTAGACTTACTACTCAATAAATAGCCCCATAGGTACAGAGTCACAAAATGTCTTAAAGTAAAAACATAAAGTGACTTAGAGTTCCAACAACTGGAAAAGATTTGTTATTATGTAATATGTAGATTCTTATGTCTTATTTTACTTTGATGTTGTATTTTTACTAAACAGTAAGCTATCTTTTGTCTTTTTATCAATTTGTTTCTGTAATGCCACTTTCTATTCATGATTTTAAAATAAATTTGAAAAATCATCATACTGTGTACCATAGATGCTTCATGAAACACTTTTTCTAAACTATTTATTGGCTTCCTATACAATTGCTTGGCTAACCTCCTTTTTCTTAATACTACCTCATGCTATATGTCATATAAATTTAGAATGTAGTTGCATATAATCGAATAAGCCTGTGCTATTTTTCTGTCCCCAGAGCCTCAGACCTGCACATTGAAAGATTTTCTCTGTGCCAATGGGGACTGTGTTTCTTCGAGGTTCTGGTGTGACGGAGATTTTGACTGTGCAGATGGCTCCGATGAGGTAGGCAACTTTGTAAAACCAAACAAAAAAGAAAGTTTTTTAGAGTCACATTTATAATTATTATTATTCAATCCAGTGAGTCTGTCATGGACATCTCTGAAATACTCTTTTACTCCTGACACAGTGAGATAAGTAGTATTATATCTAAGCTCTGTGCTGCACACACACAGCACGGGGAATAGTTCTTGTGCTACTATTGACAGTTAACTTTATAGTCTGTTTTACCTCAAGTGGTGAATAGCTGGGTTGGGAATAGGATGTTTGGAAACCCTATTCCCTATAGCTGATGCCCTTGCCATCTGTGAATTTGTTCATAAATTTGCTGCAGTATTTATAGTCAGGACTAATATTTTTATGCATTTTAAACAGTCTCTTCTCCCCAGTCTCTTTCTTCAATAGATACAGTCTTATAGATTTCGATGTGGGTCATCAATTTTCATGAAACCACAGGTTCAGCTTTGCTTAGATGATGAATCACAATCCATTTATAATAAGGTCTGTGTACACACAGCTTAAGTGAAAAAAGTGTAAAATATCTCTGGATAATTCTGTAAACTTAAGATTGTGTTAACACTTGTAATACCTCACACAATTCATTATTTATACATCTATGTATTTGTGTTTCAGCTGTTAATTACTCCATGGAGCTTTAAAAATAATACATGACACATGATTATATATTTTTTTTTTATAAGTAAAAAAAAATTTTAGAGTAAACTCTCTAGTATCACAGAAAAGTCCAGTAAGAGTCACTTCATGGTTTTCTGTTAATGATTTTCCATGTTAATATCAGGAACACAACACTGGTGACACCAAGCCTAGTCATAAATAAAGGAAAAATTAGTTTTCTTGTCCTCAGTGACCAGCATGCCTCCTTCCAGGGTACAATGACTCCCTAGACCTCTGCTCCTCTGGTTGACACACATAAGCACCTACCCCTCACGAAGGTCCTTCCATTAACTATAGGTTTGCCTAGAGAGATTCTCTGCTGCTGTAGAGGTTTCTGTGTTTCAGGTCAAACATCATTAGTCATCCACCAATTTCCTACATCTTTGGGAGACACTGTAGGTCTCTACTATTTACAGAACCCATACAGACTACAGACTAGTTCTTTCCCAGTCTGCGGGTATTCGTATTAAGATTTGACAATTCTCCATTTTCACACTATCTTGGAAAAGTCCCCAGTCACATTCAGGAGCCTAGATTTTGGAAACAAAATTATTTAACTTCTCACCCAAAGGCCAGAAAACCTAAACCTTGAGGTTGCAAAGGTCTCTTAGGAGAAGTTGAAACATAGCACTTATATGCATGGGGCTAGTCACAAACAAGTCCAAACAGAATTCTTTTTTCAGTTTTTTTAATTCATAGGAGAGCTACATTCTTACTGCCCAACTACATTTTTACTTAGTACCAATTTATTCAAAAATTATACTAAATGTTTCCCAGTCAGACAAATACTTTTCACATAAACTCATCCATACCATGTAATCGTTTTTTTTTTTTCTTTAAAACCTGTTTCACCACCCCTGTGTAATCTGTGAAACATCAAGAGGTGGAGATATACTGTTTAAGGCTTGTAATCGCATCTTCCATGTTATTCACTAGACACCCAAGGTATATATACAGAATCAAACACTTATTTTCCAAAATCTTATTCAAGTGAAAGTAAATGTCCTTATTAACACCATTTATCTCATGCCCTAAGTTCATGGATGTAGTTCTTTGATGGCTGGATAGACCTCCATTACAGACATTTTCATGGTAATGCCCCTAGGGAACCAAAATAACTTTCTTAAAGGTGGTCTTTATAAGTAATGAAGTGTCTAACACTATAGGCAGTTGATTCCTCTTTTCTTTCTAAAGGTGAGAATTATAGGTTGAATGGACTAACAAACAAAGGAACAAACAAATGGCTAGAAAACCAAATTACATACAGGGTACTCTCAATTTAGGAATAAAAAATAAAATTGTGAGGATACGTTTTTGTAAGGATGTTAACTGATAATATAATTAGCTTGTTCCTTACGGCCAAAACAATAATAATAATAATAATAATAATAATAATAAATAATAATAAAAACTTGGATCAGCATAATTGTGTATCACATCAGTGGCATACAGAGATTGAGTGATTAATTCCCAGAGAAGAAATATTTAAAGTGACTTTAAAATATACTATTTGGACTCTACATCCAGTATAATGCATTGTAAGGACAAAAAGAAATGCAAAGGAATCTTAAACTGTGTTCATATGCTTGTTATTAATAATGTTGGTTTTGCTAATTTGAAACTCGTATATATTGAGAGTAGGGTAGATCAAATGCTTAGTTATTTTAATGTTATTAGCACTTAAAAGTTTGAAGTAAAAGAAAGGAGATACAAATGTAGGAACAAAAAAATGTAAATAAAATTATGTAATATTAAATTCAAAAATATCAGTAGGAGATTTTGATTTATCTTTCTCTTTCTAAAAATATAAAATTCTTAGCTCTGCCACTTAAAAATTCTAAAACCAGTGACATCTCAGCATTGTAGACTATCCTTAACATTCATACAGTGGCCTCTAAATACCATTTTCCTATTAAAGGAAACAAAACTCCTTTGAGATGTGTCCACTTACAGGTCCGAGAAGGAAATTGACAAAATGAGTGACTACTATCTTGTTAAGCCAGAATAAGACTATTAGTATAGTGTCCCGAATACATAGGAGATAATTGAAGGGGTTTCTACTAATGAAAGAGACAGCTTGGACATCAGAAAGAAAAATGACTTTAATGGATTGAAATATAATAAATGTATAAAAATGCATGTGTGTATAATAATACTTTTAAAAAACAAAAAGCTCATTAGTCACTTTAGATGTTCCGAAGGTATCCTTCTTAGGATTCAATCAGCCCAATTTGGAATGTGGGACATTCAGTAGAACAAATGACCTAGTGTCTGTCTGCAAGTAGTAAATAGCATTAGAAAAACAAACAAACACACACACACACCTAGGAGAATGGGAAATAGTTATTCATTTAAATAAACTCAAACCAAATTCAAAATTATAGACTTCTTTTAGATCCTTATTTTACCAAACAATATTTTAAAAATGAGAAAATTTTAGATATTGATAGGAAATAACTTTAGAGTAAGTCTAAGTTATTAGACTTTAGACTAATAACATAGGGATTTGGGCAAATTTTGTGATATTGCGAATGTAGTGATACTATTGTTGTTATGTTAAATAGTCCAGACTATAAATAAGTGTAATGGAGGATGTATGAAACATGAATAGTGACGTGTTTGTCATTGTTAAACAAGCATGATGGGCACGTAGGTTCATTATTCTGTTCTTTCTTTCTTTACGCTTTTGAGTCTAAAATAATAATTAAGTAACCCACAAATACAGACACACACACACATACTCATCAACTGTCCTGTAATTTATCCTTGATTGAAATCTTCTGATAATTGAAAAAATATCTAAAAGTAATGTTTTCTGTATTGCTGCCAATACAGATACACCAGTGCCATTGGTTATTGAGCTATTTTACTCAAATTACTTTATTGCTGAGATAACCTTTGATTAATTTCTACAAATATATACTGAGCAGTTGTTATAATCATGGTGCAGTATTAGATATTTGGTTCACAGACACACACGGTGCCTATCATACAGACAAACATGACCCTTATTCTACTGGAACTGAGTTACGTGAAATTTTAATTTATATTCCTTGTTTTCTGCATATGCTACCTCATTCATTAATTCATTCATTACATTGGCAGTTTTTATTGAATGCTTATTATGTCCCAGTTATAATACTGAACATGGTGGTAAGGTGGTGAACAAAACATATGAAATCCCTTTCTCATGACCAGTGCATGGACTGTTTCTCCGTCTTTTACAGCATTTACTATTACAGGATTTACACTGCAGATGCACTGCATTTCTAATTATCCTTACACAGGAAAAGCCTTTTCTTAAATAGTTCCATTTCTGTTTAAACTTCCTCTATAAATCCTTTCATAAAAACCTTGAGAATCCATATGATTAAAATTACACTTATTTATTTTGACAGTCGATGCATTTTATTGTAATTGTTGGTTTAGGGGATGGTATTTCCTGTTAGTTTATGAGTTTAAAAAATACATGGAGTAAATCTTAGTTTCCTTTGGATTCTTATTTAAGAAACTCTGGTACCTGGTAACCCCTCAATACTTGAGAAAAGAAGGGAAGAAGAAAGGCAGTAAGAAGAAAATGAATTATATAGTGGGCAGTCTAATTAAAGTACCATTGGCAAAGAGAAAATTACAGGGACTTAGAATGTAAACTCCCTTTCTTTACATGGGGATGACACTGCGAAGAAGCAGGGAGTAGCAGATCCACATGGTCCGCTTAGTGAGAGTTCCATAAGCTGTGACGGTTACACCTTTTGTGGAAGCAACAGGCAAGTATCTTTTGGCAAGAATAGAAATTACTTACAGAAAAACCTCATCCCAGCAAGACGTTTCATTGGAGCATCCCATATCAACAGGACTGGTCAGACCCAAGGAAGTTTAATTTCTACTGGCTCCCTTTTATTGATCTCATATAAAGAATCGAAAGGTTTCCCAAAGGTATAGCTACTGTCTTGTTTGACTTCCAAATAAAATCTATATGCAAACTAGCAGACGTGACAATTGTGACAGTTCCTGTCACGGTTCTTTAGCAACAAATGTTGGAAGAGAGAAAAATTATGAACAGCAACTAGTTTGTGAAAGGACTGAGGAAGAAGTGTGAAAAGAAGGATAAAGGAAGGACACTGCAGGAAGTTTTTGCCAACACAGAACAGATTGGCCTTTATTCTTCTTTGTTTCACTTTCATCCTGCTACCCCATTCCCAATGAACTGGACGTACTTATTAGAGATAATTTTTAACCCTTTATTTCCTCCACGATCTTTATTGTCACCTATAATTATTAAAATTACATGACCTCCTGTCTATCGGAAAATGATCTCCTCGGAGTAATTGATGTGATGGAACCATAGGATCTATGTTCTTTTCTCATTTCTCTGTAAGTCATCATAAGGCTTACAGAGACAAATGAAAATAGAAAATTGTTATAGTTTTGTTATATAGCCGTGGGCTTAAATGACCATCTGAGCTTCTTATTTGTGGCAGTGTAAAAATTTAATGTTAACTGTGTTGTGTGGTTTTTGACAGAGAAATTGTGAAACAAGTTGTTCCAAAGATCAGTTCCAGTGTTCCAATGGTCAGTGTATATCAGCAAAGTGGAAATGTGATGGCCATGAAGACTGTAAATATGGAGAAGATGAGAAAAACTGTGAGCCAGGTAAAATGATTGAGGTGGTAGTTAATGTAGCTGATATTTTAACTTGGTATAAAACCATTTTAAGCAGTAATTAGGAGACAACAATGGCAAATGCACACACATACTGACTATGTTTTAGATATAAGATTTTAGGTATGCTTATAGGTGAATTAAATAGTGTACCCTTTATATGTTTTGAAGGTGGTTTAGCGTAGGATAATTACTATGTTTGGGATCCAAGCATTACTCCCAAATTTGATCTTCTGGTTTCTCTGTCTTTCCACCCCATTTGGAATTGTTCCTCCAAGATGGAAAAGTGATATATGTTGAAACTGTCAGTGCAATAAACGTCAGGTTTTCAGTTATGGACATTAAGGTTATGGAAAAGAATGCAGTAGTTTCAACATGAAACCAGCTGAGAAAAAGCATAAGTATATTATTTCTATTTGCATTTTGGTCCAAAATCAAAATAAAATTAGGAAGCAAGACCAGAGTACAGGGAAAAAACACCCAATTTATTGTGCGTTTTTATCCCCTAAATATAGCCTTAGAAATATGACCATTAAAACTTAATTTTTTTATACTTAGGTATTTTAATAGCATCATCTTACCAAAAAAAAAAAAAAAAAGAATTACTGGGAGAAAATCATGCTATGATCTATGTACAACCACAAAAGCATTACTTTGAGAGCCTAGGTGACAGTAGCAGATACAGGACACACATGTTGCTGCCCGTGGTCGATATTGCTAATTGATCTTTTTTCTTACTGAATATAGACCTATCTTCAGACTCCATATGAATACAGATCTCTAGGCAAACACTGCCAATTAAAAGGAATTAAAACTCTAAGAAAAAGCTTCTGAGCATCCTTGGAGTAAGCAAAGCCATTATATAAGTACTTTTGGCTACCAGAGATTTGAAGGCAAGCCTAGCTAACTCAAACCCAGAGACTAAGGCAGCAATCATAATTAGTATGTCAATTAATTAGATTAGGTACTGATAGTAGTTTAAATATCCACATGCTATTTTTATTTTCTATGTCATAAAAGAATACTTCAGATTCTACAGACTCAGTTAATTATGCATATATTCATGTTTAAGACCCCAAAACAAAAATACTTCTCAGAACTTATGCAAATATGACATTTATGTCAACACAGCCAGCTAGATATCATGGGGTCTATGAGACCATGCCAAGATTTCTACTTTTAGCTTTATATAATGCATATATAAATTAACATTCCCAAGGGTCACTAAGTCTCACTACAGTTTTAAAACCAACTTGAAGCCTTTGTTTTTAAATAATTTAATTTAAAATTATGAAAAATTCATTTAACTGTTCAAAATTAAAGAGAAGGAGGATATAGAGGGTTTTTTTTTCTTCCTTTCTGTCTTTAGTGAGTTAAAAACTTACTGAACAGCCTATTACGTCATTGAGATATATTTTATGAAATGCAATAATATTATGAAACACATTTTAAATAAATGTGTAATATCAGATATTAAGTACAGTTTAAATATAAACTATTTTCATTACTGTCTATGAATTTTTTATATGCTTATATATGTTTTTATCTATCAAAGCAATCATTCATTTTAGTGAATTTAAATCTTAACTTTATAATTATATTCAGATTCTCCTACTTGCTCATCAAGTGAATATATATGTGCCAGCCGAGGATGTATTTCAGCATCTTTGAAATGTAATGGAGAATATGATTGTGCTGATGGTTCAGATGAGGTAAAATCTATCATTTGATTAAAATCTCTGAATTACATGAATTAGGTTCGGGAAAGCAAATGTAATAAAACTAGAGTAAAGAGAGAATCTTGATTCTTAGCCGTCTAAAATCTTAGGACAAGTACATTGAATATAGTAATTGCAGCAAATACCCGAATCTGCGTGCTGTTCATATACTAAATCTTATTGTCATTTGTAGGGGTTATATTCATTAAGTCAAAATAAAAGAAAGCCCACAGTGTAATAAATCTCCAGTATTGTCAGCTGCATGTTTGTTTTTCCTGTGACTATATCATTATCATTAATGAAAACTGCAGTGCCTATTTGTATTTGAACAGATGGACTGTGTGACTGAGTGTAAGGAAGATCAGTTTCGATGCAGAAATAAAGCCCACTGTATTCCAATTAGATGGCTTTGTGATGGCATTCACGACTGTGTGGATGGCAGTGATGAACAGAACTGTGACAGAGGTAAGGGGTGTGTGTGTGTGTGTGTGTGTGTGTGTGTGTGTGTATGTGTGTAAATAAGAGAGTGGCAGTTAAAATACTGTGTCAAGTCAGTAGTGTGCTAGAGGCAAAAAATAGGATCATTAAATGATTCTCTTTACCCATTCTTATTTCATTACATAATATCCTGTTCTGGGTAAGCAAAATCTGGATAATTTCCAGATAGAGTGCAGTGTTAGTTTTCATATGACAAAGGTAACCAAAGTGCAGGTTTTTATTGCATCCGATCACAAGCATGGCTTTGGACTAGATGCTGGGTCAGGGATAGGGGCAGAAGGATGCAGGGAACATAACCGCTTGTAGCCATTACTACAGAAGTATTTTTGGTGTGCATTTCTCTTCCATGTTGCCTGCCTTACTATGAAAGAATAATAACATATGGCATACCATATTACACATACACATACTGATACACAACTGCAGGTCATGCCCCAAATTTCCCTTTTGCCATATGGTTAAGAAAATGACCTACATTTTTTGTCAGTTTGGAAGACAACTTTTAATTTTGCAGTACATTATTTTTAGCTATGTTAAAATATTTCCTGACAGATAACAACTTTTTAATTGTAATTCACCACATAAAAGCAGCAATTATTCCTACTTTAGAGTCAATGAAGGGAAAGCAAAAAAAAAAAAAAAAAAAAAAAAAACAATTGTGGGGCAAACCTTAAAATGATCACAAATTCCATAATTCTTATTATTTGAATAATGTTAAATACATTGTTTAAATGCAAAATTTTTTTTAACCTGCTTACAAAAGTCTCTCAAGGAGTGCACCTGGATGGTTCTGTTGGTTAAGCATCCAACTCCTGATTGGGCTCAGGTCATGATCTCACAGTTCACGAGATGGAGCCCCACATCAGGCTCTGCACTGACAGTGCAAAAGAGCCTGCTTGCTTGGGATCCTCCCTCTCACTCTTTTCTCCTTCCCTGCTCACGCTCTTGCATGCTCTCTCTTTCTCTCAAAATAAATACATTAATGTTAAAAAAAAATTAAAGTCTCTTGATGTACTTTACATTATGGAATATTTGGAGTATCATCAACAGAAATGATACTAGATACTGATGTAGGCTGCAAGGCATTTGAACATGTGCTCAGGGTTTATACAGTTTAAATGTACTTTTGCAACAACATGAATGAGCTAGATAGCTAATGCTAAGCAAAATAAGTCAGTCAGGGAAAGACAAATACCATATGACTTTATTCATATTTAGAATTCAAGAAACAGAACAAATGAACAAAAGGGGAAGAAAAAGAGAGACAATCAAACCAAGAAACAGACTCTTAACTATAGAGAACAAACTGATAATTACCAGAGGGGAGTGGGTGGGGGGAGGCAGGGGGGTCAAGTAGGTGATGGGGATTAAGGAGGGCACTTGTTGTAAAGAACACTGGGTATTGTATGGAAGTGTTAAATCATTACATTGTACACATGAAACTAATGTAACACTGTATGTTAACTAACTGGAATTTAAATAAAAGCTTTTTTAAAAAAGAAAATAATACAATTTTACTTCTATAAATATCTAGTCATTCGAAGAAAAAATGCCCCCCATTTCCTTTAACATTAGATCAAACCTTTATGATTTGCTAAGATCTCCATCTCAAATCTGATAAAGTGTTGTAATATTCAGGAGAAGAAATCCTAGTTCTCATTTGGAATCTGCAGTGCATTATATAGAGCCATAAAAGGTTAGACTTCCTTAATAGCTGTTTCTACTTTTGGTTAAGTTCTTACATTCACATTCCAATTTAGAGACATCAAACATTGTAGACATTCTGGCACCAAAAGGTCTTAAATACAGTCATATTCTAAGACTTCGGGACAATTAAGTTACTCATCATTTTCCATTTTCTAGCTATTAAGCTCCATTCCCTTAATTTCAGTCTCTATCACCAGTCTGGCTGCTTCTCTCATTGCTTCCTGCCCTGCCTGGGCATATATACTACCATGTAAGTCAACTCCAATACATTCTGCTCTCTGCTGCCAGGTTCATCTTATTGAAGTGTAACTCTGACTATGTAAATATTTACTTGAAGCTCCTTCCTGGTTACTTACAAATATGGCAGTCCGTGTTACAAGAAAATCATCCTATTGTATCTTCCTACTCTTATACCCTATTATTTCTCTTTATGTATCATATATCCTAGCCAAATCAAAGAATAAATCTAGCAACATCTTCCATGCTTTTCAACATCTTGCCAGATTCCTCTACTATTTCTGCCATCTCAATACCTTTGCCAATAAGAATTATATCTCCTTTTAAGTCCATTCAGTTGTTACTGTCTTCAACCAAATCTCAGTCTCTTCTGGAGTTTCCCTAGCCACCCTTTGATTGCATACTTGTTATTATATTCTTCTTTCTAATATAATTACTTCTGTATTAGTTGACTGTTTCCCCTGTTGGAATGTGAGTTTCTTAATGTAAAAAATTAAGTATGCAAACAGAATGAGGAAATAGATTCCAGGTAGTGGGATCATTATGCACAAAGTCTCATAGGTGAGAGAAAGTTTAAGTGTTTAGGAACTATAAGTAATTGAAGATTCATGCTATAGAATTTAGTTCCGATTTTAAGCATAATGAGAAGTTTCCCAAAGCTTTTAAGGAGTCTTCAAATGTTTTTTTTTTTTTTTCAAAAGGAGATGGTGGTAGAATTTGCACTATGTATTAGACACAGAGAATTATTGAAATGAGAATCAAGAGATCTAATTCTTTGTCTTACCTGTAGGAAAGTTTCTGTGCTCATTTATTATACTAACAAATCCAATCACAGTGAAATGTCTCCAAGACCTGTAAGAATATCTGGAAAATAAGTGAATGTGCATGTGTGTGTGTGTATGAGGGCAATCCTGTCAGGATTTATCTTTTTTTTAATATTAAAATTTCATAAGAAATGTTTGTTTGAACAAAGAATTCAAGGTTAAAAAACAAAAGTTTTACAGTTAAAAAAAAAGCAGTATATAATTTGAAATCTGACTTGCCTTTTAGATTTAAAATGACGCTACTAAAAGTTTAAGCCTACTGATTAAAAAAGAGTTGAGGACTTTTAATTCAATCATTTAGAAATGTGTCAAAGCTCTCCTTCCCTCCACACTAATGTTTCTAACTTTTCTTGGGTTTCTTTGCTGCTAGATAAATTCCAGTGAATTATCTTGATGGTTAAAATATTTGATCCTGTATGGATGTACCTTAAAGCATGATCAAGTTCAGATTTCTAGTATTTTACTTCCAGGAAGTGGTTCAGGTATTGGATAGATGTACTTCAAGGCACTGAGGAAATGAAATGCCAAAATAAATCTCTCTGCTATTAAATCAGCCTTCCATTCATCCCAAAACCTGACACATGAACTAAGTGTTGGGGGCTGGAAGGCAAGATGCAGGACAAACATGAAACATTTTCCAAGTGAATCCATTTTACTGGTTTACTTTAAAAAGACGAACCCCCAAATACTGTGGAATTAAAAGCAACGTTCATATTTTTAAAGATAAAACATGGAAACTTGGTGGGTTTTGTTTTGTTTTGTTTTGTTTTGTTTTGTTTTGTTTTGTTTTTTGGGTTTTTTTTTGGCTTGAGCTCCCAAACTTTGCTTTCCTTAGCAATTTTAGTGGACAAGATTGAGAATTATTCTTTTTAGTTATCATCAGCTCAAAAGTGTGTTAACTATTTATGAAAATTATAAAATATTTTCATATGTTAAACCTTCCCTCCACCCAAATTAAAATGGGAACTCTAGATGTTTATTTTCTGTGATGATGTGCCTGGTCAGATTTCTATGAACCTGCCAAAAGCTTATATATATATATATATATATATATATATATATATATATATATATTTTCTAATAACCTCCTGTTGTGCTGAATAAGAACATGACTAAAGACTAGGAAACTGGAATTTTGATACAGCTAATCTCTTTAAATTATACCTCTTTTTTTGCTTATATGTGCCTCATGCCATTTCAAAATAAGCATTTTATGTTAGACTCAGGGTGTCATGGTGGCCCCATGATGCATTTTTTAATGCAAATTCTTCATGGTATAATAGCAAGGCTTTAGTAAGTTATTACAAAACCTTTGCCTTACTATTACAACTGTGATTTCATTTATATTTCTCTTCTTCTTCATAAAAATAGTAATATGCCCAACACTTTTATGGGGCAAATTATAATATTATCTAATATGATACCTTTGGGAAATCATTTTTTTTTCTTTTTAACAAGACTGATGTGCTACAAATAGAATTTTCTAAAAGAATCAGAGGATGTCAAGAGTTCACAAATTTTGTTTGAATATAATCCATTGTAAAATGGAACATGCAATGAGATTTAGTCTTGAGAATCTTTATTCTGAACGAATATAACTTTCACATTCTATGAATTTTGATATTGAATTAAGCACTTCTTTATATCGGTATTCATATTTTAAGTTTCTTTAGTATTAAATACCGTACATGTTATCTTTTTATTGTTTTCAGATAGTTGTTAAATATATTTTCTTGCATGGGTTTTGATACTTGAAATTACTGTTAGAATTAGGGCATTTTAGATTTGAGTATTGCAGAAGTTGAAAGAAAGGGGCACCCCAGTGTCAGATACTATGTTGTCAGTCTCACATGGTGATACTCACCATCACGGACTTACCATGGACTTATGTTTTTCCCTATTATACAGTTTGTTAGTCTTCAGAGATGCCAATGTAGGTTGTGCCAGTTCTTAAACATTTTTGCAGGAAACTCTTAGAACTGTTCAGATTGACATCACTACAAAGTCTTGATCTCAGCTTCAACTATTACTTAAGATTCTAAGCAATCATCCTATATTTCTCTAATCATCTGTATACCATTAACCATATCAAGTTTTTATTTTTTTTAAATAAAAATATTTACAAATGGTGTGCACACACAGGGGCAGGAAAGGGGCAGAGAGAGGGAGAGAGAATCTGATGGCACAGAGCCTGATGCAGGGCTCGATCTCAGAAATCATGAGAGCATGCCCTGAGCTGAAATCAAGAGTCAGACTTTTAACCAACTGAGCCACTCAGGTACACCAAACATATGAAGTTTTTAACAAGTTGAATTTCCTCCTCACCTTTACTTCACAGAAATAATAAAAATTTTGAGCTTTATTCAATATCTGTTCACCAAATTAACAAATCTACCTATAGCTGTGCCTAGCCTAGCCTTTCCCTCTTCCCTCCTCTTGAAACGGAAGACCTGTTACACCTCTAGTATAAGGTAGATACTTTAGATCTCAAATCCTTCACACTTCCTGGATTCTCAAGGACTTTGTTATATCAATTACCTTTTCTCTCTTCTGTATCCTCAAGCTTACTCTGTCTACTGAATTATTTTCAGAAGCACTTAAGTATATCAGATATCAGTTTTACTCCACAGAAGCTACTAGGCTCTTAATCACCTAGCCTTCTCCTCTCCTCCTTCCCTTCAAGGGCATACTCCTAGAAAGGGATGGATGGTTACGGTACCTACTACTTCTTCGTCTAATATTAACCAACCACAAACATTTCATTAAATTCACCACCACTTCATTGGACCTCCTCTCTTAGCATTATATACATGTGCTAACTACTACCTTCTTGTTGAGACACTTTTTAGGTATTTCTCCAACCACTCTGGCTAACTAGCCTCAGCCTCTTTTGCAGACACCCCTTTATCCAATCTTTAAATGCTGATCTCCTCTGTTTTGTTCTAAATTCCAAATAACAACTACATTCTGATCATCCCTAGTTGTATATTTACAGCTTAGAACCTATCCTATATTTCAACACATTTATCCACTATCCTACTAAATATCACTATATGCTTGTCCTACTAGTACTTTACATGAATTGTGTCATTATTTCTAGTAAGCTTGCTCTTCCTGCTGTATTCCTTTATTTATTTTTTTTTGAACAACACCGACAGTCACCAAATGCTCCAGATAAGCCAAAAATTGAGCGCTGTGTTTGACTACTCACTCTCCTCACCACCCTCATCTATTCAGCCATCAGATCCTGAGGATTCTACTTCCCGAAGCACTTTCAACAGTTCAACAGAAGCTAGTTCGAAATCGAGTTCTGTGCTTCCGCAATGCCTCTTCAAACTGGTCTTTTTCCTCCAGCCTTGGCTTTACTCTCGCTACCTTCATTTCCAAGTTCTCCACACTATAGCTACTGTTATTACACTAAAATCCAAATCTTGTTCTGTCATTTGTTAAGTTAAATCTTTGCTACTGTAAGTTAATTATTAAAGATGTGTATGCGAGTCAAAACTCAACAAGATGAGCTGTTTGACCTTCACAGACCCAGCCTTATTATTCCCTCCAAAATTATTACTATTTTGGCTCCTTTGTATGTGATAAATATACTTAATTTTGAGTGAGTATATCCTTGCATTCTTCATGCTTTCTGTTGAATTGTGAAAAGAGAAAAAATGCAAACATTTACAAAATACACAAAAAAGTCACTACACTATTGCACAGTTTTTACCAGGATGACTATAATATTTCACCACATCACCAACTTCTGTTATAAACTTAACTATTTTTCTGTGACTTCAGAACTTTTTATTGGTTATTCTCTCTTTTAACAATTCAGTTTGTCAGTTTCCAGATACAGCTGAATTATCTAAAAATTTTAAAAGTGTCTTTTCTTTCCAAAACAACACAATTTTTTAAAATTTTTTTTTCTTAATGTTTTTTTTATTTATTTTTGAGACAGAGAGAGACAGAGCATGAGCAGGGAAGGGGTAGAGAGAGAGGGAGACACAGAATCGGAAGCAGGCTCCAGGCTCTGAGCCATCAGCACAGAGCCCGATGTGGGGCTCGAACTCACAGACTGTGAGATCATGACCTGAGCCGAAGTTGGACGCTCAACCGACTGAGCCACCCAGGCGCCCCAACAACACAATTTTTATAATGAAAACTAATACTATTTAAAACCTAAGTTTCTCTACAGTAACATAAAAATTATGTGAAATATAAGATAATTTATACTTAAAACTTCCTTCTACCATCTTATCATTATTTTCTAAAGGAACTATGATATGCCTTGGTAACATCAGATTGTTTTGAAAAGTTAACTAAACATGAGTAACTAAAAAAAAAAATCTGGGATACTGCTTGTCCCTAGTGCTATACAGGAAAAAACTGTAAGGAGATGAGAAACTAGATACTATGCTAAGAATTACAGGAATATGTGTCCTGCTGACTGGCATTAATTATGCTACATTTCTGTGTCTTTTTTTCTGTTTTGTTTTAAAATAAAGGAGGAAATATATGTAGAGCAGATGAGTTTCTCTGCAATAATTCCCTTTGCAAACTACATTTCTGGGTGTGTGACGGAGAAGACGACTGTGGAGACAACTCAGATGAAGCCCCTGATATGTGTGGTATGGCATTTCACATGGGTCTAGATTTTA
The DNA here is from genome assembly GCF_024362965.1 of Panthera pardus. Classification (NCBI taxonomy): domain Eukaryota; kingdom Metazoa; phylum Chordata; class Mammalia; order Carnivora; family Felidae; genus Panthera; species Panthera pardus. The sequence continues at coordinate 89,664,405 of NW_026526655.1, forward strand.
CTCTCATCTCTGAATCGAATGCGCTGGCGTGAATCAATGAAGTGGGGAGGCGGACCACAAAGTCTGCCATCCTGTGGTTAGGTAGATAAAGTAAAACCGCAGATACAGCTTTTGTTCAGGCAATAAGAGATTACCCTGTCCAACAGCTGATGAATTTACAGAGAACCCTCTTACATCTGAACTTGCACATGTCAACACTACTCAAAGATAGTTATGGTCTGAACTGTAGAAGTTTCATATGAAGACTTTGGCTTTGTACCAAAGTGGTCCTTTAGGCTAAATCATTTTTTTTTTTTGGACAGATAACCACATGGAAAAAATGTGAATAATAAAATCATGTAGTTCCACAAGTTACCCACTACTGAGACCAAGGTTGTTCAGAGAAGGAAGATCTATATGAAGATAATATGTGAATATATTAATATATTTAACATGTAAATATATCATTATATTTTAATATTTAAATATATTAAAATATATATTATTTATACATATATATTCTATGTTATAAATATAAATATATTAATAGATTTTTATATATATTTAGATGTAGGCAGAGAACTGAAATTAGGAGTTATTTAATATTTTAATCTGAAAATCCTAAAAAAGTTATTGTTTCTTCCAATTCAAGTTACTCTTAACTGATAATTGTCAAGAGCATACTTACGCAACCAACAACTATCAATGTCCAATTTTCTTATATGTAGCAGAAATTTTTAGCCCTTATTATTATTATTTGTATCTAATCTCAGCAAAAATGTATTTTACCACTAATTTAAAGAAAAATACTACTACTTTGGATACAATTAAATAGCACATCAGGTGAATTAAAGAAAACATAGACTGAGTGAGTATACATACTCAAATTCTTTGTTCTGTTTGGTGCACCAGGTTAAACCAATATTTTTGAATAGATGATGACATTGAATACTGACATTACAATTGAATAAAAATTCCAAAACAAGAAGACAGCTTTATTTTTAAAGGGATTTAAAACATAAAAATGACAGTTTTTGGAGAGTGTTCTCTGCAGGCACAACTGATCAGAGACATAACTAAGTTTTAATTTTTGTGTTACATAATATTGCAAAATGGATTCTAGAGAATCACTAGAGATTTTATTGTGTCTGAATTATAATATATGGAAAATACGAACTTATCTACCAGTTTCGAGCCAGAACCCATTATTTTTATAAGTTATGTATATATATAAAATTATATATGTGTATATATTTATGTAATTATTTTTCTATTGTCTATTCCACTTCCGTACACAACTAGTGAGTAGAATAGCAAATGGTCGCTAACTAATTAACCATGTGAGGCTCCAGAGTCAGAGCCCCAGGACTACTTTCAGGGCCAGGAAGTGAGTCTCAGTGCCAGCTGCTGGAAAACTTAAACTACATCCAGCTTGATTCTGTGCATGTTTTTACATTCCCCTTGGTCATCAGTATAAACATTGAGTCAATCTGTTATGTACCAGCGACTGTGCTAAGTAATTGGGGTTATTAAAAAAAAAAAAATGAACAGCACATGGTTCTCTCTGACAAGATCTTAATCTGACTGTACAAATCAGAATTTTCATACATTGTATTTCAAGAAATGGTGGAATTAAGTAAAAGGTATAAGTAAGATGGAGAGGAATAAGATGAGGTCTGCATAAAGAGGAATTCAGAAAGCTACAGTTTTGAAAGATCCAAACTAAAATAGACTGTAGACATTATGAAGAGCATGAAGAAAAGTGTCATTCATTCACTTAATAAATATTTGTTAAGTTAGAGACTATTATTTTTAGTAATATAATGATGAGAGAAACAGACATGGACCCTGACTTCACAGAACTGAGAATCTAGTAGAATAGGGATTCAAATGATCTAAAAAATATATATGGCTATAAATGACGATACATGCATTGACAAAAAAGTAGAGTAAGTTATAAAAGAATAGACCCAGAGGGATTTTATTCAATCTTGGGTTATGGAAAATAACATTTGAGTTACAGTCTGAGAGATAAATCATTGCCAAGTAGGTGAAAGGGATGGGGTGGAGGGAAGGTGGATGACACAATGTTGTAGACAAAGGAAACAAGATGTAGACAGACCCTGAAGCAAAGCAATCCATAGCTTACTGGAGGAACTGAAAGATCCATGTACTTGGAGCGTGCAGAACAGGTAGATATTGGTTTCAGATGAAACTGAAGAGACAGAAGAGTCTAGAACCTTGTAAATCTCTATAAGGATTTTTAGGTTTAGCCTAAAAACAATTAAGAATACTAAAACGTTTTAAGCAGAACAGTTCTATAGTCCTATTTATATTTTACAAATACTGGATAGAAAGGTGCAAGTTTAAGTAAGATAATTGCTATACTCTAGGCAGGCCATGCTGTTAGCTTGGATTAAGATAATGATAGCACATGATGGCAAATATACCACAGATCTGAATGTGGTTTGAAAAACAAAATAAATTGGATTAAATAATAGAGTAGATATATGGGGCAAGGGAGAGGAAGTTACTAAGTATAATGTATAAGGTGTTTTTGTTTGCACCGTTGAATACATGGGGAACATAGGAAGAGGAACAGTATTGTAAGTAAAGATTAAAAGCCTGGTTTGAGAGACATTTGAGGAGACATTCAAGTATAGATTTCAAGTAGGCCCTAGATATTTGGTTCTGAAGTTTAAAAAGCTGGTCTAGAGTTATAAATTTGAGAGTCAGAATGGATACTGTGGAATTCTATGGGATAAAAAAGAGTCAGAATAGAATGGGAACAATGAATATTATGGAATACTATGGTGTGAAAAAGAGAAAAAGGCCAGATAATCCAGATTATTTGTACTAAAGTGAGTTTCTAAGTAAGTTCTTAGAACAGTGTTAAAAGTATAATAAGTTACCAGTAAATATTTGTCAAAGGGCATGGGATCAACTGTCAATAGAGAGGGAAGTAAAGACAAAAACATTGGAGAATAGGAAAAGGTAGATAAATCAATGAGCTAAAGTTTTACCATAGACAGAAAAAGGATATTAATGAGACTGGTTGAACTAGAAAGTTGGGAAAGTAAGAGGTGGTGGGCAGAACTTGCAGCATTCAAATTAGTGGCTTTGTAAATGAAGCAATTGGAGGAAACAGTATATCCAGGGGCACTTGTGTGGATCAGTTAGTGTTCTTACCTCCAAGCAACAGGAAATGTCATTGACTGAATTAAGAAGAGAAATTTCTTGAAATCTTCCAATCTTCACAACCTTCTAGGGCAGTGGGTGGCTTAGGTGAATTAGAGTAAAAGGTCATTGGGTATGAAAAACTCAAGGCTCTAAGAGGTACAGCTATTGGTCGGTTTGTTCATGTGGATATTGATGTCATCTAGGATGTGGAAATGAGTTTGGATTGAGAGCAATGACTATGAAGGGTGGTGCTACAGTCTTTAGTAAATTGGAGAGGGGGTGATGTTTACAGTAAAGGTTGATGAGAAAATGGCAATAAGAAAGATGTATAATCAAATGCATAATAGTTTTTGTTTTTATTTTTTTAAATAGAGCGTGATGATGTAACAAATTTCTGAAAGCTAAATTAGGAACTTAAGGGTGTATTTAAACATGAGATAATATGAGGTTTAAGTAATTTAAGAGGCATTCCTAAAAGACCTAAAGGGGAAGAACTATGCTTGGAGTGGGAACCAGATTTCAATTAAACCAAGGAGGTCAAGAAAGAAGGAGTATGGCATATTTAAGGAGCTAATAAAGTAATATTGCTGGAATTTTAAGAGATACAACGGATGGGTCTGTAGGAGTGACAGGGACAAAGTAATGATCAGTCTATTATACCAGATTAATGTGTCAGGTGGATTCTTCTGGTATCTTTTGGAAGATCTTACATTGGGCAGTGAAGTGAAGACATTTAGGATTCTACTTCAGTTTTCTCTGTAAGAGATAATGAAGAGCCAAGGTATTGTAACTGGTATGCATGGAAAGAAGAAGGCAAGTTTGGGGACTGTATCAGCAGGACTGTTGACTAATAAGAGTTGAAGGTCAATAAGTGGAATGCTTTAGAATAATCCCAGACTGTGGCTATGATGTACTACTAACTGAACTATGGAAATAACACATAGTTTATGCTCAGGGAGAAGGAAGTAATGGGAAGGTGATAAAGAATGGGGTTTTGACTTACTGAATTTGAAATTCTTGAGGGGATATCCTATAATCAATTATGAGATACTAGAATTAGATAGTGAATTGAAAGTTTGAAGGGTATTGTGTCAAGTAAATCCATGAGAATGAGAAGATCAGCAGAGAATTCAAGAGTGAGGAGATCAGAAAACCAATGAAAGAGCCCTGGAGTATTCCACATGTAAAGATAAAGAGTCATTAGAGATGTTTCCTACTCCAAGGGTGGAAGTCTTCAGTTAGATAATGAAGGATAGGACAGGATAAAATTCTCCAGCTTTCACTGTTGTCTCTTTTACACACACACACACACACACACACACACACACAGAGATACATATATACACACATATTAAAAATAAATAACAAAGATCATCTATGTGACTCAAATACATATTCACACATTTCTGTACAGAAACACAGAGTAAGAAACACAGTTATAGTATTGTTGGGACATTTTTTTCACTGGATGACCTATTTTCAAATTTGGGCCTGTAACATATGCTTGCTCAAGCTCTCTTCTGTGTGAAATTGCTCTTTCAAATAGCTAAGTGTCCTGCCATGTTGTATAAACCGCAGGCATAAATTAATTTGGTACACCAAGTGAAGTCAGCTAAGATAAGGCATCTGGAAATGAGACCATGAAGTTTGGCTCTTTTTCTTACTTTATTTCATTGCAGCTGTGTACTCTTTTCTGTAGTTAATATAAATAACTAGGATCATAGCTTCTATTATCACACATTTTCTAGTACCTGCATGTAGGCAATTTCCACAACAAAAGATATTCATAAAAACTAGATTATGGATTTCAAAAGAAGGAAACAACAAAAAAAGAAAGACCAAAACAAACAAACAAACAAAGAATTGTAAGTCGTGACCCAAAGGAACTGCTTTGTCTTTTTCTTTTTTTTTTTCAGCCAAGTTTCTTTGCCCACCCACAAGACCTCACAGATGCAGAAATAACAGAATATGCCTGCAGCCTGAGCAAATGTGCAATGGGATTGATGACTGTGGGGACAATTCCGATGAAGATCACTGTGGTGGTAAATCCATTTAATGTGAAATAATTGATTCAGTGACAGCTACAAGATAATATAATGGTTTGGGGGCTCAAAAAATTAAAAAGAAGTATTTTCCATGTGTCATGTCTGAGGGTATTTTTTTTTCAGACACTTGCTTTTCTGACAAGGTATGAAAATAATCTGCTAACATTCATTTGAATAGTAGAGCTATGTGGCTTTATGCAAAGTCTCTGCTAGTCTGTAAATCTCTATTGGTTATACACACTTTATTGCAGAAAATACTGCAAGAGAGAAAAAACATGGTGGTTTCAAAAGGTTCTCTGTTAAACAGCTCCTGGAGGGGAGAGTGCTAACAAAGATTGTATGTCTGTATACACAATCCTTTCTTCACAGTTGTGAAATTAACAAAACTCTTAAAACCAAAGGCTTTACTAATATATGTAGCAAAATGATTTTGTGACAAACCTTGACTGGAACTGGTCTGAGGAAGTTTGTATTACTTTAAAAAGAAAGTCCCATTTAGGGTGAAATTCAAACATTTTCTTGTGGAAATACAGCGTTACTTATTACAGGGTGAATGAACTGTTATTTTTCTGAAAGTCCAGAATTTCAGAATCTTTTTATTTGGCCTACGAGCTTCAAATAAATGATCATGGAGCCATATTTTTCATAGTGTTTAGTAAGAACCTGTTAATTTACTCAATAAATTTGTTTTGGGGGCATCTGGGTGGCTCATTTGGTTAAGCACCTGACTTTGGCTCAGGTCATGATCTCACAGTTTGAGAGCCCTGCGTCCAGCTCTGTGCTGACAGTGAGGAGCCTAGAGCCTGCTTTGGATTCTGTGTCTCCCTCTCTCTCTCTGCCCCTCATCTACTTGTGCTCTCTCTCTCTTTCTCTCTTTCTCTCTCAGAAATAATAAATGAATAAACTTAAAAAATGATTTAAAACATGTGTTTTTATTCTTTGAAGCACTAATCATTTTTAATGACTTTGTAGGTAAGCTTACATACAAAGCAAGACCATGTAAAAAAGATGAGTTTGCTTGCAATAATAAAAAATGTATCCCCATGGACCTCCAGTGTGATCAACTTGATGACTGTGGAGATGGTTCAGATGAACAAGGCTGCAGAATAAGTGAGTTTATTTTCTGTTAAAGTGTAGCAACATTCAAGTTCAACTTCTACTTCAACATGACTAAAATTTTCTTTACTGGTGTAACAAAATACTGTTTTCAAAGGCTTACTTGATGCCTTTTTTTTGTAAGCCTTTGCCAAAGCAGCCTTAGAATGCCAGTTAAATTAATATCAGAAAGCATGAGATGGAGGAAGTTGATTTTAGAATGACTATCCTTGTTAGTACTGAACCTGAGATCTCAATATCCAATTACAGACTTTGATGTCAGCAAATAAATCTATATTCCTTAATATTTTATTTTATAAAGTATAAATTTAATATTTTTTTGCCTCTTACAATATTTGAGTGAAAGATGGTCAAGGTCTTAATAATTTATTCCATGTTTTAAAATTTTAATCCATTGCCAAGTTATTCTTAAAGAAGACATTATCATTTTATGTCTTAGAGTGTGATGATATTTGACTTATTAGACCTTGGTTATTTTTGTGTTGGATATTTGATATCTGATTTTCCACATTAAGAAAAATAGCCAAACTTATGACTCTAAATTCAGATTTCTCATAAAAGTCATAAAATACTTCCTATTATGGGGTCTCATTTCTTCACATTATGCATCTGAATTATTCCTCACTGAGTGATGAAACAATACCCACCAGGATATGGTCACATATATCTCAACTGAGGTCTAAGTCTACTGGTGTACCTTAATTAATTATAAAATATTCAAGAATCAGTGGGATGAATAATGGTTACAATTCTCATAATTAAAGTTCTCATATTTCAAAATCATCTGACATACGTAAGTAAAATAGAGCTAATTCAACATTATTTTCATGATAATTTTCCTCTCATTTATTTGCATTCTAAAATGTTTTCTGGAAGGGTGCCTGGGTGGCTTAGTCAGTTAAGCGTCTGACTCTTCATCTCAGCTCAGGTCTTCATCTCAGGGTCATGAGTTCAAGCCCCAGGTTGGACTCCATTCTGGCTGTAGAGCCTACTTAAAAAAAAAAAAAAAAAAAAAAGTTTTCTGGAATTGGAGATAAAGCCATGAAACTGCAACTACTATGCTGGAATTACAAATAACACATAGTCTGCCCTGACTTTTTTAACAGTCCACGACCACTGGAGCGTGTTCCTCCTCGAATATATTTTCAAACGAAAAAAAATTTTAAGAACTGATGATTTAGCATACTTGCTTCAGTAACATGGTAGTACCCTTGACCGAATTCCTGAGTACTAAATTTAGGTTAGCAATCAATGCCCACATCTTTAGGTAGCTTCTAGGAAACCATTTGATTCCTAGAGAAGGATGTAGTACTCATATATCGTAACATTGCAGTGATAACTTGTCATTAGAAATATTGACTCTTGACTTCCTTTTACATAGTAGTGTACTTCAATTACAGCTATAAATATCAGCTATTGACAGTTTGGCCTAAACTATATTTAATATAAATGAGTTCAGTTTTTTATCTGCTTCTATACCTGTATAAGAAATAAGGGCTTATGTAAAGAGAAGATCATAATCTTATAAATTCAAGAAGAGTTATCTATGGAATAATAAATATAATTTCAAATTAAGAAAAAAAGTAAACTCCCACTTCAGGAATTAGAATTATATTAGTTTTGATGGTATTTTTAAATCCTAGCTCCTGCTGAATATACCTGTGAAGATAATGTGAATCCGTGTGGAGATGATGCATATTGTAATCAAATAAAAACATCTGTTTTTTGTCGCTGTAAGCCTGGATTTCAGAGAAACATGAAAAACAGACAGTGTGAAGGTATAGTACATTTCCTCAACAGCTTGCTCTTAAATCTTTAGGTAATAAAAGACTCATGAGGCTGCTAAATTGTGAGATGACATGGGACTGATTTTCATCAGAATGGTGTGTGTCTACGGGATACCATTTTACCTACAAGAGTGGAAGTCCTTGGGGTCAAGAGCCTGTTTTGTTTGCATGGCTAAGCTAACCATTTCTGGGGCTACAAAGCCTTTTCTATAGCAGATTCAGACCTGTAGGAATTTCAGTTGTACTGTTACAACTCTGTTTTGAAATGCAAATAACAAAATTGCTGGTTCAGGAACTATTGAAGAATTAGAGACACTTCATGAAAGAACATGTTTATAATGACCCATTTCTCTTGAGTTGTGGCATTTACAGTGCTGCAAATAGGTAATTCACTTTAGAGAACTGTGGGCTTTTGTCCTAACACCATGTCTTAAAACAGTGCTTTATATTATCAAGAGTGCCTTCTAAAATTTAAAGACAGGATCTAAGTAAATCTCTGTCAACTTACTTGAGATCATTTAAAACTTGAGCATATAGGATAGCCAGGATCTCATAGTAAATTATAGGTAAATATAACATACGTCAGACCTTTAACTATAGAACCATGAAATACAGACCTATATATACGTACTACCAGTTTCTCCTCTAAATTGATATCATTGTGATTAGAGCCAAACCTAAATTGTGTTAAGTCTGGCTTATCTAGGCTAAATTCAAGTGATAAAGTGCTTTCACCTACCAGCTTTCTTCTCTACTATCTCTGATATTCTGGGATAAAGAAAAATGATTTTGTGTTGTGTTAATCAAAATGAGATTATTGAAATGAATTAATTATATTCACCCAAAAGGGGAAGAAGTATGACCATGTCATATTTATGTACATTTTGAATTATATACTTGTATGGATTATTCATGACATTTTATTTCTCCATTAACATGTTAACACTGAAAACTGACAGCCTAGGTTTTCTCTATTTTAATAAAAAAAAGCAAATTATTTCTCAAGACTATATTATTTATTTTCCCCCAGACACTTTGTATCAATTGTATATAAACGTGCACACACACACACACACACACACACACCCTCTTCAAGATTTTCATTTCAAATAACATTAATTTTCTAACATTTATTTGTGAATAGTGGGCTCTATTTCTGTATATACTTACTAAATTTAAAACTCCCATTCTCAAAAGTTTCTTTATTTTTAATTATATTCTTTGCAAGCTATAAGCTTCAACTATACTCTTCATTTTAAGTTGCTACAAATCCAGTATTTTTGTTGTGTAAATTAGCAACTTCTGAACTCCAATAAAATTTGTATCTTTACTAAATGAAGTTTTGGTGGTAAGGAAAAGCAATTTGATTTGGTACGGAGGAAGGGAAAGACATTACTTTGATTCATAATTCAAAGAATTCAAATGTGTTTGTGTTCTTCCTATATAGCTCAAAAAGAGAATAAGAAATCACTATTTGATGTTAGAGTCAAAACACTTTAATTAGAATACATAAAGGGAAGACAAATTAAAGAAAATAACAGCAGAGAAGTAGAAATGGATTAATAGTTACTATGTGCCAAGCACTGTTCTAGGTACACGACATGTGTGAGATTCTTCCTCTCCCTTCAAAAGTTCACAGTACAGACATTAGTATATACATATATACTAAAAATATATGTGTATTTTTAAGTAATCTCTCTGTGCAACGTGGAATCAACCCTGAGATCAAGAGTCACATGCTTTACCAACTGAGCCAACCAGACAACACCCTGACATTAGTATAGAGGTGAGAGACAAGGAGAAAATGGTGATTCTGGCCAATATGAGACCATGGGAGGGATTTTGAATCCACATCAAAGGGAAACCAAAAAAATCAAATAACATCCTGTTCAAAGTTACAGGTGTCAAACAAATCAAGTACATTTATTGTAATGCTTTTTTGATGGCTAAATGCTGATAAGATATACTTTGCCTTATCCCTGGTACAATATTCACTAACAATACAGTTTTCATCTCTTTACCCTACGTTTCAATCCAACACAGAAATGAATTGTTGTGAAAGTACTTAAGTTCACCTTGGGCAAAGTATCACAGTAGAGACAACAGCATCAGAAAGCCTTACACTGTCATTTGCAAGTGTTTGTGGGAAAGTCCTGATCTCTACCACTGAGGCTTTGGAACACAGTTGAGAGTTAAATGAAAGATAATTATTATTGTTCAGCTTATTCTTGAATTTTCTAATTCAAAAGAAGAATTTATCTCACAATTTATTACATAATTAGGGCAACTATACATGATATAAGAAGCAGAGAAATTATGCTGAGAAAGCAGTAATTCACTAGAATAACCTGATGTCATTGCTGGCCCTGCTTAAGCCATTAAAATTAGAGGCATGTGTTAAGCCACAGAATATTGCCTGTGATTTATTTATTTATTACTTACGGTGTATGTATATTTATTTACTTATAGACATTCATAGTTTTGTTGTTTATTTTACATAGCCCTTCTGGTAACATCATCACATCGTATTTTTGAAGCCAGAAGTGTGTTACAAAGTGTAGCTATATCTTCACTTTTTGCCAAGAATTGTGTAAAATGAAGGGAATAAAATAAATGAATAATAATTTAAACCCTCAAGGTACTGACAGTCAAGTAGGGGACATGAATATATGACCACATATATGAAATGTAGTATATACAGGGCTGTAAGAGAGATAAGGTGGAGAAACTATGGGATGGATAGTCACTACCATCCCATGGTGGAGAACAATGAAGGCTTTACTTCAGGTGGATCTTGAGAGATGAGTATAAATTCTCTATGTGAAGGTGGGCAAGAGGATTATGGGACATTATATGATATGTACAAAGGTATGAACATAGGTAATCAGTTACCCGATTAAAAGGAAACCTAAAGAAGTGTTTGTTTGTTTTTGTTTGTTTGTTTGTTTGTTTGAGTGAATGAAAATACTAAGGAAGTTTGAAGAGGTATTTCAATGTTTTGGTTTAAAAAGCAATCAACAAACACTTGATGAGTTATTATAGTGAAACTATTATGAAAAAATAATTGTTATGGCCAGAAAATATGACAAAGCAAGTCACAGACTTGAGATTTTTTAAAAGACAATGAAAGAAATAGCAATAAAAAAGTTGAAGGAAGAAAAATAAATTTGTCTTTTTTGAAATGTGGAAAGAATGGGAGTCTCTTTGGGAGTATGATGATGCTATTTAGAGCTCTTCTCTTCTAGACCTTAATGAATGTTTGGTGTTTGGCACATGTTCCCACCAATGTATAAATGTGGAAGGGTCATATAAATGTGTGTGTGACCAGAATTTTCAGGAAAGGAACAACACCTGCATAGCAAAAGGTAAGGTTTTAACAATTATTTCAAATGCTGTTATAACTGCTATAAAGATCTTAGGGGGAAAACAACATTTCATGTTATATTTTAGCCTTAATGCCTGAAAATATAAATAAATCTCTTTAATACTGACCTATTTGCCCAGGTGATTAGTTATCATTCTTAATTAATCTAATCTGGGATAGGTTTTAGACATAACTGTCAAATACATGGTTACTGTTAAGATCACTTTGTGTTTGAAAAATCTGTTCAAAAGGAGGGAAAAGTTTAAAAGCCGATGTGATAGAATATAAAGTATCTTTCTTCATCTACTCTCAGTGTATTTGAGAAATATTTTTATACCAATGAAATAACAGGTTAAAGTTAGCATTATAAGGAGAATGGAATTTTGAGTAAGAATTTTAAAGGTTTTAAAATAAAATCATGCTTTAATTCAGACCTCCTTTACCTAAGACTATAATTTTAAAACGTGAAGTCAGGTATTTGGGGCTTTTTTAGATATTGATTTTAATGCTTTTTTCCTAAACTAATAGTAAAAACTAATGTTTTTTACTAAATAACATTGTAACATATTATTGTTTATAGTACATAATTGGACAACGTTCATAGGACAGTTATTATCAGTGGAAAACAACATGATATAGTGGATGGGCTGTAGAGGTAGATGTACTTGAATTTGAATCCTAGTATTGCCCCTCCTTTGCAATCTGTAGCATTGGGGAAGTTATTAAACTCTCTGAGCCTCATTTCCTCATCTGTAAAATGTAAATATGAATCCTTACTTTCCATGACTGCCATAACATAGCTAACATAACCAAGTGAGAACCTGTGGAGCTGAACTATACTTAGTTGTTTGTTCATTTAATTTGCAGATAGTATATATGCAATTCAATCTTTATGGTTTCATTAATATTTTAGTTAATATATTCAGAATTCACATTAGGGTTTTACTCGTCTCAGTATACAAATGACATTAGTATCGTATTGTAGCTGTCAAAACTTCAAGCTATAAGGACCCACGAGCAATGCTCTAGACACATTAATGTAGTAAATGCTAATATCATATTATAATAATAAATTAAAAAAATATTATAAATACATAAGTATTAGAAGAAGACTCTCCACCTCTTAATTTTAATTTCTTAACCTAAAGCAACTCAGATGCATAAACTAAAATCTCAGGAATGTTTGAGGCTTAATGAGTACACAATGTAACATCTGAATATTGAGAATGAAAGCATTAGAACATTATGCATTGCAATTAATAAAATAGAAATCTCTCTTTATGAATAGGATATATACTACAAACACCTAATTTCTAGCCATAAACTAAGCTTTGCCCTGAAAAAACTGACATCAATAACTTCTTAGAAGTGTCTAGGTTAGCGTGTATTAGAAATAAGTCATGAAGACTAAAACATGACATAAAGTTGGTTGATTTTTATTAAGCAAGAAAATGTGTTAAGAATAATAATTCAAGATAATTTAAAAGTACAATTATTGCTTTTACTTTAGTTGAAATTTACTTTATTTTTGTATTTCATTATAATAATCTCCAGGCTCTGAAGATCAAGTTCTCTACATTGCTAATGACACTGATATCCTGGGTTTTATATATCCATTCAACTACAGTGGCGATCATCAACAAATTTCTCATATTGAACATAATTCAAGGATAACAGGGATGGATGTATATTATCAAAGAGATATGATTATTTGGAGTACTCAGTTTAATCCAGGCGGGATCTTCTACAAAAGGATCCATGGCAGAGAAAAAAGGCAAGCAAACAGTGGCTTGATTGTAAGTAAATAACATTGACTATTTGAAGGCTTATAATCTTCCACCTCCCTGCTTTTTTTGTTTTTGTTTTTGTTTCTTATCTATCACAATATCTGACTATAGGAGGTAACTAATACATTCAATAATTTTTCCCAATATTCTCCCTGTATAAAAATAAAACATTTCCCTACTCATTTATTCTCACAGCTGCATATGATTTAATTGTACGATACTATGTTTTTGTTTTAATACATTTGCTTTAGCTATACAAGAATAGTAATGAATAATACCGTTACTTCTAGTGCATTTTATATTTTGTATTATTTAACATTATATTATGATGTGAGTTTTATTCATCATGATGTGAGATTGGGAATCATTACTTTTTCACATTAGAAAATAAACTGCCAAAAATATGCAGGGAATATTGTTTCATTTTTAACATTATCAGAAATACACTTCTCTTCTAGGGCAAAAATCAACTCAATTGTGTAACCATTTCTTCTGAGTCTTGATAACTATATTTCAGGGAACATCCAAAACAGAGCAATATTTTTTGCTGGTATGTGATGGACATGTTGATTATCGTGGTTATTCCTTTTGAGAAAAAATAAACTAGAACATTTGTTTAGATCTGTGGTTGTACGCTATCCTTTTTTTTGTTTGTTTGTTTTAGGGCATGTCAATTTATTGTGTATTTTCTATTTTGAAGTAACCTGGGAGAAAATTGACAGATAAATACTTATTTTTATGGGGCATGGCCCATTCCCATACAACCAAAAAGTCAAGTGCTAAAACAGTAGGATATAATTGAAGCTTTGTATTTGAAAAGAATCAGAAGCACCTATCTGGAAGACTTTACTATCTTTTACAGTGGTATCTACCATAAAAATTTGAACTTCATGAATACCATTTGAATGAAATTTGGAAGGTATTTTTATCAGGTAGATCACAATAATCTGGTTTTAAATGAAGTCATATTAACTTTCTAATTCAGCTTAGATTAAATTAACTTGAGTAAAAATCCATATACATCAGAGTTGTTTCTTCAACTCCTTCCACACCAAAACACTGTTTTATATACCACCTTTAGTTCTATTAAGAACAGTTCTAGGAGAAAGGCAAGAAATTTACTAGATCACTCTGTCTTTCTTCACTCACTCACTTGCTATCAGCCAAAGGTTGGTCAGTCTTAACTAGCTTTAGCTTTCTGTATCCATAAAACACAAATCTGCTTTGCAACAACATTGCTCCTATGGTACCATTTCATCTCTTATTAAAATGAAGTGATAAAGAGTATGTACTGTGGAGTTACATTGCCTGGGTTTTAATTTTGTTCTTATTGCTTATTAGCCTTTTAGCTTCTCTGCCCTCTCTATTTCATGAGGTTTTAGTGAGGAATATATATATACGTATATGCATATACACACATGTACTGTATTATGTTAGTGTTAGTAGTTCTTGGCACATAATAAGCACTATATAGATGATTGCTATTAACATGATGATGATGCCGATGATGACCATGATGATGATAATTGACAAGATAATTTTCTCTATGATGCATATTATCACATGAAAAATTATTTGTAACTTACTTTTGTCTGAATTTTATTTTCTAAAAATATATCTTGAATTTGATACAATTTTTTCAGTAAAGCTTATTTGATAGTTATTTTAGTTTTGTCCTTGGGGAGATTAATTATAATCAATGTCTTCTAGTAAGCAGAGTTTATTGTAGATCAGAAACCAAATTTGATTACTGTTTGGTAATTAAGATTTTATTCTTACACATAAAAATATATAAATATATGTGTTTTATGTGTATATTATATGTTGATGTGTATATATTTTAATTTTTAATTTTATGACTGTACTATAGAATCTTTTGCAACTAATGGTAAAGCTATTGATTAACGTTTTCCTCATAGGATGTGAAACCTCATTTTATCTTTTAATGGAAGTGATTACATGTGTTGTATCATCTAGGCTTTGTTTTTCTCTCTTTCTTCAGACCTACCCACGGCTAACAGTATTTACTAGGTACATTTTCTAGGATCCCATCATAGCTGATTAAATGTCATGATTTGAAGATTGGAACCTCTGAGCCATGAGTTTTAGGACCATGTTCTAGACATTGAGCACTCCATAGAAATTCCAACCAACACACTGCAAACAAAACAAAACTTAAGGCTATACAGATGAGGGAAATCTTTTAACTTCACTTCCTAAATCTCTTTTGTAACCCTGATACCTCAATATTATAAATATGGAATAAGTCCATTCTTAACATCTTTCTTTTTTAATAATTTATTGTCAAGTTACCTAACATACAGTGTATACAGTAAAGTCTTGGCTTCGGGAGTAGATTCCTATGATTCATCACTTACATCCCAACAAGTGCTCATCCCAACAAGTGCCCTCCTCAAAGTCCATCACCCATTTCTCTACCCCTACACACTGTCCCCCTATGAACCCTCAATTTGGTCTCTGTGTTTAAGAGTCTCTTATGGTTTTCCTCCCTCTCTGTTTGTAACTTATTTTTCCTTCCCTTCACCTATCGTTTTCTGTTAAGTTTCTCAAATTCCACAAATGAGTAAAAACATATGATATCTGTCTTTCTCTGACTTATTTCATTTAGCATAATACCCTCCTCCAGTTCCATCCATGTTGTTGCAAATTCATTCTTTTTCACTGCCAAGTTGTATTCCATGTATATATATAACATACACACACCACATTTTCTTTATCCATTCATTAATGGATGGACATTTGGGCTCTTTCCATACTTCGGCTATTGTTGATAATGCCACTGTAAATACTGGGGTACATGTGCCCCTTCAAAACAGCATCCCTGTATCCTTTGAATAAATATGTAGTAGTACAATTGCTGGGTTGTAGGGTAATTCTGTTTTTAATTTTTTGAGGAATCTCACACTGTTTTGAGAGTGGTTGCACCAGTTTGCATTCCCACCAACAGAGAAAGTGGGTTCCCCTTTCTCCACATCCTTGTCAACATCTCCTGTTCCCTGAGTTGTTATATTTAGCCACTTAACCAGTGTGAGGTGGTATCTCAATGTGGTTTTGATGTGTATTTCCCTGATCATGAGAGATGTTGAGCATCTTTTCATGTGTCTGTTAGCCATCTGGATGTCTTCTTTCGGAAAAGTGTCTATTCATGCCTTTTGCCCATTTCTTCACTGGATTATTTGTTTTTTGGGTGTTGAGTTTGGTAAGTTCTTTTTAGATTTTTGATACTACCCCTTTATCAGATACATCATTTGCAAATATCTTTTCCCATTCTGTTGGTTGCCTTTTACTTTTGTTGATTGTTTCCTTTGCTGTGCAGAAGCTTTTTATCTTGAGGTCTCAATGGTTCATTTTTGCATTACTTCTCTTGCCTTTGGAGACATGTAAAGTGAGAACTTGCTGTAGCCAAGATCAAAGAAGTTGTTGCCTGTCTTCTCCTCTAAGATTTTGATGATTTTCTGTCTCACTTTTAGGTCTTTCATCCATTTTGAATTTATTTTCGTGTATGGTTTAAGAAAGTGGCACAGTTTCATTCTTCTGCTTGTTGCCGCCCAGCTCTCCCAGCACCATTTGCTGAAGAGACTTTTTTCCATTGGATACTCTTTCCTGCTTTGTCAAAGATTAGTTGGTCATACATTTGTGGGTCCATTTCTGTGTTCTCTAATCTATTCCATTGGTCCATGTGTCTGTTTTTGTTCCAGCACCAGACTGTCTTGATGATTACAGCTTTGTAGTACAGACTAAAGTCTGGGATTGTGATACCTCCGGCTTTGGTTTTCTTTTTCAACATAACTTTGGCATTTTGGGGTCTTTTGTGGTTCTATACAAATTTTAGATTGTTTCTTCTAGCTCTGTGAAGAATGCTGTACTATTTTGATTGGGATTGCATTGAAGGTGTAGATTGCTTTGCGTAGTACTGACATTTTAACAGTATTTTTTATTCCAATCCATGAGCATGGAATGTTTTTCCATTTTTTTGTGTCTTCTTCAATTTATTCATTAGTTTTCTATACTTTTCAACATACAAATCTTTTCTCTTTGGTTAGATTTATTCCTAGGTATATTATGGTTCTTGGTGCAGTTGTAAATTGGATCGATTTCTTGATATCTCTTTCTGTTGCTTCATTATTGGTGTGTAGAAATGCAACCGATTTCTTTATGTTGATATTATATCCTGCTACTTGCTGAATTCATGTATTAGCTCTAGCAGTTTTTTGGTGGAGTCATTCAGGTTTTCTGTGTAGAGTATCATGTCATCTGTGAAAAGTGAATGTTTGACTTCTTTCTTTGCCAGTTTGGATGCTTTTTATTTCGTTTTGTTGTCTGATTGCAGAGCCTAGGACTTCCAACACTATATTAAACAACAGTGGTGAGAGTGGACATCACTGTCATGTTCCTAATCTCAGAGGGAAAGCTCTCAGTTTTTCCCCATTTAGGATGATATTACCTGTGGGCCTTTCATAGATTTTTTTTTTTTTTTGATGTAAGGTTATGTTCCTTCTATCCTGACTTTCTGGAGGGTTTTTATTAAGAATAGATGCTGTATTTTGTCCAGTGCTTTTCTCCATCTATTGAAAGGGTCATATGGTTCTTATCCTTTCTTCTGTTACTGTAATGTATCATGTTGATTGATTTGCAAATATTGAACCAGCTGTGCAGCCCAGGATTGGGCTTGATCGTGGTGAATAATTCTTTTAATATACTGCTATATTTGATTTGCTGGTATCTTGTTGAGAATTTTTTATATCCATGTTCATGAGGGATATTGGCCTCTAACTCTCCTTTGTAGTGGGGTCTTTGGTTTGAGAATCAAGGTAATACTGGCTTCAGAGAATGAGTCCAGAAGCCTTCCTTCCTTTTTTTTTTTTTTTTTTTTGAAACAGCCTAGAAGAATAGGTATTAACTCTGCTTTAAATGTCTGGTAGAATTCCCCTGAGAAGCCATCTGGCCCATGACTCTTATTTGTTGGGAGATTTTGATAACCAATTCAATTTCTTTGCTGGTTATAGGTCTGTTCAAATTTTCTATTTCTTCCTGTTTGAGTCTTGTTAGTGTGTGGGTGTCTAGGAATTTGCCCATTTCTTCCAGGTTGTCCAATTTGTTGGCATAGAATTTTTCATAGTATTATCTGATAATTGCTTGTATTTCTGAGGGATTTCTTGTGATCTCTCTTCTTTCGTTTGTGATTTTATCTATTTGGGTCCTCTTTTTGAGAAGTCTGGCTCAAGGTTTATTATTGTCGTTTGTCCTTTCAAGAAACCAGCTCTTAGATTCATTGATCTGTTTTACTGTTTCTTTTTTTTTTCTTTTCTTTTTTTTTTTTTTTTTTGATTCTGTATTGTTTATTTCTGCTCTAATCTTTACTTTTTCTCTTCTTCTGCTGGCTTTGGGCTTTCTTTGCTGATGTGTTTCTAATTCCTTTAGGTATGAGGTTAGGTTCTGTATTTGGGAACTTTCTTGTTTCTTGAGATTGGCCTGGATTGCAATGTATTTTCCTCTTAGGACTACCTTTGCTTCATCCCAAAGTGTCTGGACTGTCATGTTTTCATTTTCATTTGCTTCCACATATTTTTTTTTAATTTCTTCTTTAATTTACTGGTTGACCCATTCATTCTTTAGTAGGATGTTCTATAACCTCCATGTATTTGGAGGCTTTCCACAATTTCTCTTGTGGTTGATTTAAAGTTTCATAGCATTGTGATCTGAAAATATGCATGGTAGGATCTCAATCCTTTTATATTTGTTGAAGGCTGTTTTGTGACCCAGTATGTGATTTATTTTGGAGAATGTTCCATATGCACTAGAGAAGAATGTGTATTCTGCTGCTTTTGGATGAAAAGTCTTGAATATATCTGTTAAGTCCATCTGGTCTAGTATGTCATTCAGAGCCACTGTTTTCTTACTGATTTTCTGCCTAGATAATCTGTCCATTGTTGTAAGTGGAGTATTAAAGTCCCCTACAATCACGGTATTGCTATCTACACATTTATTTATGTTTGTGATAAATTGATTTATACATTTGGGTTCCTTCACGTTGGGGGCATAAAAATTTACAACTGTTAGTTCTACTTGAATGATAGACCCCTTAATTATAATATAATGCCCTTCTTCATCTCTTGTTGCAGTGTTTATTTTAAAAATCTAATGTGTCTGATATAAGTATAGCTACTGCAGCTTTCTTTTGACATCCAGTAGCATGATAGATGGTTCTCCAACCCCTCACTTTTAATCTGCAGGTCTCCTCATGTCTAAAATAAATCTCCTGTATGGGTGGCTGGGTGGCTCAGTTGGTTAAGTGTCTGACTTCGGCTCGGGTCATGATCTCACAGTTCGTGATTTCGAGCCCCACATCAGGCTTCGTGCTGACAGCTCAGAGCCTGGAGCCTGCTTTGGATTCTGTGTCTCCTCTCTCTCTGCCCCTTCTCTGCTCAAGCACTGCCTCTCTCTCTCTCTCTCTCTCTCTCTCTCTCTCTCTCTCTCTTTCTCTCTCTCTCTCTCTCTCAAAAAATAAATAAACCTCAATTTTTTTTTAAATAATAAAATGAGTCTCTTGTAGGCAGCATATAGATGGCTGCTGTTTTTTTTTAATCCATTCTGATACCCTGTATTTTTTGATTGGGGCATTTAGTCTATTTCCATTCAGAATGATTATTAAAAGATATGGATTTAGTGTCATTGTGTTATCTGTAGGTTTCATGCTTGAGGTGATGCCTCTGGTCCTTTGTAGTCTTTGCTGCTTTCCACTCACAGAATACTTCTTAGGATCTCCTACATGGCTGGTTTAGTGGTCATGAACTCCTTTAGATTTTGTTTGTCTGGGAAAGCCTTTATCTCTCCTTCTGTTCTGAATGACAGCCTTCTGGATAAAGGATTCTTGGCTTCATTTTTTTCCTATTCAGCACATTGAGTATTTCATGCCACTCCCTTCTGTCTTGCTATGTTTTAGTAGACAGGTCTACTACTACCCGTATGTGTTTATCCTGGTAGTTTAAGAAGGCACATTGTCCCTACCTGCTTTCAGAATTCTCTCTTCATCTTTGTATTTTTTTCCAGTTTCACTATGACATGTCATGGTGTTGACCTGTTTATGTTGATTTTTAAAGGAGTTCTCTGTGCCTCCTGGACTTGGATGTCTGCATACTTCCCCAGATCAGGGAAGCTCTCAGCTATAATTTGTTCAAATAATCCTTCTGTCCCTTTCTCTCTCTTCTTCTTCTGTAACTCCTATGATATGGATATTATTTTGTTTCATTGAATCATTTAGATCTCTAACTCTCCCCTTGTGGTCTAGTAATTTCCTTTCCCTTTTTTTCTCAGCTTCATCATTTTCCATAATTTTATTCTGTTTCACCTATTCTCTCCTCTGCTTCTTCCACCACTGCATCTAGTTCATTTTGCATGTCATTTATAACATTTCTTAATTCATCATGACTAATTTTTAGGTCCTTGATCTCTGCAGCAATAGATTCTCTGCCATCTTCTATCCTTTTTTTCAAGCCCAGCTATTAGTCTTATGACTATTATTCTAAATTCTTGTTCATATATATTGTTTATATCTGTTTTGAGCAATTCTCTAGCTGTCATTTCTTCCTGAAATTTATTTTTAAGAGAATTTTTCCATTTCATCATTTTGGTTAATTTTTTATCTTTTATGCGTTTTAATAGCTTGTTATGTGTCCTGTACCTGTGAGTACTACTATATTAAAAAGGGGTCACACACTGTCCAGAGCCTGGCATTTCAGTGTTTTTGGAGTGGTTGCATGCACTCTGTTGTTGAATCTTTGGTGACTTTATCTCACTGCTCATAGTGGTGGACTGGACCTTCCGCCACGTGTGCTTTGATTTGTTCATTGAAGTAACCCTGGAAGAAAGGAGAAAAGTGGGAGAAGAAACCTTATCCCACACAAAGAGAGAAATGACAGGGGTGGAAAAAAAGACCAGGCAGAGAATCAAAGAAACTATAAGGCTTAATCCAGAGAGAGAGAGAGGAATATAAAGAAGGAGACACAGAAAAGGTATAAAAAGAATGGAGTAAAAATGCCTGATTAAACAAACAGACAACCAGAACAGAGAAACAAAGAATGAAAATTATATATATATACATATATATGAAATATATATATGAAATTATATATATATATGTGTGTGTGTGTGTGTATATATATATATATACATATATATATATATATATATATATATGAAATAAGAATTGACCAAAAATCAAATCAGAAACTGAGGCTCATTCCAAAGGAGGAAGAAATAGAGAGTAGAAAGAAAAAGAAGGGAAAAGAGAAATAGAGTAAAAAGAAAAAGGAAATATAAATAATAACAACTTAAAAATTAAAAAAAAACAGACATCATACAAAACCTCAGGACAGTTGTCCATTGGTGTCTGGAAACCAGTGACTGTGCTGTCTGTGCTGGTCTGGAGGAGAGGCTGTCTGGTTTGGTCAGTGTCAGTCCCATTCTGGTAGATAAGCAGTTACTTGGCACAGGGTTTGGTGCAAATGGGTGCCACCTCCACTGGGGGCCACTGTCCTGTTTCCTGAAGCCCCACTATGTTGATAATGGGGAGAAAAATGGAGACACCCCAATCTCTCCTCTCTGGACTGGGTGTCTCAAACCAAGCTGTTTAGGCAGCCCTCACAGAGTAGCCTGGGCGGCCTGGTTGCCCTGCTCCACATTCTCCCACACCTCCTAGGTGCTCAGCTGGGATTCAAAACTTGATGTCTTAAAGGACCCTGCAGGTACCTGGTTCTGGAGTACCGCCACTCTGCCCAGTAGACAAAGGGCCTCTGGCTGGTGCTTGCAGGGTCTTTTGTCCTGGGATGGGGGGGTAATCTACCCACTTCCCACAGTACTTAATGGAGGGACTGTTCTCTCCCAGTACATCCCTGAGATTACTTTTGTGCCCTGGGGCCAGTTCCCCTCTCCACAAGGTACAAATACATGCTGGCTCTGGTCCAGAGAAACTCACACAACCCTGAAAACTCCAATCATTAGCTTCTAAGACTATTGCAAAGCTTCTAAGACTATTTGCATTCCCCAATCTCTGGTACAGAGAGGTTTTCCTCTTGTCCAAATACAATGCCACACTTCCACAGCCTCTCTCTTCCTTTTGTTTCTCCACCAAAGGGGTTCCCCACTTTGGGCCTACACAGCCCGTTTTATCTCTCCCAATTTGCATACATGCACCTCTGTCCACCCAAGCTGTCTCTTTCTACCTGTAGAGATTTTTTTTGTCACTCTGCAGCCTCTATTTCTCATATTCCAAGGGTTCTGGCCTCAATACTGCTGTGTTTGAGGGATGCAGGAAATTCCGCCATCTTCTCAAAGCCAAGAGACTTAACATCTTTTTTTTTTTTACTGGTATTTATTTGTAAGAGAGAGAGACAGAGACAGAGTTGAGTGGCGGAGGGGCAGAGAGAAAGGGAGACACAGAATCAGAAGCAGGCTCCAGGCTCCAAGCTGTCAGCACAAAGCCCAATGAGGGGCTCAAACTCAGTAACAGTGAGATCATGACCTGAGCCGAAGTCAATTCTTAACCTACTGAGCCAGGCAGGTGCCCTGAAGAGACTTAACATCTTAATTTAATGAATAATGTGAATTCTCAAATGATTAAATGACTCATCTATGCCCATTCAGCTATATTGTGACCAAATTTAGAGTATAACTTGAGTTTACTGTTACATCTCTTAGTCTCTACTTACTTATTTGAAAAACAACTATCATATCGAAGTAGGAAATTTCTAAAGTTTCTTCCAGATAGTAAATATATATGCTTTCCAAAAAACTGTATGGCATAGTTTATGTCTATCTAGTTGTTTACTTGGACAATTTGTATTTATTCCTCTGAAATTCAGCTTATGTATAAAGATTTGATGTTTTACCCCTCTGAATTACTCTGCCGTGTATCTGCTTTTTTTTGTTTTTTAATCATTCTCCAGCTAGTCATCCAATAGTTTAATGAGCATGAAATCTATTTCATCTTCTAAGTTTTTATGCAAATAAGAAATGATACTGACCTGAGAATTCCCCACCCTTTGGAAAATGAAACTCAAGATTTTTCCCAAATCTGAATATGGAATATTGGTTTCTATCTCTGAATCCGTAGGTGAAAGAAAGCAAAATACAAAAATGAAACTATGGATTTTTACTTAAAACTGCTTTATCAGTGAACCAAATGGAAGAAGTTAGCCATGTGATAGTAGGATGTCTTGAAAGCATATTTACAGTTACTAAAAATATTGGAATATTTCCATCCCAGTAAAGTGTAGGAAAATAGTTGTATCAGAAATCAGAAGAAGACTTACTCAGACAACTAAATGTTAACTGAAGTCCATTCCAAAGGAAGGTAGTTTTCAATACGATCTTTTTTTGGAAGTCGTGAAGGGAATAGTCTTCTGTAATCTGTGAAAATGGCTTGAATACTAATTATGATTATAAATTTAAATTTCAAATGCAGTCTAAGTTATTTATAGATAGAAATGCTTATGATTTTCTAGCCCCCTGGGCTATACAAAATGGATGGAGTTTTTTTTTCCTTTAAGAAAATTAAATAATTTAAAACTTAAAAGGCTGACATGATTCAATCTATATGTAAAGCATAATGAGATTTCTGAATTTAAATTTTAGTAGTCAGAACAGAATATGACAGCATTATGCAACAATTGTACATACTTTCTGGCAATTTATCATTTCTAGTATGAAATGCTGTATAGCAAAGTACAGAATGACAAGCACTGTAAAGTAGGTCAATGTTTGGAAAAATGAAAATTACTTTAAAAATACAGATTCAATTTTTACCATTAAAGAGCTAAATATTCCTGAGCAAAACAAATGGTTTATCTGATTTACCTGATTTTTGAGAAATGAATATGAGATACCATTTTGGGCACATTCTTTATTGTGGCAGAGGAGGATGTTCAGAATGAACATGCTTACACTTTTATTCATTAATAATCATATCTTTTCCTCAACAAGTTGATTAAGCAATTATTTTTTCCTGAAAGCTTTTAAGAAAATATCCAACTTTTATTTCATAGGTTTCAATTTTTTTTAATGTTTATTTTTGAGAGATATTGAGAGCACAAGTGGGGGAGGTGCAGAGAGAGAGGGAGATAGAGGATCCACAGCATGCTCTGTGCTGAGAGCAGACAGCCCCATGTGGGGCTGGAACTCACGAACTGTGAGATCATGACCTGAGCCGAAGTTGGACATTTAACTGACTGAGATACCCAGGCACCCCAATAGGTTTCAATTTTTTTTAATTTTTTTTAATGTTTATTTTTGACAGAGAGAGAGGGAGAGGCAGAGCGAGAGGGAGACACAGAATCTGAAACAGGCTCCAGGCTCTGAGCTGTCAGTACACAGCTGGACACGGGGCTCGAACTCACGGACAGAGAGATCATGACCTGATCTCAAATGACTCGGACACTCAAACGACTGAGCCACCCAAATGCCCCAATAGCTTTCAATTTTTAACTGGAGTTGTAGCTATAAACCTCAAACCCAATATATGGGTTTGTGTGTACATCACACACACATAGACACATAGACACACACACACACACGCACACACACATTAGGTGTGCATTAGGTGTGCATATGTACCCACACATAAGTGTATGTGTGTGTATGTGTGTACATATTTTAGCAAAAACTTCAAAGTCTTGTTTTAGGACCTTGGAATACTAGTAGAAATTGATAGTTTTTTTTTTCATTTTTTAATTTATTTTCTTTATTATTATAAATTTGTATTATTATAAACTCTATCATGAAATTGTCTATTCACTTGGCAAGAATACTTTTCAAGCCATCTGAGTTTATTCAAACAGTTAACAATTACAATCATTTATTATGATTACTTTGGAAGAAATCTAAAACTATCAAACCATTAAATTATTGCCATTTTGTGGCTTGATTATTGTTGATTGCATAAGACAGACACTCAGCAATACGTACTGAGTAGAGTTAAATGGTCCTGTAACAGTGGTAATCAATACTCAAAATTTTACTGAATATAAATTTTATAAGGACTATATAAAACATGATTCCACAATTAATAATTCTGAGGCTATTATTGAATATATTGTATAGCATTTTAAAGTGAACCAGTCCAGTTTTCTCCATACCGAAAGCTTTATTTAAGGAGTTCTGTTTGTTAGGTTTGGTGTTCATTCCTGGGATGTAACATGGTAACAGAGTCTTATTTTCTAAGAGTTTTTTTTTTAACGTTTATTTATTTTTGAGACAGACAGAGACAGAGCATGAACAGGGGAGGGTCAGAGAGAGGGAGACACAGAATCCGAAACAGGCTCCAGGCTCTGAGCTGTGAGCACAGAGCCCGACATGGGGCTCTAACTCACGGACTGCGAGATCATGACCTGAGCTGAAGTCGGCCGCTTAACCAACTGAGCCACCCAGGCGCCCCAGAGTCTTATTTTCATAAAGCTTATATTCTGGAGAGCAAAGACAAAGTCAAGTGAACTCATAAATAAATAAATGCCAAAACTTCCAATTTTGAAAATTATATTGCAGGAAATGCAGAATGGACCAAGAAAGAAAAACTCAGATATTCTAAGTCTTCTTTGGATAGGGTGATCAATAAAGGCCCATTTGAAGACAGGAGATTTGAGCTAAGACCTAAAAGATGAGGAGGAAGTACTGTCATTTATGTCTAAGACAACTATTTCACTTTTATGTACAGGATGGATCTGGTGGGGGAAAAGGTGGAACAGAAAGAGACCACATAGGAGGATTGTGCTCCAACCTGGTACACAAATAGTGGTAGGTTGCAGTATTATAGTCTCAAAATGGAAGGAGGTGAGTAGTTTAACTAACAATGTTTGCAGATAGAATGAATGTAGAAAATGAGGATAGGAAGGACTCAAGACCTAGATTTTACAAATTGATGGATTGTGAAAATGGTAAACTATGGGTTCAGTTTTAGTCATGACATCTAAGTGAGAGGCTGTAAGAGACCCAAGTGAGTTGCCAAATAGCCAGTGATGTATTCAAGTCTTGATCTTAGTCTCTGAACTGGAGATATACCTTCAGAAATAGAAGAATAGAGGAGATATCTAGAACCAGGAAGAGAGTACAGGTGAAGTAAAGAAGCACTCAGAAGCAAGCTCTGAAGGCAGATTAAAATGATGACAGTGAGTGTGAAGTGTATTAGGAGAATACAAGAGAATGTAGAGACACAGAAACTAAGAGAAGAGAGTATTTTGAGAAGGAGATTGCAATTATATTTCTAGCACTGCCAAAGATCAAGTAAATGAGGACAAAGAAGTATTCAGTAAGTTTTGTGACAGATATTAATTAAAGACATTGACAAATGCTGAAAGTCATAGAGGAAGCAGACATCAGAGAACAGTCCGTGGTTCTGCATCACTGGTCCTCAAATGGGGATGATCTCCCACCCCAGGGGACATTTGGCAATGTCTGGAGATATTTTTTATTGTCCCAACTGAGGAGTACTGCTGGCATCATGTGAATATGGTAGAGGTCAGGGAGGCTGCTTAACACTCTACATAGGCTAGTCTCTCACAACATGGAATTATTCTTACTAAAATATCAGTAGTTGAGAAACCTTTTTCTACATCTTAATAATATCAGTCTCTCCAATTAAACTTTAGGTAGATTTTTTGTTTGTTACCTCATTTTATGTAATAATAATGCTGAAATACAAAATGATTGTAAGATGAATCATCAACATAGTTATTCTTTTATTATTTTATCTTATTTTCCCTTCTCTCTTAATATTAGAATACCTATAGGCCCCAACCTTGATCTCTTCTTGCTACCTTTCTGCACTTCCTTACAGATTGTATATAGTGTCATGGTTTAACACATATCTACATGCTAACAATTACCAAATTGATATCAGGTTTTGTTCAACTACTTACTTTGCATTTTCTTTTGGATTTTAAAAAATGTTCCCAAAGTACTATGCCTAAAAATAAATCTCTCATAATTCACAAAAGCTGCTTCCCCAATCTCATTTAATGGCACATCCATTTTGCAGATTCTCAGAGTAAAAATTTTAGAGTCAATATTGATCCTTCTTCTCTCATAATTCCAAAATCAGGCAATCATATGTAACTTCTGTCTAGGAACTAACTACCTTATGTCAGCTTGACTGCAAGTACCTACTTTTGAACCACGATCATCTTTCTTCTGATTTAGTGCAATAGACTCTTAACTGGTCTTGCTTTTCTTCTTACTCACCACACAGTCGCCAGAATTCTCCTTCTAAGACACAAATTAGATCACATGACATCTCTAATCAAAGATGCGTAGTGGCCCCCCATTGCAAAAGATAAATTGCTCACAATATCTTACAAGGATTTAAGAGATCTAGTCTCCTGTTACTTTTCTCACTTCATTTCCTATTAACTTTTCCCTTATTCACTCTTCTCCAGGGATGCTTTGGTATTTGGTATTTATAAAATCCATCAGTACCTACTAATGTAAGGCCTTTTCTGGAATGTTCTCTTGGTCTAAATGTTCTTCAGCCAGATATCCTACATGGCTCAATTCCTGAATTCCTTCATGAATTTGCTCAAATATCATCTTCTGAATACATGATATACTGATAGTTGCAATCTATTGTCCTCCCATTCTGGATCCTCAACACTGTACTCTTTTTTTGTTTTTCCATTCTCATAGTGCATATCTTTGATAAACTGCTGTATTATTTACTCATCTATTATGTTTATTATCTACTCTGTACCTTACCTTGCTAGAAGTAAATTCCCATGGCAGATATTTTTGCTGTTTTGGCCACTACTGTATGTAATTCTAACATCTAGAACAGAGCCTGTCCTAAAGCAGTTACATAATTTTTTAAGAGGTTACAAGCAATAAATTACTTGAAAATCTTTGGTATACATTGGAATAGTATATTGATCTTGAAAGTTATACTTTACAAGTTTTTCTTCTCATCCTCAGGATTCATCCCAAGATCAAATATTTTTATCTCTAGATATATCCCATTTTTATCTACTTTTGTCTCACAAAAATTTAGATTATGATTCCACATTCTCCTTTCTGAGGCCCATTGAGTAAACCTCCTCTGATTATCCTATATCCATTTCTGGTCCCCAGACTTAAGCGATTCTCCACACCATAGCCAAAATAATCTTAAAACATTAATATAATCATATCTCCCCACTTCAATCCTTCCAGTGGATTTCCATTGAAAAATCATTGGTTTAGGGGCCCTGGGTGGCTCAGTTGTTAAGCACCCAACTTCAGTTCAGGTCATGATCTCACGGTTCATGAGTTCGAGTCCCGCTTTGAGTTCTCTGCAGTCAGCGAAGAGCCTGCTTCAAATGCTCTGCACCCCCTGCCCCTCCCCCACTCATGCTGGCTTGCTCGCTCCCTCCCTCTCTCTCTTTCTCTCTCAAAAATAAATAAACTTAAAAAAAACAAATAAAAATCATTGGTTTATAGGCCTCTGCACGGTATCCATTCTCTTCTTATACCACACCCTTCCCATTTCCTTACACACCTACGAACATACACCCTCAAACACACATTTTTTCTGGCTATAAATATACCATACTTAATTTCCAGGATTGCAACTTCATTTCAGAATCTTGAAGCATGCTCTTTCTTCTGCCTTCCTTAATTATCCTGGTGAACGAAAGCTCCTTTATTAAGAAGACATCACTTTCACTATATTAACATTGGTCTTGCTTAGGCAAGATCTTAGCATACATAATGTATTTTCAGGTCTTCCAAAATTGAACCAACTTGTACTGTTTGAAAGGACAGGCTCACAGAAAGATTGATTATCATCTACAGAATGTCAGTTGAATGCCCAGGAAGTATCCTACAAGGTGACCTCATTTATTTATTCCAGGTTCCATTTAGACTTGGAAATCAAATTGTTAGTTTTTCTAGGGAGTAATAAGAGTAGGAAATTTTCATGAATCTGACTGGAAAATGATATATAAAACAGTATCATGTATATTTACACACACACACACACACACACACATATATATATATATATATATATATATATATATATATATATATATTTGCAATCTGAATCTGATGTATGAGATACATTGAAGTATAAGAGCCCAGTATTTTTATTCAAGTATAGTTAACATGCAGTGTTATATTAGTTTCAGGTGTACAGTATAATGATTCAACAATTCATACATTACTCAGTGTTCATCATATGATTAGTCTATATCACTTCTTCCCACCCACTTCCCTTCTAGCATCCACCAGTTTGTTGTCTATATTTAAGAATCTAGTTTTTCTTTTGTCTCTTGTTGTTCATTTGTTTTTTTTCTTGAATTTTACATATGAATGAATGGAAATCATATGTTTTTTTTTCTCTGACTTATTTCACTTAGGATTATATCCTCTAGATCCATTCATGTTGTCACAAATGGCAAGATTTCATTCTTTTCATGGTTGAGTAATATTCCATTATATATACACACACACACACACACACACACACACACACATACACACACACATATATATACATATATATATACACACATACATACATACCACATCTTCTTTATCCATTCATCCATGGATGGACATTTAAGTTGCTTCCATATCTTGACTTTTGTAAATAATAATGCTGCTGTAAACATAGGGGTACATATATCTTTTAAAATTAGTGTTTTAGTTTTCTTTGGGTAAATACCCACTAGTGGAATTACTGGATCATATGGTCATTCTATTTTTAATTTTTTGAGGAAACTCCATAGTTTTCCACAGTGGCTGCACCAGTTTGCATTTCCACCAACAGTACAGTAGGGTTCCTTTTTCTTCACGTCCTCTCCAACACTTGTTGTTGTTGTTGTGTGTGTGTGTGTGTGTGTGTGTGTGTGTATGTGTGTGTTTTATTTTAGCCACCCTGACAGATGTGAAGTGACAACTCATTGTGATTTTTGCATTTTCCTGATGATTAGTGATGTTGAGCATCTTTTCATATGTCTGTTGGCCATCTGTATATCTTCTTTGGAAAATTGTCTATTCCATGTCCTCTGCCCATTTTTTAAATGGATTATTTGGATTTTTGGTGTTGAGCTATAAAAATTATTTATACCAGAGGTATTTATAAGATCCCAGTTTGTACATAATTGTATACATATGCATACACACACACACACACATATATATATATATATATATGTATATATATATATATATATATGTATATATATATACATATATATATATATATATACACATATATATGCTACATATACTGAATATTACTGTTCATCCCTAAGATGTTTACTTAAAGATTCTGGAGACCATATCAACATTTGCTTCTGTGACTCTTTTTCTATGAGTTTATTGCTGTCTTAACTCCTTTCTTATTGATACATGATTTATCCAATAACATCAATTTCTTGTGTCTCTTTAAGGTACAGGTGGGTTGCAAACCAGCTATAGGGGTAAGGTAAATGAGTGAAACAGATTTTACATAACATTAGGGATCTGGGTGAGTCCCACATTCCATTAAATCAAGGGTCAGCAGCTGACTGACTGCTATTCTGGAATATTGTCCTGCTTTTGATAGACTATCTTACATATACTTAATTTTTAAGAAAAACAAACTAGAATTTTTAAAGTGGTATCTTAATTTTAAAGTTAAAATTTACTTAAAAGGTTTTTTTTTTACCTGAACTTAAAATTAGTCCTCAATCTATAATTTTGCAATCTCTGCTTTCAGATAACTCTGCTTTCTATCTCAAGTGTTATGCTTGTTTAAATTGTAAATGTCAGAAGAAACCTTCCTTCCTTAATTCTAGGTCATTCACATAGGGGGATGATATCAAAATTGTGCCATAAGTACTAACAAATTTTTCACATACTATTCATGAAAATTCATAATTAGCATTAGGTACATCCTTAAAGCTATATAAAATGCAGGCTTATATAGAATGAATAATATTTCATTTCTTTAAATTTTTTTTTAATGTTTATCTATTTTTGAGAGAGAGAGCCAGAGTGCAAGCAGGGGAGGGGAAAAGAGAGAGGGAGACACAGAATCCAAGCAGGCTCCCGGCTCTGAGCTGTCAGCACAGAGTCCAACATGGGGGTCAAACTCATGAACTGTGATATCATGACCTGAGCTGAAATTGGATGCTTAACCGACTGAGCCACCCAGGTGTCCTTAGAATGAAAAATATTTTAGATTGTTATATAATTCAATGTTTAGAATCAGAAGAATTTTACAGATCATCTAATCCGAAGCCTTTATTTTATATATCATAGAATTTGGAGAGAAACTAGGATTAGGTTTTACACCAAGTTTCTGACTCCAAATTTAATGTGTTTTTAGCCTTCCATATCTTTTGTTTACCTGATAGTGTGTAGAAGGTTTTGAGAGCCAGTTTTGTACTTTTTTTTTTTTGGAAGGAGGGTGGTAAATGATGAATAAATTTAAAGAAAACTGAATATGCTAAAAAGAAAAAAAGATAAAGTCACATACAATATTGAGTCTATAATCCAAAGACATATGTCGTCTTTTGGGAAATTGTCTGAGAATTACATACTTTTATTTAGTTCCTTTTCCCCCAGTAGGAGTTTGTGCCTATAGTGTGCCTTTTAAGGTGATACAGTCTTAATATAGATAATATAGCTTTAAAATTATTCAGATTGAAAAAATCTATTGTTCAGAATAAATTTTAGATAGAAGCCAGGAATTTCCTTCCTGACGTGTTTTTGGAACTCTTAGACATTCTAACTCCAAATATAACTTTTTTTGGGTTCTTTTAGATTTCCCCATTGCTATGAGCTTCTAGATAGAAATAATATATATACACATATTTTATAATAGTATTAAGCCATGTAATTTAATAATGTTTAGAATTTTCATAGTCATTATTTTACTGCTATATCCTGGTTTTTGAGAATTTAATCTGATTTGTATATTGTGGACCAAAAATGTAAAGGCACTTTTCACTTAGTATGGTAAACACCACACACACACACACACACACACACCTAGAGCAGCTTTACATCTTTGTTTTAATAGCGTTATATTACAGGATAATTAACTTTAGTAAAATGAACCCGATTTTCTTTTCTCAGAAGAAAACATCACAGACAAAATATGTGACTACTGTGATCTATCCTTGTGTTAACTGTATTTTCTTAAAGTATTGCTAACTATAGGAATTTTTTAAGAAGAGGACAGTATTTCCATGGTTCAAATGCTTGAAGTCCCATTTCATAAGTTTTCCTCTTTCCTTGATTTAAATCAGATGTCTCCAGTGACTTCTTTTTTTTAATGTTTATTTAATTATTTTGAGACAGAAAGACTGTGTGCAAGTGCTGGGGGAGGGGCAGAGAGAGAGGGAGAGAGCAGGCTCCATGCTGTCAGTACAGAGCCAGATGCGGGGCTTGATCTTACAAACCACGAGATCATGGCCTGAGCCCAAATCGAGTCAGATTTGGCTCAACAGAGTGAGCTACCCAGGCGCCCCCCCACCCCCCGCGCCCACTGTGGTTTCTAATCTTTAGTTTACTGAAGCTGGAATCATGACAGTACCTTACCATCCACAGCTGTAAAGGATGAGTAGTTTAAAGTAGTAACCTCTAATTTTGTTACAATCAAGCTGCCAATTTTTCTGTAAGATTTAAGTGTTTCATTCATTGGACTAATATATCTCTACACGGAAGAATGCCTTAGGCCTCAAAACTTTGGCTCTGTATTTAGAGAGCTTATTAGGAATGAAATCATCTGTCTGGAGAAAGCAGTCAAAATGTGTCTTCCACTTTGTGCAACAATATGAGCAACGCCTTTTGTTGTCAGGGTAACCACATGTCTCTGCAGTCTCTTAAATAGGACATATTTCTTGAGTGCCTCTAGCTCACAGGGCTATGTATCTAGTGAGCCAGCCAAAGGGGCTATGAAAGTTTTATATTTTTTTCTTCTTTTGAATCTGATGTTTGTTTGTTTGGTTTGGTTTGGTTTGAGCCTCTTTGGAAGCAAATGGCTTAGCTTTCCCATTCTGTTTTCCCATGTCAGACTCCATTCCACTCCCAGAACCTAAATTTACTTTTACTGTGTTTGGCCACTTTTTGTATTCACCTGTTTGGTTTTGAACCTCTCCACAAATTGTTTGTTTATTATATCAAGATCCAACAGGAATTTCTACTCCCACTTCGCAGCCAATATCCATTTAGTATCAGAATCCTTTTTATATGGCTAATACCATTCACAATCCTGGTCAAACTGAGCAATAAAGAGGGATTACTTCATTCGCATGGAACTCATTATAAAGGGTGATTTGCTCATTTGGGCTTAAGTTTCCTTGACAATAGGACCATCCTATTGCTTTCTTTTTGTTATTGTTCTTTTTCTGTTCAGTTCTGCTCTCTTCAGTGCTGAGAATCATTGAGCATTCAGTATGTTAGGAGTCAATGAAGATGAACATCTGGTAGCATCTTCACCTTGATGCCATTATTCTCTGAGAATCATATTGTACTGATAATTTATGACCATATGTTGAATTTACTGGGTGTGACATCCTTTACCCCATATTCTAATTACTTTAGTTGATACTGGAATGAAATTAAGGATTCTTTGATCAGGGACCCAGAGAATAAATGTATACATTTAAATATCTCCATCAGTATCTCTTGTGCTTAGCATTGAAAAGTAACATTTTTCCCATTCCCTAAGCCATATTCCTTACCCTGGTAATGTGACATCAATTTTATTTATCCTTCTACAATTTGCCATTAGTAGATTCTTCACGAGCCTGCTTACCTGACAAAGTATCACTTAATCAAACTTATGGGTGTTGTATGAAAATTAAGACTTTGGATTTTTAATTGCCTGCAGTCCAGATTTAGAAGTATAGAATGGAAAGATAATCAGACTTTTTTGAGAATGAGTAAAAAAAAAATGAAAATCCTGAATTCAAAAAGGTGTAACTTTGCATGAAATATGTCCTATTTTAGCAAGGATACTGTAAGGACAGAAAATCATGTGTATATATTTACATCTGATAAAAGGAAACTAAGTATTTTTCTATGCTTGTGCTAGACAACCAATATCATATGTTTTTCATGCTGAAGTTTTGCTTTACTAGTGCTAGAAAATGGCAAATATACTCCAGCAGATTCTAAACAGCTTATAATGGTTATTTTTCCACTGTCTCTCATATTTATAAATTTGTGACTTACACTGACATGCCCATGCCATTTGTTGATGTGTTTACTCTTAAATGCTGCCAAGCCAGAAAAGAAAAAAACATTACAGTTAATTTAAATGATACTGGAACATTTGAAAATAATCTAGTGGTTTGGCTAGGACAAATATTTATATTCTACCCACCTATGAGTATTATGTATACAGTGTTTCTAAAGCATATGGTATTGCAGAGTGCTTTTCAGTTAACAGCACTGGGCTATCACTGGGTAGAAGGATAGTATTTATTGTTACAGTTGAGAAATAGGTTACTATAAATTTCATGATTTCAGCTTTTAAATCAAAAGGTGGAAAGTCTGATAATAAAGGTCATTAGAAATCTGTATGGGTTCTGTGTTTAGTTCAGGCCGTATTTCCTTCCTTGAGATGCCAGTAATCATACAGCAGACAGTGGCTTGCAATTCCTGTTTCTTGGCATCTCATGTTCTTTTTGAGAAGTTTAGTTTCTCTTCTTTTAATCCAAATCCACTTCCTCCTTCAGTAAAATCTGTTCACTAGTAATTCACACAAGAAACTATTATGTGTTAAAAACACATATTTCCACTGGTTGCAGGTCCTAATTAAGCTCTTACACATTGAATACATGTGTAGTTATAATCACCTTCAAATAATTGTTTCTATTCTTGATATAATACCCCTGGGAATCCTTTCTCATTTTTGGTTATGCACAATAAACCTGGCCATGTAAAATTAATTATGACACTAGTTCCTACTCGAAGTGATCAAGTTAATTGAAGGGCACAGAGCATATGTTATTTTTCTTGCTGTCTATTCGCAATGAACTCTCTTACTTTTTATCTCACAATAATTCAATAATACAATATTAAGCAGAAAATCCAAGCTAGTAAATTTAATATAAATGGCAGAGATTGGAATTTTTCTTAAAATATGTTCAAATATAGTATCTTTCTACATGTGTATCTGTACTAATATTCTTTTTCAATTTTTATATCAAATTGTATGGGGGAGCATACAGAACAACTGGGCCTTCCTTAAATTGCTGAAAAGAGTGTATATTGGTACAAACTCTTTGAAAAAAAAGCTAGCAGTATCTATCCAAGCTAAGCATATGTATACTATAAGACTCAGCAGTTCTATTCCTTGTTAAAAATTCAACATAAATGGATGCTTTGTGTCCACCAAAAGACAGTACAAGAATATTCATGACTTTGGTTGTAACGGTCTAAAAGTACAAATAATCCAAATGGACATCATCAGTAAAATGGTGAACAATTTATGGTATATTCACAAAGTGAAATATTACCCATCAATAAAAATGTATTAATAATTCACATGCACAACAATTTGGATGAATTTCATAGATACACTATTGAGTAAAATAAGCCAGGAATAGAACAGTATGATGCTATTTATATGGATTTGTTTAAGGTATTTTATTTTGTTAGATATCAGAATTATTGTTAGTCACAGAGGAATACTGACCAGAAGAAGTCACAGGTGAACCTTCTACAATTGTAGAAATATTCTAGATTGTGGTTATACAAGGGCAGTCATAGGTTGAACTCCAGTGAATTATGCACTTAAGATTTGTGAAATTATGATATTTATAAAAATTAAGAAAAAAAATGAAGTATTTAGTTATTTAAAAACCCTGTGTAATAATTAACACCTGACCATGTTAAATATTATTCCTATACAATATCAATGTATAAATACAGAACACCCCACCCCTGCTTTGCTTTTGAAAACACTGTTTTTTGCTTTGTTTTCTTTTAGTGTCCTGAATTTAAAAGGCCCAGGGACATAGCAGTTGACTGGGTTGCTGGAAATATTTATTGGACTGATCATTCTAGAATGCACTGGTTCAGTTACTATACCACTCACTGGACTAGTCTGAGGTACTCTATCAACGTAGGGCAGCTCAATGGCCCCAACTGCACCAGACTCTTAACGAACATGGCTGGAGAACCCTATGCTATTGCTGTAAATCCTAAAAGAGGGTAGGTTAATGAGTTGGTTATTTATTCTTCTTGATATGTGTATCCATTTTTAGAGATTTTCCCACCTGTCTACTGTAGTTTTCTTTCTGTAATAAGTGTTCAACATATAATAGATTCACAAGACTTCTAAAAATCCCTCTATTTATGTACAAAAGCATGTGCTTTTCGTACCAAATGGTGGCACAAAATATATGTTTTCCTGAGAGGTTGCACCATTATACATTCTATGTGTGTATGTGTATGTGTCTTATGTGTACGTTGCAGGTGCATTTTTGCAATACACACATAACCAATATTGTTAACCTAAAATTAAATTTTGAAGATATTAAACATAATATTGAACATATTAAGTGTAAGAGTATTAGTATTTTGGCTATTTGTGACAATAAAAAATGAAGGTGTATGTGCAAACAAATCTAAATAATTTTAACACAAATATTTCCTTTCCTTTTCTTGAATTGCCCCTTTCTTACTCTTTTACTTTTTCATTTATAGGCAATGACCAAAAAGAAAATAGAGAAATGTTAAATAAAACTCCTAATTACTACCCACTCTCTATTGGAGTTTGTGAGTCCATAGATTTAGAATTGGGCCCCAAAATCTGCTTTTTCAGGGACTCTGGGGTGATTCTGGTGCACACAGTCTGAAGAGACATTGTGTTTGGGAGCAGAATTGGGTTGTAACGGCACTCTAACCTAACCAACTTGACCTATCTCTTCAGGATGATGTACTGGACTGTCATTGGGGACCACTCCCACATAGAAGAAGCAGCCATGGATGGCACTCTGAGAAGGATTTTAGTACAAAAGAATTTGCAAAGACCCACAGGTATGATGTGTTGCTGACACGGTCTAGAATGCGGAGCAATATGCTCGGCATATTAGTGTAACAAGACTTTGCACTTTTGTTGGCAATATGATCATTTTTACAAGCACATAAAATAATTTATAGTATGGCTTTATGAAAGTCATTAACATTTCATGTTGTATTTTGCCAACTTGAAAGTCAAGGCCTTATCATACTGCCAGTGATATTACAGGGATGTTATTTGAAAATTGCCTAAGTTGTAAGGCCGTTTGTAGGATTTCACACGCATAGAATTTCAACAGTTTACAGTGTAATAGGGTGTTTTTACCAATATAAGTTAATGATGTTGGGGTAGATGGTACTATTTCTAGAGGATCAGAAACTAAATGGACAAAGAGGTGGGAAAATATAAATAATTTTTAAGAGGAAGATTGATGATTCCTGGCCCTTTCATTCACAGCCCTTTTTAATCAGACTTCAATAGCTTTCCCAGTTGTGTCATCTAAGCTATGCTCCAGACTCTCTGTACTCTCAGGACTGCTCAAGAACTCAGGTGTTTTTTCTGCCTCCCTGTTTTTCTCCCATTCCATTTGCCTCCCCACCTGCCCTTCTGACTTTTGTGCATCCAGCTGAATCTTACCTTATAACATCTAACTTTAACACTTCCTCAATAAAACACTTTCAGAACTGCAAGGAACCCCAAGGATTTCATGCCACATGCAACGCTTCCTGCCTACTATATACCAAAGGAGAGAATACATTTTCTCTATCACATATTATTTAATCATTATGCTTTGTAGTATCTTATATAATTGAAATTTTATTTATATTTGGCACTTATATTCATTTTTTTAATGTTTACTTTGAGAAAGAGAGAGTGTGTTATGGGGGTAGGGCAGAAAGAGAGAGGGAGACATGGAATCTGGAGTAGGCTCCAGGGTCTGAGTTGTCAGCACAGAGCCTGACATGAAGCTCAAACTCACAGACTGTGAGATCGTGACCTGAGCTGAAGCGGGACGATTAACTGACTGAGCCACTGAGGTGACCCGGCACTTATATTCTTATTAACTTTTAATGTGCTGTGTGATTTTTCCTTCAACTAGATTGTTTTTACTCTTTATGGGAAGGAGCAATCTTTGGGATTTAGTTCATTTACATAAGTGTGTCTCCATTCACTGGTTTAACAAGTACTAATTGAACACCCATCTGGCGGGAGAAATTTTTCCAGATGCTGAAGACAAGTCCTTACTCTTGTGAAGTTGAAAATACCAACTCTCATGAACTTACCTTCCTCCAGAGGATAGAATATACAACATAAGTCATGTCAGATACTAATAAGTGCCATATAGAAAAGAATGGGCACTTATGGGGGAACACTATTTTGATCAGGATTATCAGAGAAGCCATCTTAGAAAGGTGATATTTGAGAAGGGAACTTCATAGAAGTAGCAGGCTAATGTGAATATGTAAGCAAAGAGCTTTCCAAACAGAGTGAAAATCAAGTTAAGAGTTAAGGATGAGCTTAACATTTGTCAAAAACAGCAAGAATGTTAGTATGCCTAGAAACATTCGAGCAGCTCAGGAAAGTGGTAGAAGTGTGGGTGCCCAGGTGGCCAGGTGAAGGTCATATAGAACCTAGAACACACTGTTAAGGACTGGATTTTATTCCAGTTTTAAGGGGAGGCATGGAAGGCTACTGACGAGGCAAATGGCATAATATTCTCGTACGCTGTTTTCATTTTTTAAAGAACCTTAATTGTCTTAACTTTTTATTTCTAACTAATTTTGGACATATAGAAAAGTTCCAAAATTATTTTTTTTAAGTTCTGTGATGTTAACAACTTACATAATCATAGTATGTGAGACATGATTTTCATATTAAGGAATGTTTCTGGCAGCAGTTTATAGAATTGCCTGTCACAGGGTTCTTAGGAAGGAGCCTGAGACAGGAATTCTTCTAAAGGTTATTTATGAGGGGAGTGCTATTCAGGAGATGTCTGTAAAATATGGAGAGAGAAAAAGACTATGTCTCAGGTAAACTCTAATTTTGGCTTCAGCCACGGGGATGTGCCTTGGAGCATAGATCCCATGACAGGGAAGGAGTCAGCTTTTATATGATCCATCAGTCTTTGGTTGGCCTTTGGACTCAAACTTCCCAATCCAGACTGCTGCAGACAGTTGAGCACAAATCTCTGGGGAAGGAGGGCAAGTGTGATTCCTTAGCTGCAAACAGTGGATAGTGGAGAGGTATCCCTACCTACTAAAGGAAATCTGAGCTGGCCACCACAGCATCCCCTACAGTGGGTGAAGTGCAAATGAACATTTTTCATGTGGTGACCACTCTGCCCAGCACTATGGGTAGTTTAATGATGAAGATGGCATACTCCCTTTTCTCATGGAGTTGATATTTAAGGGAAAAAATGAGGCACGCACTAAAGTTTTGAAGTTTGAAGTTTTGGCACAATGAGAGAATTGTTACATGCCTTATGATATCATGGGAGTGAAAAGGCAAGAGAAATTCTATCTAATACTGGAAAACTATGTGAAAGGTGTCATTTAAACACGTGCTTGAAGGATAGGTGGACATTTGAAAGGTGGACAGATAACTCACCACGGTATAGTTTTTATAAAGGTGTTCTTTTAAGTCAAATATACCAGTGTTGATCCCAGGGGATTATGTATCACCTGTGAGATCTCAGAAAGGAACTTACTATCTTCAAAGTTTGATTTTTACCATTAACAAACCAAGGAGGGATTATGACTAACTTATGATATTGTTGTATTTATTAAATGACATAGCACTCTGAGCCAGGGGCTGCAATGTGAAGCACATGGTATGTTCTATGAAATTTGAAGTCATGAATCACCTAGAAGGGGATGGGATAGGTAATGTAACATGAACCGAGAATAGAGAGCTTTAAATACCAAAGTGTTTTGATGTGATTTTTTAGTCAATAATAAACCGCTGTACAATTTTGATTCAAGTAGTGATGTGAATAAGGTAGGTCTTCTTGCTTTGGTATCATTGTGCCAATGGAGTGAATAGATAGAGAGCTATGAGACCAGCTAAAAATCCATTGAATGGTCCTAATGAGAGCAGAGAGTGGCACAACTAGAATGGTAACAGGTGAGAAGGGGAGAATGCATACAGAAGGGAAAGAAGAGTAAGCATAGAATTTATGAAATACATATGAGAATAGAGGTAGAGATAAGAAATATCTCAAAGAGAGGTTAAAATTCAATAAATTAAACATCTTCTTATTTCCTTTCTTCATCCATTCCTCCTTAAATTAAAAAATATTGGATGCTCGGGGTGCCTGGGTGTATCAGTTGGTTGAGCACCCAACTTTTGATTTTGTCCCAGGTCATGATCTCACGGTCCGTGGGATTGAGCCCCACCATCAGGCTCTGTGTAGACAGCATGAAACCTGCTTGAAATTCTTGCTTTCCTTCTCTCTGCCCTTCCCCAACTTGGGTTTGTGTGTGTGTGTGTGTGTGTGTGTGTGTGTGTGTGTGTGTGTGTGTGTGTGTGATGTATGTGTGTATGTGTATGTATGCACACTCTCTCAAAAATAAATAAATAAACATTAAAAAAATTGGATGCTCGCTATATGCCAGATACTATTGGTAATCAGATATATTATATGGGATATATGGATCCCTACACTCACAGAGCTTAAATTCTAATATGGGGGACCATAAAAACAAAAACCAAACTGTGTGTGTGCACATCTGATAGGAGGGGGTGCACCATGCAGCAGGTGTCACTTTAATTATAGTGGAGAGGAAAGGCTTTCCAAGGTGCTGATTGTTAAGATTAATTGCTAAACTATGTGAAGGGGTAGAAAAAAATGGGATGATGTTGCAACACTAAGCAAAGAATGGGACAGAGACCTGAAGGTAGGAAAGCCAAAGAGCATAGTAAACAAATTAGAAAATAGCATGAGACAAGGATTAGAGAGATGGGTAGGGGTCAGCCTAGGCAGGATCTCAGAGACCAAGACAAATACCATTGCTTCATGTTAAGTAGATAACCAGCTCTAATCAGACATCAGAGACATATCAAGAAAGAAGTTGGTGTGAGGCTTTTGACTCCATGTGATTGGGCATGTGCGAGTTTTCTTCTCAGTAAGTCTGCTTTGAAAACTTCTGCTCCACTTAACAGGAGTAGACTCTTGAAAGCTGTTTACTCACTCATTCAACTAATTTTGTGTGTGTGCCTACTGTGTGTCAGAGATAATTTTAGGCATTTGGAATACAGGAGTGAACATACAGATCCCTATTCTTCTAGTGGTTATGAGGCAAAACCATATTTTAAAAAGTAAATTATAAAGTTATGAGGTGTTTAGTGATATAGAAAAAAAGAGTGAAAATAGAGTAAGAAGGGTCAGAAATGGTGGAGGGAAGTTTGCAGTGTGACATTAGTAGGTCTTTAGAGTAGAACTTTGAGAAGGTGGCACTTGAACAGACTGTATGTTGCTGTCAATCACCGGCAAATGTTGCAGGTGTGGTTATGGCCCCAGGTGAATCAGTCAGATGGAGATATCTCACAGATAACTGAAAATTTTAGTTCTACAGATTAAAGCTTGGAGTTTAAACTTAAAGTTTGGGGAATTAGCAAAGAAAGCCGATGATTAAAGTTGCTGGGGTTGTTCAGATGGACAAGAGAGGGGGAAACAAAGCGTCTTCTTAGGGTAGAATTTTGTGAGATGCTTATATTTAGAAGAGTCACAGTCAGAACTGAAGACTGCAAAGATGTTTGCACAACTGGAGCAAAACAACTGGATTCAGAATCACAAAAGCTGCAGGAAGAGTCTCAAAAGAACTACGGTACACCTTATTGGGCATACTGTAATGACTTGCACAAAGGAAATATAAAGCAGCAGAAAGAGCTTAAGTCTGCCATTTATATAGGCTTGAGTTAAAACTGAGCAGCCTGCATAAAGTTTTGAGCATCAAATTTCTCATTTGTAAAATGTATATGATAATATCTACCTTATAGAGAATTCATAACAATTTAAATCAGATGTAAATCCATGTAAATTGATGAATATAATTCCCTGAATATCCAAGAGGCTAAGAATAATTATAAAAACAATCATATGCTAGGGGTGCTGGGTGGCTCAGTCGGTTAAGCATCTACCTCTTGATTTCATCTTAGGTCATGATCTCAGGATTCATGAGATCGAGCCCTGTGTGGGGCTCTGTGCTGATGGCACGGAGCCTGCTTGGGATTCTCTTTCTCCCTCTCTGTCTCCCTCTCTCTCAAAATAAATAAATACACTTAAAGCAAATATATGCTAAAACCTTATATATGTATTCTATGTAACATCCATCATAATTTCCTAACACTGATAATTATTTTTATTCATTTAAAAATGTCATTTAGTATATTTTGTTAATTTGATTCATTTTCTTATGGCATATCAATTTGAATTCTGTAAGATTTTTAAAAATCCACAAGCCACATATAAAAACCTATTACTTTACTTCATGCCCACCTGCTTCATAAGTGGCTTTCTTAATATTGGAAATGCTGGTTTTGTATTCATAGGCAGGATTTTATTCTGTCAGGCAGAAACATCTCAAATGTTATCTTTACAGGGATTAATAACTCTTGAGTATTGTCATGCTAAATGTTATTGATATAAAAATGAATCAAGAACAAATCTCATGAGATCTTTAGGAAATAATAGATAATTAGGTTTCATAAACAGCATATTACTAGAAAGGTATAATGAAAAGTTGGCAATAAGTCATTGTTCTGCATCTATTATGTATATGTACACATTATATGGAGAGAGGCATGTGTACCCTATGAGATATTCCTCTGTGGAAGTAAGTTCATTATTTGTCTTCCCAGAAACATCTCAAGACTTGTTTGTACCTATTTTTTCTCTCTCTTTTTTTCTTGACATATGTTTCTAAATATTTGCCCTGACTCCAAGGTTATTATATTGAAATCAGTAACTATAATAATACCTCTGTTACCCTCCAAGTGCAACATGTTGTTCTTTACATTTTGGGTTTATTGGAAATGCTACCTTTCCTTTATGAATCCATGAATGAATGCATGCACTGAGATGTAGTACATTTGTTCATATCTGTACTTTAATAGGGTACACAGGATATCTGCAGGATCGAACAGCAATAGAATAGATGTGAGCTTATCTCTATCCCTTTAGGTAACCCCTGTGTATTCCAGGGTTAGAATTGT
Organism: Panthera pardus; assembly: GCF_024362965.1. NCBI lineage: Eukaryota > Metazoa > Chordata > Mammalia > Carnivora > Felidae > Panthera > Panthera pardus. The sequence goes on from NW_026526655.1 coordinate 89,707,883, forward strand.
ACAATCCAATTGAACAGTTAGCCCACCACTTAGCTAGACCTGTATTTGCTCACTACCAGCCCTACCATTATATACTTTACAAAATCATGATGGGAATACGTCAATTCTTTGGGCTTTCATAGCACTCGTTATCTCCATAGTTGATACTTCATCGTCTACTACTTTAATGATACAGTAGAACGTGAACTCTTTAATGTATATTCTGTGTACCCACCCAATCAGACCATAAATAACTTAAATCAAAATTATTACCAGTATTCCTATGCACATTGAAGAATATTACAGTGTCCGTAATTAGTGTGTGCTTAAGAATAATTATGTATTGAATGAATGAAGAGATGAATGCCTACAATTTTTAACATTCTAACCCATGGTGTGGTTTTATGGCCTCTTTTAACAAACGACACACTTGTCTTATTTTATTAGGCACAATATTAACAACAAAGGACATAATCTATCTTCTGATTCAGTCAATTGTGTGGTAGTTGAACTTCATACTCCATGAGAGTAGGAACATGATCCGTTTTGTTCTTTGCTACATACCTAGTACCTGACAGTGTATAGTACAAGGGAGGTGTCTTATGAATATATATTGGGTTAATGAATGATGTGTCAGGGAGGATACTTTCCAGCTCTCCCTCCAGTAAGAAGGCATGTAAGATTACATGTTTTTTATTTAGATACATATTATTTGATACCTAGAAGCTTATTTATGTTGCCTTTAGCTTCCTCCAAATCATGACAGTTTCTGAGAAATTAAAGAATTACATACTGGCCCTGAACTAGTTATAATTATTCATTCAAACTGTAAATTATTTTCTATTATACAACAAAAGGTATATAATTAAATAAAATGGATAGAACTTAGAACTATTTTGGAATTCCTTGATGCATTTATTTTACTCACACTCAGATAAGGGTGTGTGTGTGTGTGTGTGTGTGTGTGTGTGTGTGTGCATGCGCGCGCACGCGCACGCGCTCGCATGTGTTTGTAACTTTAGTTTGGAATCTAAGACTGGAAGTAAGAAATCTATCTCAAAAAATAGTTTTAACAATTAAAAAATAAATTTCACATAGTGGTAAATATTTTCAGTTTTTGAACCCTTTTTATCACCTCTTAAATCAAGAATATGGTAGTGCACACTTGCTGGTTAGTACTAACTTACAAATGTTGACTTTCCTTTAACGCAGAATGTATGTAATCTTTTTCTCTATTTCTGAGAACACAGTGATTTTAATTTATTACTTTCTTCAAGTCTTCTCAAATATCCCATTGGTATTGTCGGTTCTCATAAGATTTTGCTTTGACCATTTCCATTTTCTTTTTCTTTTCTTTCTTTCTTTTTTTTTAAGACCATAGTGGATATAGAGGAACTAGTGGGAAGGTCTTGGAAATTTTCAGAGTTCAACAAAAGTGAGATTCAAAAATCCCTAAAATGTAATAATAGTCTTGACATCATGGGAGAAGTTAAGAAAATGACTATATGAATAGGGCCTTTATCATATATTCGTAAAACTTAGTGAGCCCATGTCTTTATCTTTTAAAAGCCTTCCAAATTGTGATTCCATAATACTTGATTAGAACAAAGTGACATTTTATTTTAAATTTTCTGTACTTACACAGACTTGGTTGCAAATATCCATCATTCCCAGTTCAGATAAAAATGACTTTCTTGGGAATTGATTTTTTTTTCTGTTTTATTATCAGTACTTTATTAAAGACAAAAAGGAGATGTGATATTTTAAAGATAGAAATGAACTTGTTCTTTCATATAAACTTCACTCTCATGTCTATAACAAGAAAAGTTAGTTGATTCCTTTATTAACTTTTTAATTTAAAAGACTATCTCTTTTATTAAAGGGCTTAAGGAAAAATCAAAATCATCGATTTGTGGATTTTTTGGAATATAAATCCCACTCATCTGAAAGCTTTGTTATATAATTTTTATCTAGATGTAATTCCATCCAATAGCACAATATGTGACCAGAGCTGATAAAGATGGGTTTGTCTTGGACAAGCCTAGACTAACAATGCAATATATGATACTTTTGAAAACTGTCTTACTGCTGCTGAATCTGAAGCAATAATATTGGTAATTAGACTGTATTACACACCCTTTGTTGTCTTTCCCACAGTTAACAAATTGGATATTAACAAATTTAATATCCAAAAGTGAAGGACAATTGTGGGGACAGCTTTTGAAAATCTACTTCTTTATTGTATCACATTGGTGAAAGAGAAAGAAAAAAGTCTTTTAATCCTTCTTAGACAACTGTTCTGAAATATAATGGTGGCAGAAGGAAACTGGGTCATTTTATGGTTCATGTCGCCCATAGTTATACATGAAGAAGCAAAATCATAACTTCCAACATGACTCCAAATAGCAAATCAGTCATCGAGTAGAAACTAGTAAAACATGGGCCACTTGTTTTAATTGCTAAGTCATTTCTTAGAGACTGATTGGGCATAGTACATCTTTATATTATACTCAAGAAGCAATATTTATATTTGATTTGATTACATTCGGGCTAGATCTACAAACAACTAAAAAAATATTCTTGAATTATCTTCACCATGAGTTTATTTGTTTATTTTTCACTCTGATTGTTAACTCTTGGACTGTCTACAGAGGAATCCAATTACCACAAATTCAACAATACCTTTCATTCAGTTGCATTGCCATTGAAGTGTATCTCAGTTATTTATTGAATGTTCTGATTAAGAAAGCTATCTAACTTTCAGCTGCCAAAGGTATTTTAGTTTCATTGTACAGTTTTTATAATTTAATACATCATATATACAGACTAGTCACAAAAATTAAATATCTATAACAGTGAAGACTAACTGTACAATTTATATGTTATAGATCTTACTTTTCTATATTGAAGGAAGTTTACTTAAGACAGAAAGCATTCTGTCGATATTTTTGCAAGATGATACTGTCTGGACTCCAGTAACATTATGAAATAAAAAAACAAAAACCTGAATAAGTAGAAAAAACATTATTTTTTACCACATCTTATTTTAGTCGATTGTTATTCACTAACAGATACTGATGATAAAAATAAAGACAAGCAGTCCCAAAGAAAATTAATGATTCGAGTGAAAAAGTGTAAGCACAACTAGAACCTTAATTACGGAATTTGTCATTCATTCTTCTCTACTATAACCATCAATCTTCAGTCAGTTTAAACTTTAGTATGCACACAGGTGTCTCACAATACCATAGGCCAACTCCTAATGGGTGAAAATGTCTTATGATTAAGCCCATGAACCTTTTATATTTGAGAAACATACCTTCATGAGGATATCCAAAATATAACTAATTACACTGAATTATTTTAAATTAAAAAAATTAATGTTTATTTATTTTTGAGAGAGAGAGAGAGGCAGGGGCAGAGAGAGAGGGAGACATAGAATTCAAAGCAGGCTCCAGGCTCTGAGCCTGAGACCAACCTGGGGCTTGAACTAACAAATCATGACCTGAGCCAAATTCAGATGATTAACCGACTGAGCAACCCAGGAGCCCCACACCCTGAGTTATTTTAAATAAAGGTTAGATAAGTGGTTTAAATGATTAGTTAATTCTGTATATACTAAAAAGATAAAAACTAAAATATGGAAAAGGTTTTTTTAGAAAATAGCCATAATTAGGAAACCAGTAAGTGTGGAAATGAAGGATATTTAGGGTAACTTTTCATATAGGAAGGAAAATTTTTACTATAGCTAATTAAATTCTAGGTAAGCTATCCACATTTAATTCAGATAAAGATTAGTTATTCATTTTTTTTTCTAATTTCTATAGTACCATAATGTAGACTGGGTAATTTCTTTGATATATGAAGAAAAATATCCATCATAATTATATATTAAGAAGCAGAAATATAATTTTAAATAATTTCACATTTATTTTTGTTTATTTATCCTTATGTATTGATTTTGTAGGTCTGGCTGTGGATCATTTTAGTGAACGAATATACTGGGCTGACCTTGAGCTTTCTGTTATTGGCAGTGTTCTGTATGATGGCTCTGATTCAGTAGTCTCTGTCAGCAGCAAACAAGGTTTGTGAAGTGCTTTTGTTTTGTCTTTAATTATTATTGAGTATATTAAGTACTGATATGTAAATATAAATATGAAAGGTTTACGTTCTGAGTTTCCTCAATTTCTTTTTCCTTACAAGTTGTTGCTCTTACTATGGATTAAAACTTTTATTCCCAGTAGAAGAACAAAGAGGCCAGGCCAGAAGAACTTAGCCTAGGACAAACATGGTCCATTGCTTCTCAGATTCAGAAAATACTCATTCTGTTCCTTCTGTAGATATTACATTCTGGGCAGAACACTTGAGTTAATCAACATTAGTGCCTCTGAACACAAGTTTTTATTTCAAATTGCAGTGACAGCAAGCAGAAATGAATTATTGTAGGGCACCTGGGTGCCTTAATCGTTAAGCCTCTGACTTTGACTCAGGTAATGATCTCACAGTTTGTATGTTCGAATCCCACATCAGGTGAGCTCGTGCCCCACTTTGGGTGAACTTGAGCCCAGGGGGAACTCCACTTCTCCTTCTCTCTCTCTCTCTCTCTCTCTCTCTACCCCTTGTGGGAGTCTTTCTCTGTCTGCCCCTCGCTCACTTGCACCCTCTCTCTCAAAAAAGAATTAAAATAAAATGCCTTTTAAAAATGAATGATTGTATATAATAAAGCATCACTGTAACAATTATTGCATTCAAGAGAAAAGCAGTGTGTAAAAATAACTTACCTCTACCTCCAGTGAGTGCAGAATCTACCTGTGCTCTTCTTTTGTGGTACCCTTTCTTATTCCCGCCTCTGTGACTACCTCCTATATTTTATTCTTTTTTTTCTTCCACTTTCTTTGCCCGGCAATCTCAGTTCTTTCTGGTGAATTTAATTTCTTTCCCTTCTGGTTTCTTTTTCCCTTATCCACCACAACTTCTTCTCTTATTTACCACAAATTGTTTATCATATGGACTTGAAGTTTTTATATGTATATATTACATATACTGAATATAGCTCTGCTTCTTGGTTTTTTTAACAAAAGCAGAGAAGTTGAAAGAAAAATAATTAAATTGAACTTTCATTGTGCCTTTGCCTAATGTGTGTTTTTTCTGTGATAGCCCTAGACAGACAAAAAAATTCCATATTACACCTGATTACAATAAAGTTGACCTTTACAGCTTAAGTACATTGAAGTAGCATATATAAGTTTTTTAAAAAGCATTTTATGTTTTACAGCCTCTAGATAATAATTAAAATATAAATGTCATTTTGCTTGTTATAAATTTCAGTATCAAAAGTTAGATTAATTCTTTTCATAAAACCTCTTAAAGTAACAGTTATTTCTTACAATGGGAAAAATGATGCCCTCTATTATTGTTAGCCACACTCGTCATGTGCACCATTGCTATTTGCCAGGTTCTTTTCTTGATCCCATTTCAAAACAACAATAGTAATGCCTTTTTCTCTTCTTTTCTTTTTGTCATTCAGGCAATCTAATTTGATCATTAAGTTGATCTAGAACACAAATTCAGAATTTTGTGAGCTTCCTAATTGTGTACAATGGATAAGGCTGGCCTGTAGCTTTTCTTTTGTCTGCAAACTGTACAGAGAGATGACTCTGCATATAGTAAGCCCCCAGCAAATGCTTTGTGGGGCTGCAGATGGTTAAAGTGATGATAGAAATGTTTTTTTTTTTTTATGTTGTGAGTGATGTGTTTAGTATCTCATATATTCCTACTGCAAAGAAATTAATTATGACAACTTTTCAGCTAATAGTAAAAACATTATAATTCTGAAATTTTTTTAAACCACAGTAATAAGATTTTCTACATGATCTTAAATAAAATTGGTGTTAAGTCCAAGCATTTATTTACATTGCAACTTTTATAACTCTATCTTTTAAAAATTCTAGGTTTGTTACATCCACATAGGATTGATATCTTTGAAGATTATATATATGGAGCAGGACCTAAAAATGGTGTATTTCGAGTACAAAAATTTGGCCATGGTTCAGTAGAGTACCTAGCTTTAGATGTTGATAAAACGAAAGGTGTTTTGATATCTCATCGCTATAAACAGCTAGACTGTAAGTATATTTTATACTGTTTTTGATACTGGTGAATTTTTTTCCATATGACTCTCAGAAGACAGTATTTTAAAATATTTTAACTCTTTTAATGTCTTAATCCCAAGAGTTAAGTAACTTTAATTTTGAAGTCACTAAATGTTTTAAATCACTACAGTGAAGATATAAATGGTACAAAAGTTTATTTTGTGTTGGACTGTGTTTCCTTGAAATTAGAATTGACTTGGTTATTTAAAACAAAAGTTTCCTTCTATTTTTCTAAAAGTCATAATAAAACCTGTGAGTCTATATATAAACCATGCAAGTAGTGAAATACATTAGCCATTTTGACTCTTGTTACTGATAACCAGTAACAATCATAACATCAACATTCCATCTTTAAAATCATCCTAAGGGTACTGCTTTCAAGGGTTATATTTTCTCTCATTGTGACTTTTTTATTGTTACTTTCCCTCCTAGAAAGGAATAGGTAAACGGTTGATGTAATTATCTTGAAAGATATGTTCCAAACACAACTACCAAATATATTGAAGAACAAAGTAGAAAAAAAAAAGTGGCTGAAATAATGTCTTTATGTATGAGTTTACACTTCAAGAAACTGTGTAAGATTTGTTGATAATGTTTATGGCAAATAAAAAGATATTTACCTCATTCGGTACAATTATCTGGAAAGGCAACAATTGGTAATTATCTAAATCAGTTCTAGAAACAGATTAAAATAGTACATAGCCCCCTAAGAACTTTCTGAAATGCTATCCAAGGTTTTATTGCTTTTTACCTGTGATCTGACATATTTAGTTCCAAGGTGAATATGAGTACACTCTCTATCATTCTCTAGTTCTGTTTGATTCTTATTCATAGTCAAATATTACCACCTTCGTAAAAACTACATAAACAAATAAAACTCTGCCCTAAGTATAATAGGTGCTTGAGTAGTGGTTCTAACAGAGTGAAAGCCATTTTTATAGTCATTCTAACGACAGATCCTCTAAGGAGAGCTGTGGAGTAAGTTATGACTGCAGAAGATGCTAATTGGTGAGAAATTTAGACAAAAATAAATGTGGCAGACATTTACATGCACATAAACTTCAACCTGATGTAAAGGAAACCATGTTAAATGTGGTGTTGAGGAAAAAAAAAAGTCATATCCTCTGTTTGTGTTTTGAACAAGTACATATGGGTTATAAGTCTTTGTAAGTACAAGGGGGAAGTTGTTTCTGTCTGTTCAGCAGTTCTGAAGCTATCTAAAATGAGTATTAGGTCCCTCAAGACTTCGGTTGGCTGGATTTGTTTTACGTAGACCCAAACTGTACTTCAGTATCTCAGAGCAACTCTTTTACCAAAAATACATCAGATGGAAGAGTGACAAAGCATATATTTGAATACTTTCTTCTCTCTTGGGAGAGAAGAAATGTAAATCAGGGTAAATTATGGATGGATGTTGGTTAACACTTTCTCTTTACGTATAAAGGAGAATGGTAACATTGAAAGGACATACACCCAAAAGCAATTTGATAGGATGTCTTTTCAACATTGCTACTGCATCCTTTCACCTTGTTAAATTTTACATTTTTGAAGCCTATTGTACTTATAGTTATGAATTTCTTTGTTTTCTTTTGTTTTAATCAGTACCCAATCCATGCTTGGACTTAGTGTGTGACTTCCTGTGTTTGCTGAATCCTTTTGGAGCCACCTGTGTGTGCCCAGAAGGAAAATACTTGATTAATGGTACTTGCAATGATGACAGCCTGTTAGGTAGGTAAACTTTATTATTCTGTAAATAATGAATTAATTTGTATGATAAATTTTCACAGCTATTGAAACTGAACAGAATTAGCTACTCAATCATCAGTATAGCTGCCTTCATATCATTGGTTCTGGAATGCCTATGTAAACTACTCTCTCTGATGATGACTTTCTATCAATTTATTCCTCATTTATTCACAGAGCTGCACGGAGCACTTGCTATACATTTAAGACTAGATTAAGAACTTTGAAGTCAAATGCCAAATCAAGATACTTTTATATAGCTCTTTTACCAGCGAGGATTATGATATTTCCCAGGATGCCATTTTGTTATTAGGTTAAACCCAGCCATTTTAAGGTTTATTCATTCATCAGATTCATGGTGAACAACTTCCATGCACCAAACACTAATTTACAAACTGAGGATAAGAAATGAAGTTGTAGTCTCTTCCGTGTAAAATTTGATTCACAATACATACTACTAATAATACTAATAAATATTTTGAGGGCTTATGAGCAAAACATAACACTAATTTAGAAACTAAGGACTAATTTTGAAACAAAACTGACAAGATTTATTCAGTGTTAGAACTCATATTTTAGAAGCTACATTAACATTAAAGCAAACATTTTAAAAAGTGAAACATTATTTCAGATGCTTATAAGTAATAAATAGCAAAAAATCAAAAATAAAATAACAAAAATCAAAAACCAAAATAGTATTGAAGAGATGTCTCTCAGTTATCCAGGTAAACTGACGTTAAGTTCCCTCATAATCAAGACATTAACCATAATGGAAAAACAAATTGCTATTAAGTGAAAAGAAAATTAACACTCAGTATATTTTATGACACAGACAAAAATATAGGGCTCCAAAATCCCTTGAGGATCACAACATTTTCCACTGAGATACACTTAGGATCTCTTCATAGCAGGGTTTTCTACCTGCTATATTTTTCTCTGTTGGAACTCCTCACGTAAACACTGTGCCTTTGCCCTTAGTAAACATGTCTACACCCATATCATGTTCTCATTGTTGTCTCCTGGGAGTTACATACAATTGGAAGACTTTTACCTTTACGATACTGTAAGTGTCTAAAACTATCACAGCTCTTTCATTTAATATATATTCTTTAAGCATTGGATATGCAAAGCTGAAGAGGATGTAAAGGTGAAATGATGAATAGATAGATGTTTGCGTCAATTGAGATACATGGTACAGAAGAGACAGAGTTAAAACTACTGTGAGAATTCAGATGATCATCCAGTTAGAGAATCGATTACAGTTTTCTGTAGAATATGACCTTCGAACAAGGTCTGTAAAGACAGATGGGATTCAGATTAAGTGGGAATGAGGGATCAGAACATTAAGACAGAGGAACTGAAAAGTCATGAAAATAAGGCATGTAAAGAAAATAGTGAGTCATTTATTTTAGTTAGGGTGTAGCATGTGTGAAGTACTGTTGTGGGTGGCAAGGTTAGAACTTTCTTAACAGAGAGCTAATTGTAAGTCATGATTGGTATTTTGGATGAGTACTTTAGTGCCAGTTCTTGAAAAGGAAGCTGTCACTGGCACTAGAATGCACCCTTTCTTTTTATTGATTATCTTTCCAACCAGAGTAGCTGTGATCTCAACTGTGATGGTCAAGTAAGAGAATTACATGAACATTTTCAAATGTTAGTAGGTACATTTTTCACTAGCTGCTCTGACATGGTCACGTAGGTAAACTATGTGTCGCCACATATTTCTCTTTAACCTCTCAGAAATAGATTTTTTTTTAAATATCAGTCTATCCTTGTGAGGGGATGTGCCACATTTTTACTAGTTCCACATACACTCTTAACCAATGATCTCACAGGTGCCCCCTATGTACTGTGTCTACCTGTATTAGAGACCCCTCAGAGAGAGATTAAGATTCTGCACAGAAGTATTCTACTAATGCCACCAATGTGACTTTTACATCGATTCAGATGTTATCAGTGTTGTTTTTATGGTCAAGTTGCCTATACTTTTTGCTGTTTTCCCTATATAACTCGACATTAATATCTCTTCTACATAACACTCCTTTTTTCTTCTTTGCTTAGTGTAAATAATTTATCTAATAATCCACGTTTATTTATCCAGTAAGCCAACAAATATACAGGAAGAGGTTGGCCTGGGGTAGATCTGAGGTCGAGCTTTGTTTTAGGCCAAGATCTATCACTTAACTAATTTATGTGACCCTGCCTTCCCTTAGTCTCCATTTCTCCTGTATAAAATTAGATTAACAATAAATATTACTACTAGTTGTAGTAATAATAAATATTTTTAAGGTTTATGAGCAAAGCACAATGTAAGTATATGTATATTATTGTATTTAATTCCCCCGAGATCCCCAATGATAGTATTATCATTACCCCCTATTTTTATAGATTAGGAAACTAAAACATGGAGAGGCTCAGTTGATTGTCATCCCAAGGTGAACCTAGGCATTCTACACTCTTAACTGTCACACAGCACACCCCAGTGCCTCTATGTCACCTGTATTTTCCACATCCAGAGTCACTGAAAATACTGGAAAGGACATATATAAACTGCCTAGTACCATGCTTTGCAAAAAGTAGGCACACAGCACTCTAAGATAAATCTATCATGAAGTAGGTAGGAAAATGAAGCAGGTTTTTCGCTATATTACATCACCAAATTTTATAGTTTTATGTTTAGAATGAGAAAGCATGTTTGTCTAACTATGCACTTATTCAAGATCTAAAACTTTTTAAGAAATTTCAGTTTTACTCTTTCAGATCTGATTGAAAGACATGATTCCAGGTACCTCCTAAAAGCTCATTTTGTAATTTAAAAGAAAATCTTACATTTTAAATAATCAGAGTGTTAAAAATATTCATATTGGCCTCTATGCATATGAGTCTTGGTAGCAGACAGCTTGGACCACCTCAGTTAAGAATATAAATAAGGAGATTTCAGAATTATTGATTGGTGTAGATAAATGCCAATTAATTTTTTCCTGACATTAACATTTGATACAGCCAAGTTTTCTGCTCCTTATAATTACTTGTCTTTCTCTAGCTGCTATTGTTAAATGATGAGACACTGAATATTTTTAATCTTCATGTAAGAAATTTGAAATTCAAATGCTACTCATTCTTGGAAAAGTATTCACCTGCTCTTTCCTATAGTTGATTATAATTGCTGGAGCTTGGCTTCTAGGGGTGATTTAGTTATTGGCAAAAGCAGCCTTCTTTTTCATTATAAAACTATTACAGTTAGGTTTTGAAACTCCACTTCTATTTCATCAAACAGTGTTATATTTTAAAATTTCTGTTGCCTACGAGGCCCATTGTAGAAATGCACTTGTCCTAACATGTAGAGATTTCGGCTTTTTTTTTTAATTTTTTAATGTTTGTTTATTTTTGAGAGAGAGAGACAGAGTGTAAGCAGGGAAGGGGAAGAGAGAGAGAGGGAGACACAGAATCCGAAGTAGTCTGCAGCCTCTGAGCTGTCAGCACAGAGCCCAAAGTGGGGCTTGAACTCATGAACTGTGAGATCATGACCTGAGCTGAAATCGGATGCTTAACAGACTGAGCCACCCAGGCACCCCTAGATTTTGAATATCTATGTAGTTCACTTAGAACATTTACAGGTGAAAATGAACTCCCCACATAATAATCTTAACTGTGATCATAATGCCTTAAATATTTATCTTCACTGTTTACATTCACAGCTCCAATTAGGATCTTTTATGCTGAATGAATTAGAAATGTTTGGGTGAATTTTAAACTAAGAAAGCCTATAATTCCATTCTAGATCTTTCTTGAGAACTCAACCTCTATATTAAACTCTTTGCTTTACAATGAGGCAAGTCTCAGAATTGTCTAGTACAGCTGATAAATAGTCTCTATTGATGACAATGGATATGATATTTGAATCTTCTTTTTTTTTAATTTGAAGTCACTGAGGTTCTTTACGGTGCTTTTATGATTATTGCAGTGATACATTAAAGCTTCTACTATGTATGGGCCAATATATCTTGAATAAGGAATACAGGCTATTTTGATTTGACCTTACTTCACTATAAAAGAGGCATGACTCTAGTAGAAGACATATTCTAGAGCCGAATGCTTCTTACAGTATTCTCAATCATTTGTGTTCCATTGGGCATTATGGCCTGCCCTAAGTAAAGCAGTGTTTCTAATGGAGCAAGGCCATGTTAGCACACATAGAAAAATAACCTGAAAAATTATTCCAAACCAATTCTTATCATAAATCAGACTCATCATATTTTTAAAAATAATTTTGCAACCCAAGGGAATGACTATCCTTTCTTATCCTCAACCAAAATGTATTAAGTAGACAGACGGTGCCTAATCATTTTCCATATGGAAATTTTACATATGGAAATGTTTCTGACACTGTTTTATCAACCTCTTTCACCAAATCTAAGTGACTTTTAGTTTTAAGTTGTTTATACATAGTTAATAAGGATGTATATCAAAGAATATACTTTCATTTAAATGTTTTTCTAGACCACAAATTATATGTGGGTGTATATATATATATACATATGTATATATACTCTAAATTTATCCTACATATTTTAGTTTGTTTAAATATCAAATAGTCCTAAAAATAGGCCATGTTTGCTTATATCACAAAGAAAATGCATTGCTTATAAAATATTATGTTTTTAGGAAGTTTCAGTTTGTTTTGTTAGAGTTTTAATAGATATAAGAAACGATTGATAATTCTTTACGCCTGAAGGATAACAGTTAATTCAATATTTGTATTCAACCTTCAACAGTGGTTAACATCTATTTCTCTGTTTTCAGATAGTGTTTATACTATTTTGTTTCTTCTACTTTTATAGTAGAGGTATTTATTTGGAGAATTTTATTTAAAAAAGTAGATCCTAATATTTAATTTTTATTTATTTAAATTGTCCTTACTCTACCATCCATTGAATAGCATGCTAATTTGTACATTTCTTCTTACAACCAGATGATTCATGCAAACTGACTTGTGAAAATGGAGGAAGATGCCTTTTAAATGAGAAGGGTGATTTGAGGTGTCACTGTTGGCCTAGTTATTCAGGAGACAGATGTGAAGTCAATCACTGTAGCAACTACTGTCAAAATGGAGGAACTTGTATGCCATCAACACTGGGTAAATATGTGAATGTCACTGTATATTAAAATAATTTGCATTTTTCCTTATATGTGAAAAACATAAAGAAAATACTTAATGGTACAGATATAATTCCTGATGTCTTAATAAAGAATACATAAACACAAGTTAAATATAATTGTTAATTCACCACAATCAGTAGCGTTTGTTCTAAATTCATTAGTGAAGTTCTAGTCACAAAATTAGCAATGGTACTGATCATTATCACGTGTTGAGTGCCTGCCATGTATCAGGGCTCAGTGTTCATAGATATTCTGATGCTGGCTTAGAATGATTAAGTAACACCAGTTTTATAAGCCTTATATGTTTGTCTCCAAAATCTGTTCTTCTTTATTTTAATTTTATTTAATTTTGATTTTTCAAGGTAGAGATTTTTTTTTTAATTTACTTAAATTCCAGTTAGTTAGCATTCAGGTGTACAATATAGTGATTCAACACTTCCATATAACACATGGTGCTCATCTCAACAAGTGCCCTCCTTAATCCCCATGCCTATTCCACCTTCCATTCACCTCCCCTCTGGTAACCATCAGTTTGTCCTTTATAGATAATAGCTTTTTCTTGATTTACCTCCCCCTCTTCCCCCCCCCCTTTGCTCCTTTGTTTTGTTTCTTAAATTCTACATATGAGTGAACTCATACGGTATTTATCTTTCTTGGACTGACTTCTTTCCCTTAGCGTAGTACTCTCTACCTCCACCCATGTTGTTGCAAATGGCAAAATTTCATTCTTTTTGTGGCTGAGTAATATTTCATTGTGTGTGTATATTACATCTTCTTTATCCATTCATCAGTCGATGGGCATTTGGGCTGTTTTCATAATTTGCCTAGTGTAGATAATACTCCTATTGTAGATAATACTGTAGATAATATTGTAGATAATACATTGGGGTGCATGTATCCCTTTGAATTAGTAATTTTCTATTCTTTGGGGAAATATCCAGTAGTGCAATTGCTGTATTGTAGGGTAGTTCTATATTCAACTTTTTGAGAAACTGTTTTCCAGAGTGGCTGCACCAGTTTACATTCTCACCAACAGTGCAAGAGGGTTACCCTTTCTCCACATCCTCACCAACACCTTTGTATTTTGTGTTATTGATTTTAGCCATTCTGACAGGTGTAAGGTAATATCTCATTGTAATTTTGATTTGTATTTTCCGGATGATCAGTGATGTTGAGCATGTTTTCATGTGTCTGTTGTCCATCTTGATGTCTTATTTGGAAGAATGTGTTCTGCCCATTTTTTAGTTGGATTATTCATTTTTTGGATATGGAAGGTTTTTTTTCTTAATGTTTATTTATTTATTGTGAGAGAGAGTGAGAGCAAGCAGTAGAGGGACAGAGAGAGGGAGAGAAAGAATCCCCAGCAGGCTTCACATTTTCAATGCAGAGCCCGACATGGGGCTTGAACTCACAAACTGAGATCATGACCTGAGTCAAAATCTAGAGTCAGATACTTAACTGACTGAGCCACCCAGGCACCCCTGGATGTTGAGTTTCAATAAGTTCTTTATAGGTTTTGGATACTAACCTTTCTCAGATATGTCATTTGCAAATATCTTCTTCTATTCTGTAGGGTTCCTTTCAGTTTTGTTGATTGTTTCCTTCATATGCAGAAGCTTTTCTATTTTGATGAAATCTCAACAGTTTATCTTTGCTTTTGTTTCCCTGCCCTCAGGACACATATCTAGAAAGAAATTTCTGTGGCTGATAACAAATAGAGTACTGCTTGTGTTTTTCTCTAGGATTTTTATGTTTCATGTCTCACTTTTAGATCTTTAATCCATTTTGAATTTACTTTTGTGTATGGTATAAGAAAATGGTCCAGTTTCATTCTTTTACATGTTCTTTTTTAATTAAACAGTTTGCCTAATTCTAAACATCATTTGCTTTCGAAAATTAAATTAGGGGGACCTGGTTGGCTCAGTCAGTTAAGCGTCTGACTCTTGGTTTTGGCTCAGACCATAATCTCATGGTTCATGGGTTTGAGCCCTGCATCGGGCCCTGTGCTGACAGTGTGGGGCCTGCTTGGGATTCTCTCTTTCCTCTCTCTCTCTCTCTCTGCCCCTAGTCCACTCACAAGCTCTCTCTCCCAAAATAAATAAATTAAAAAAATTAAGTTAAATTAGGTTAAATTAAAAAATTAAATATCAATATACTATATCATTACACCTGATAGCATCATAATTCCTATCTTAAATTATAACTACTTTGTTGGTATTGTAATACAGTGTATAATATGCTTTGAAAATATCAGGTTACTACATGTTAAGATATACTTGAAATTCTTATTAAACTACGCAATAGCTGTGTTTGCAAAAAGGATTTTCTACAGTGCATAAGTGAACATTAAAACATATTTTTCTACTTAGTTCTATTATATTTAAAACATGTTCCCATGGGAAAAAATTAACCCCAATGCATAATAAAAATATAATTTGTAAATTCCAAAAATCAGTCTAAAAGACAGTATGCAACTATTAGAGTCCAATTTATGCACATTTAATTCTACTACAATAAATGCAAATTTAGTCAAATGGAAAATTAATCCATATGATCTTCACATCCCCTACACAGTTAATTTCTGTCTTACTGGGAATTCTCACTGCTTCTATTGCATATTTTATTTTTTGAAGTATTTAGCATAATGCTAACTGAAAAGAGCCACATGAAGAAGCATTTTCAGTGGAGTTCAGAGGAACCAAACTGTTTCTGATTTGCATTCTAATAGTAAAAGCATTACTATTTCTTTAAATTTGCCTTTATGTCTACAAATATTTTTAACTTATGACTAATTGATAATTAAGGTATTCTAACTACTTAATAGAATTCTGAAAAAAAATTCAGCAAGTTGATTGAAATAAAAAGGCACCAGATCTTACTACATATTTTCACTCTGCCTAGGAGAAGCTACTCCTTATGGTAGAGTATATTCCATTGTTGTGGGAGAAACTGTAGTACTGGGACCATCATTGAATATGCAAATGAAAATTGAATTAATGTGAAGTAAAAGGATATTAGGACACTGTAATTGTATTTTTGTAACACAGATACCATTTTCTTTAGGGAAGAAGCTTTTCTTTTACAAATGAGTTGTATAAAGATTTTATAATTTGTTAATTTTCTCATTAAGATAATAAAAATTACTGGGTTACAACCAGATGATTTTCCTATATTTATCTTTAGAAATATTTAAGCCAAAAAGAGTTTGATACTCCAGACTATGAATATCTACTCAACCAGCAATGGATCCACAAGGACAAATCTCTATTGATTTTGCTGTCCTGTTAATGGATCCCGAACTACATGTGGATACAGCACAACTTTTAGTGTTTGATTCAAATCATTTGTCCAGATCTTGCTGTATTCTTAGTACATGTATTTTATCTTTGCACCCAGATAGAGTATTAGATCTTGATTTACATAGATAACATGTTCAAAAAAATTATTTTTCAAATTAGTTATATAAATGAGTCCTTATATGAATTCAGCTTGAGATATGGCCATGAAGTTTATTGTCTTATAGCATCTAATTATTTATAATAATATCATATCCAAATAAGTCATCTACAAAGCATTTTTTACTTTTAAAAATATGGGTTTATAAAAACATTGTTTACTATTATAGACTGTAGAACCTCATTATCTCCACACAAATGTTAATTTGTTAAATAAATCCCAGTGGGCAATTCATGGATTTATTCATTGTTGGTTTACTTACAGTTAAGCCTTTTGGCAAATTCCTATGTGGACACTATATGACTAGGGTTTGGGGCAGCTTTAATTAAAATGTATAAGTTTATGACAGTTGTATAGAACTATAATAATTGAACAAAGGAAATGTCACCAGTTAATTAAAAGCACGCATCTGAGAGGCATAATTAAAATTTTGCATCTAGGAACGAGTTTTTCCTCATTCCTTAAGTTGTTTTTTTTTTGAAAGAGAGAAAGCTAAAAATAAAATATATGAACTATATTCATATAGAAAAGTACTATAAAATGAAATCATTTGACATTGATTATATCAGCAAGGGTGCATGTAGCTCATTTCTATGACCTCATAGGAGGAAATTAAGATAAAGTTTGCCTTGAGCAAAATAATGGAAATGAGAGTAAAGAATTGAATTTTTCAATCATTCTATTATAGAAAATAAAGAATAATTTAAGAATGTTTCTCATCATGGATATAATGAGGGTATTTATGTCATTAAATATATTTATATATTTACAATTAATCTTCACTTTTATAAATATTTATAATCTAAGGTATGTTGATGCTGTTTGGTATTTTCCTTACTCTTATAAGTCTATTATTTAAAATTTCAGTGTTCATATCAAAATGAATCAAGGTTTTCTACACAGCTGATTTAGAGTAATAGAGCAAGAGAGTTTGTAAATTTGGGGCAATATAGCCAAATATTCCCACTCATACAGTTTGGAGTTATGCAGAGGGGAAAGCAGTTTTTAATTTGGGAAGTTTGAAAATACATAAAAGCAGGACTGGCTAGGCAAAGGAGTGACAATACAATTTTCTATAGTAGATAATATTTGTAATGAATATCTTAAATGAATATGAAAAGAAGAAGCAAAAACTCTGCTTGAGCCTTCTCTGTAACCACATCTGTGGACTTGGGCAATGAATGATTTTGTCCCCACAACTGAAACAGGAGTAAAGAGGAGTAAGGAAAGGCAGTGGGGGGTGGGGCGGGGGCAGATTCTTCTCACTATGTCTTCCTGCAACAGGCAGGGACTTTATAATTGTAAGCAAGTAGACGGTGAGACTTTCCTTTCTCATTCATTTAGGCTCTTTGTGTTCAGGACACTGCCCCCAATATGAAGGTAGCATAGATGATGGCACTGCCATCGAATATTGGCTGCCCTAAAAGTGTTGTCTCCAAGTGTTCTCTCTCCCAGTTAAGCTAGGAACTTTTGGATACCCTGAAAACATCATGGGAGTAGTGACAAAACATGAACACTGATGTGTCTCAAGTCACATCTGTACCTAGGACATGGAGTACACAACCACCTAATTAACATCATGATAAAGGGTACGCATGCCCACCTTTAACTGCCCATCTTTGTTTTTCTTTCACTTTTACTTATATGAGAGCAAGTTTTCATTTAAATTAAGCTTGATGTCCTAGCTTCCTCAACATAAATATTGTTTATATTTAGGGAATGCTGAGAGCTGGATATTTGGTCCTACTTGCTTTTTTAAGAATCCAAGAGAATATTAAGTTGAAAATGTAAAATCGAAAACATAAAATAGTGCATATAATGTTAACAAATATGTGACATAGAAAGACATAGCTATGATAAATCAAGTAGGAAAAAAAAAACAGAAAGCATAATGAGCAAATGACAGAAGACAAGTCTCACACATACACGCAAACATAGAAAAAAGGAAGATAAGAGGAAAAAGAGGGAGGAGGTGTTTGGAGAGGACAAAGCACAGGAGCCCAGTCGCACACACATGAAACCAGCATCCTCAAATCACTCTAAGAAGAAAATGTTCAGGGTAAAAATCTTGACGCAGGTAATTTGAAAACACTCATCAAGGGTTTTAAAATTTTTCTGTGTTCTTTAATTAACTAATGTCAGTTTTATAAACATATCCCAAGGATTATATAATGATAAAAAACAAAATATTTAGAAGTGAAGATGTTCAATATACTGTTATTTATAATGTAAAATTAGAGATAGAAACCTGAGTTCAAATAGTATGTAAAACATACCTAAAAGATGAATGTTATATGATAAATAAAACCAGAATTGTGGAATATATAATAATATAGGAAAATATTCATATTGTACTGTATTGTATTTTTATTGAAGTATGGTTGGCACACAGTGTTACATTAATTTAATGTGTACAACTGAGTGATTTGGCAACTCGATATGTTATGCTAAGCTCGTCACAAGTGTAGCTACCATCTGTTACCATACAGTGCTATTAAGGTATCATTGACCATATTCCCAGTGCTGGTACCTTTCATCCTCATGACTTATTCATTCCATAACTGGTAGCCCGTACCTCCCACTCCCCTGCACCCATTTTGCCCATTCCCTAACCCCTCCCCTGTGGCAACCACCAGTTTGTTCTATGGGTCATCTCTTTATATATGTTTGTTTGGGTTTTTAGATTCCATATATAAGTGGGATCATATGGAATTTTTCTTTCTCTATCTGAATTATTTCACTTAGCATAGTACCCTTTGGGTCCATCCATGTCATCACAGTGGCAAGATCTCATTCTTTTTCATGGCTGAATAATCTTCCATTGTACATATGTATCATATGTATCCTATTTTTATTTATCTATCCACAGACACTTAGATTACTTCCATATATGGGCTAGTATAAATAATGCTGCATCACTAATCATCAGGTAAATGCAAATCAAAACCACAATGAGATACCACCTCACACCAGTCAGAATAGCTAATACCAAAAAAAAACAAGAAATAACAAATGTTAGCAAGGATATGGAGAAAAGGGAACCCTCATGCACTGTTGGTAGGAATGAAAATTAGTGTAACCACTATAGAAAATGGTATTTTGAGGTTCCTCAAAAATTAAAAATAGAAACATCATAAGATCCAGTAATTCACATTGCATTTTGAAGTTAAAAAGGACAAGAAGTGGCTATATGAGTCCAAAATGGAAAAAATGCATACATAAAGTGTCTATATAAGGAAATAGATCCTTCTCTGTATGTATCTATTTTCTAAGTTCCCCAAGTAACATGCATTGCTGTTAGAAAGTAATAAAGTAATAATTATTATTATTGCTGATCACGGTAATTAATATATATTAGACTGCTTATGAGTGGCGGGTGCTGTTCTCAGTCCTTGCACCTTCTCAAAAAACCTGTGAGAGACTGAAAGTAAGATTCTCTCTAATTCTGCTGCTGACTGTATGAAGCACAGTTACTGGTTCATTTGGACCACATGGTGGGAGCAGTACTAAGCTATTCAGTCTTATGACTTTCTAAGCTAATCTCGGATGGTTTGAGTTGGCTTCCTTCTATTCACAGAAAGGACAAAAATATTTCAGTTTCATTTTCACAAAGCTGGCTGAAAACGAACTTTCCAGAGGTATAAATAGATTGTGACCTATAATTTGAAACATGTCAGAATATATTAAGTAGTACTGGGAGGGCGCTAGGTAAAGTCCACAGTTTTTCCTTTTCTTTTTCAGGTTTGGTGAATAGTTCTCTGTAATCTTTATGATGCTTAAGACAACTCGACAGCTATAGTCAACTTACTAAAATTATGTATAAATGGGCACTCACTTTCAGTGCAGGAAAACATTAAATAAAGTGGAAAAGTAGAATGTCAAATCTCTTTATCAAAAAGAGTAGCAATTTTTTAAAGCATTCAAAACTTTTATTGAATCTAAGTCAGAAGTGAAGACAGATTTCACAAAGCAGAGTAGTCTTGGGGGTAAGAGGTCAGGAGAAGAACTTTCTGATAGCAATCTAGTATCCAACTAAATAATGCTGTAGTGACTTATTTCCCAACTTACTATTTTTATCCTATATAAAAGAACAAGAATGTGGGTTTTGTTCAAATACTAAAGATGTTGTGAGTAAAGAGCATGTAACTTTTAATTTTTTTTAATGTTTATTTATTTATTTTGAGAGACAGGGAGAGAGAGAGAGAGAGAAAATGAGTAGGGGAGAGGCAAGGAGAGAGGGGGAGAGAGGATCCCAAGCAGGCTCCATACTCAGCACAGAGCCTGACTCAGGGCTCAGTCTCACAAGTGTGAGATCATGACCTAAGCTGAAATCAAGAGTCAGATGCTTAACCGATTGAGCCACCCAGGTACCCCAAGAGTATGTAACTTTTAGAGAGTATTTTCATAGAATATTAAATGTAAACATTTGTAAATACGTTCTGCAGTTTAAATGTCAATTAAATGCTATTACTTAAACTCAATGTGTTTATCAGACTATTTGAACTAAACAGTGACTGTATACATAGAAGACCAGTATGTAGAAAACATTACAACCAGGGATAAAAATTTACAAGCACCAGACTTACTCAACCAGTACCAAATCAAACAGTATAAGAGGCAAGGTTCACACTGACAAATGAGTATGAATTCAAATAAATTGCTTAGAAAGAGAACTGACTAGTGATGCTCACTAGCAGGTATCTACCTCTCAGAAATAATAAACGCTGTCACTGTCTCATAGGAAGCTCACATGTAATTACTTTTGCTAGCATTTCTTCATGGTAATCAACCACACATTTTCAAGCATTATGTGTATATGAAAAAAAAGGGTAATGATTTATTTGTCCAATATTGAGCAGAGAAGTAATTTTGCCTGCTTAAAGTCATACAATATTGATTAAATTGCACTGATGAGTAGCATCTTTATAATCAGCTTAAAAACCGTTTATTAAATAAATCTAGCTTTTAAAGACAGACACCAGTATTACATCATGTTACTGAAAAATGCCAACAGATCACCTTTTTTTTAATGTTTATTCATTTTTGAGAAACAGAGAGAGACAGACTGTGAGCGGGGCAATGGGCAAAGAGAGAGGGAGACACAGAATCCAAAGTAGGCTCCAGGATCTGAGCAGTCAGCCCAGAGCCCGATGCAGGACTCGAACTCATGAACCGCGAGATCATGACCTGAGCTGAAGTCAGGAGCTTAACCGACTGAGCAACCCAGGTGCCCCCAACAGATCACCTTTATGATATTCAGATACAAATATATGCTTTTGAGCATCTTTATTGATATTTATTCATATATTATTTGACTCAAAGCTACACAGCAAATTTTACTCTAAAGTTATTAGCAATCAAATAGCGATTTCTATATGGAATATATATTCAGTAATTGTAATATTTTAGAAAATTTGCAGACATAATGTTAACTTTATTCTAGTGACTACTACATTTTGAATGCTTCATAAATGCCAAGAACTCTGGCAAATTTCCTAGTTGTATTACCTTATTTAATGCTTATCACTCTGTAATGTCTACATTGTGGCATTTTTCAGATGTGAGCTAGAGTGGTTAAGAAAACTAGAATCCAAGAAACTAGATTGTTCCTGATTCAGTGCTCAAAGACATTACCTATTATCAATGGCAATAAGCAATATTGTCTGCCCATATCAGAGAAAGAGGCTGGCTATGACTATATAACTAAAAGTAACGTATAGTCAAATAGGCCCATTTATCTAGAGGTAAACTATACCCAAATCCTATAAAGTTAATGCTCATTTAACAAGGAATAATGATAAATCATTGTGATATCCATGTGGTTGCCTATATAATAGAAAAGATTCAGTTTTTGTTAAATACTTTAAAACATTATTTTGAACTGATATATAGGTTGGGTAATGGGCATGTTATTTTCAAAAGAATACATATGGAAAATAATGTGTATGGGGATTCCATATGTAGTTTTTTAATACAGGAATATGTACTCAGTTGAATTTAAATAATAACCTTTGTTGATAATTTATTTAACAATAATAGTAATATTAATACCAATACCACCACTACTACTAAGAGTAGTAATAATAATATAATAATATGAATAATAATATATGAATAATTAATATATGTTAACAATAATATTAATACTAATGGTAGTAATAATGATACCACCGCTACTAATTGAATACTTGCTGTATGGCAGACATTGTGCCATGTGGTTTACCAGCACATAGTAGGCATTACTATCACCAGTTTACAGAATGAGATGCAAAATGAGATCTAGTGAGGAAAGCTAAGTTTTCCAAAAACACACAATTAATAAATAATAGGATTTGATTTCCAGGTCTGCCTAATACCAAAAAACAAACTAACAAATAATTTAACTTTGTACCAAATTTATTTAGTTTCTGTTAATTATTCTTATGAACTATTTCTGAATCAGTCATCTTTACTGAGACTAGTTTTGGTATGGAAGGGTCTTGCAAGGCCAGTGAAGTTTAAAGAACTCTGTTAAAATCTAAGACATTTCCATTTTTCTTATGAGCAATCCAATCTTTAGTTGTGTCAATGAGTATTCCTTAATAATATTTATTATTGATTATAGGTATTTAATGCCTTTAGTTATGTTTTCACTGTATTTAACATTAGTTACTATTGGTTATCCAGTTAAATTTGAACAGTTTATTATTTATTTACCTTGTTGCATGAAAATTTGCTGGAACATTTTAGAGAATATATGCAACCAGTTCCCATTTATTTATGAATAGCAGATAAATTAACAATAAATTAATGGAGCAAATAAACTAAGCTCCATTTATTGTATACAGCTAGTAAGGCACTTTGCTAGCATATCGTGTCATGTTGAACTTGAGTATGGAGCAGACCTACCACTGAGAGAACCTAGTCTACAGAAATCTACAGAACCTATGCTACCAGAACAATGTTTGTGAGAAGAATTTTCTCCCCTGTGGGTCCTACTGAGCATCCAGAGACATGCTAGAGACATACGACAAAGACTGAGAATGAAGTTCTGTCATTTAGAAGGGACAATGAGCCTAGCGTCAGAAAAATGAGCCTGAAGCATTCAGATAGAGAGACAAATATTGAAGCCATGAAATTGTATTGTATCACCAAAAAGAAGTTTGGAAGAACATATTTTAAGACCCAGAATGAGAAAACATAAAGGCAATTGAAAAGGACAGTTACAGAAAAAGGGAAATCAACAATAGCAGTATTTTAGAAACCAAGCAGAGATAGAAATTTTAAGAGTAGATGTGTAATAAAAAATTTAAAAAAATAAATTTCAAAAATAAAATGTGTAAAATTATGGAGAACATTTGAGAAGGATGATTAAAAAGAAATCAATGGATTCAGTGATTAAGAGATCAGAGACAAGCTTTGCAAGAGGTCATAAATATACAGTAAAGACAACACCACACATTAACATCTCGATTCCTAAACCTTTCTTTCTGCTAGGGAATCAGAATTCATTTATGTGAGCAATACATACATATTGAAAGGTCTGGCTTCTCTTCTGAAATAACGAAGCATGTTGAGAAAGTAAAGAGAGAAAGTTTGAAAATGTTGGAGTCTGAGAGTGAGGTTGATGGAGAATTTCTGCTTTATCCCATCGCTGCCATACAAATTCAAATTTAACTTTGTCTTAAATAGATAATGGAGATAAAATGCGTAATTTAAGACAGTTTTCCAAAAGATTTTCTTAGAATGTTACAGTGTTTTTTTTAGGACACCGTTACAAAGTGAATCTCATTCAGTAGAAACAACAACAACAACAGTAATAAACAATTAGAACTAAAGTGTCACTGAGTACTTTCTATGTGCCTAGAACTTTTAGAAATGCTTTGCATGTATAATCTCATTTATTTTCTCTGATTCTACACAACAACCCTATGAGAAAGTTACTATTATTATCCCCATTTTTGCATAGGGGAAATGAGAAGTGATGCCCATGGTCCCACAACCAGTAATTGGCACAGATAGTGTATATCCAGGCAGTCTGACAACCCACACTTTTAAGCCCTGAATGCTATAGAAACCAGACAGATTAGAGCCAACAAACTGAACCTCCCCTTCCTTCCTCAGGTTAATTGATGCTTTGTCTGATTACACTACCCTTGTAGGCTGTCAACTCCCAAGCTCCCTGGATGCATCACTGCTGTAAATCTATACCTTAGTCATTGTAACAGCACTGTTGCCTTTTCAAATGCCAACATCAAATTGAGCTACCTAAAAAATATCTATAAATTAATCCAATGCAACTTGTTAGGATGCACACAGAGAGATTCATGAGTATACTAGATGGAGCCCATTATAAAATTCTGTGACAGAAAGTTCGTTTCCCATCAGCAATCAAAAGATCTGCTGCATCAACACAGTTTCAAGTTGTTGGTGTTCCCCTGAATATGAAGATTTCTCTTGTCAAAAAGAAATCTTCTTTTTAAAGGAAAAGAAGAGCCTTTTCAAAATAATTCAGCCAGAATCTAAATGATTTGAGGCATATGCCAGGGAAGAGGGTTTAGGGAACCTGGCCACTGCCCTAGTTGACATGAAAGCATGATGTCATTCTCTCAGTGACTGGGACAGAGAAGTTTTCAAGTGCCATAGTGGGTTGCATTTGTTTCCTTTAAACTCCTATTATTTTAATGTTCTTCACTCTTAATTTAAAAAAAAAAAATTAAAAAATAATGTAGAAAAACATAAATCTCCAGTGTTTAAGTCCTACCATCATAGGACCCTTTTTTCTGATTGTTCTATGCATTTTGATTGCTCCTATATTTTCCGTGCTGTTTGTTTCACCTTTAGTTCATGTTAATTTGTGTTCCTGTTTATATGTTCTGTTTCTCTGTAAGGCATTCACTGGTTCTTACTGATGAAGAGAAATTACTTCTTTTGTTCAGGGCTTTCATTTTCCTTAGTAACTGTGTTCCAACAATTCTCTGTCCTCTTCATCTGCAAGCACTATTCATTCTCTTGATGTGTCTATTTTTTATCCATTATTGTTCCCATGAAGAAATTTTGTCTATATGTAAGTATCAACTGGAAAATTCACTACCATTATAAGAAAAATATTTACCTAAAAGTTTTAAAGCCATTTTCTGGGAATGGTAAACATGATGTTACTCAGCTTTCAATGTACATACAATTTACCTTGTTTCTCAACCTATTAATAGGCATTTATCTGCCACCAAACTAATCACATTTATAAACAACTTTTAAAGCAATGCTACTCACCATAAAATGTATATAACTTTCTTCATTGAGAAGCAGTAGCTTCAAGCATGTTTAAGTATATGGAGCACTTTCAAAGCAAAATAAATAAATTGTGGAAGCTTGATTTATTTATTCTCTTGGAAAGGAGGGTGCATTTTATTTTAGAGACATTTTATTCACTTACGAATGCTTTTCAAAAAAAACGTAGAATGTAGAATCTATGGCAATAGAGAAAACTTATATCATTTTCACAGTTCAAGTCTTAAGCCTTACCTCATACATTTTTATGACCATTCTAATTATGCCTCATGCCTACAAAGGTGAGAGAGGAGATGGTTGGATAGTCTCTAATGCTAGTCAACTGACATTTCTGAGTCCTAGTTAATTCAGATCTATACCTGAATTTCTTTTTTATTCCCTTTCATGTTATTTCTTTACATTTGCACAAACTCTCAACTTCATTCTTTGCCCATTACAAATGAGAGCCATTATTTCATTTTGTTTTCCTTAATCTCTCCTACAGAGCTAGTTCTGTCCTCCATTTTCCACTTCGTCCTTGATGAAGGCAGTTAGAGAGACTCATTCCTGATATAAGTTAACTGTGTTATGTTCCAAACACCTTAAAGGATCGTTCACCTTTTCTTCTGAAGTTCGTTCTTACAGAGCAAATAAAAATATCCATAGATGGTCCATTAGATTTGCTCTTGTGTGCTGTTAACATTAGGCTTTAAATCATCTTTCCAGACTGCAAGTAACAGTACTTTCCCACGAATAAAAGTATCAAAATGAAATAAAATAGGACTTAATAAGTGCTTATATACTAAATACAGTATGTATATTGACATCAACTAAAATTACTAATTACATAAATATTATAGAAGGCATGCCCACTTTAAACTTTTAAAAATATTTATTTATAAATCTAAGCTCATGCCTTACCAGTGGTAGTACATGATGATTGAATACTGAGAAATAGGATTGTTTCCATTTCATATTCTAATAGCTAATATAAACTGTATCAAAAATAATTTAAAAAGCAAAATGGACATGATGAGAAAGGTATAAAGAATAACACAAGTACTTCAGAAAATACTACACCTGTATAAATGTGTATAATTAATCATAAAATGCACTCTGGTTGTTTTACCTGAGGTGAACCTGCCTTATCTTCTATGCTGGGCTCTACTGAAACATGGGAACATTGACACCCACAGAGGTCATGTTATTGCCTAAATTCACAGATGAAGTAGTGGACAAACCTTGAACGGAATCCTGGCTTCCTGTTTCTTACCTAGTGAGGATTCCATGAAAACGATTTCAGTCAAATAATTTCCTTTTTGTTATGTTTTCTTTTCCAACAGGAAGACCCACCTGCAGCTGTGCACTGGGGTTCACTGGACCAAACTGCGGGAAGACCGTCTGTGAAGATTTCTGTCAAAATGGAGGAGCCTGCAGTGTCACTGCCGGCAACCAGCCCTCCTGCCACTGCCAGCCTGAGCACACTGGAGACAGATGCCAGTACTGTAAGTGAGAGTGACTCCCACAACACAGTCTGATAGCATGCTTTCATGTTTACATTAAGTAACTTTCTTATCTCTATTTTCCCTCCATCCTCTCAATTTCAACAACCCCCTATTTTTCAGGGTCACTCCCTCCATCACCCCAACTCTCAACAATTATTTACGTTGTTTCTCATCCTTCTCATTTTAAAGATTCTGTTTCTTCCTTCCCTACCTTAGACTCCATAAACCATCACTGTAATTGTCCCCTTGTATATACCCTCAATTTCCTTTTTCTTTCTTCCCCTTCTATTACACTTTCCTAGAAAATTGTAACCATGGTTAAATCCAATTCTCCGTCTGTTCTGAACTGGTGTCCCACTGCTGGATGCAACAGAAGAAGAACACGTA
This sequence comes from Panthera pardus, assembly GCF_024362965.1. Lineage (NCBI taxonomy): Eukaryota > Metazoa > Chordata > Mammalia > Carnivora > Felidae > Panthera > Panthera pardus. Next base: position 89,735,514 of record NW_026526655.1, read on the forward strand.
ATCATACAGACTGGTCTCACCTGAGATTTTATCACTAATTTCAAATGGCACTTACTATGGCTTCTAGTATTTTGCTAATGTATCAACTCTCCTAGATGTCTATGTCAAATCTTCATCTTTCTCCTCAAACTTCCAATACCTGCTCCCCAAGTTTATCCTCAGCTCAGGAACTTACTATCTTTTTTAAAAAAAATATTTATTTTTTCAGAGAGAAAGAGAACGTGCTTATGCCTGTGAAGTGGGGGAGGGGCAAAGGGAGAGGGAAAGAGAATCTTAAGCAGACTCCATGCCCAGCCTGATGCAGGACTGGATCTCTGACTGTGAGATCATGCCCTGAGCTGAAATCAAGAGTCAGACTGAAAGAGCCACCCAGGCACTCCAGGAATTTGCTTTCTATTTCATTGATCAAAATAGAATCTATCTAGAGAGAACTACCACAAGCTCTCACCATCACATCCCTCAAACTACTTTATCTTATATCCATGTACTCTGTCTTATGAGCAGGAACCCCATACTACGTCTAATGCTATGCTATCCACTCATACATTAAATCCCTTTTAGCTACTCATAGACACATCTCTTACAACTGTCCCCTTTTTATCAGTATATTCCTCTCTCCCTAGCTCTTCCTTGAACAACCTTGCCTTGTGCCCACATCTCATTCTACCCACAACTTTATTTCCCTGCTTATTTTTTTTTACCCTCATTACTATCCAAAATAGAAGCATTATTCTAACGAGTTGTTATATGCTACAGTTCCCTATTTTTCTTTTGACCTCACCTCTGTCAGGTTTTTATCTTCACTATTTTGCTGAAATATCTTTCATCAGACAAGTTAATTAATTTATTTTATTGTCATTCATGTTCTCATATCCAATGGCCAATTATCAATTCTTATCTTACCCCACATTCAGCAGTTAATCACTCCCTAGTTAAAAAATGGCCATTTCTTTACATTTTCCACTCTCTTGTTTCCACTCCCATTTTACTGGCTGCTTCTTTTCACCGTCTTTGGCTGGTTCCTCCTCATCTCTCTGACCTTTAAACATTGGAGCAGCTGATGACTGTACTTATGCCTCATTTTTTTCTCAAAAACACTCATTCCTTGAGCCTGTGACTCAAAGGAACACTTTCATAAACAGTTTTAAAAATACACTACCCTATGACCCAGCAATAGCACTGCTAGGAATTTATCCAAGGGATACAGGAGTACTGATGCATAGGGGCACCTGTACCCCAATGTTTATAGCGGCACTCTCAACAATAGCCAAATTATGGAAAGAGCCTAAATGTCCATCAACTGATGAATGGATAAAGAAATTGTGGTTTATATACACAATGGAATACTACGTGGCAATGAGAAAAAATGAAATATGGCCTTTTGTAGCAACATGGATGGAACTGGAGAGGGTGATGCTAAGTGAAATAAGCCATACAGAGAAAGACAGATACCATATGGTTTCACTCTTATGTGGATCCTGAGAAACATAACAGAAACCCATGGGGGAGGGGAAGGAAAAAAAAAAAAAAAAAGAGGTTAGAGTGGGAGAGAGCCAAAGCATAAGAGACTGTTAAAAACTGAGAACAAACTGAGGGTTGATGGGGGGTGGGAGGGAGGGCAGGGTGGGTGATGGGTATTGAGGAGGGCACCTTTTGGGATGAGCACTGGGTGTTGTATGGAAACCAATTTGACAGTAAATTTCATATATTAAAAAAAATAAATAAATAAAAATAAAAGGAAAAAAAAAATACACTTTCCCAAACATCACCTCCAAAGATTCTGATTCTGTTAGGCTGCAATATTATTTACAGTTTTCCACATGTGTCACATATGTGACCAAAATTGAGACTTACTACCTAGAGAATTTCAACTAATTGTATGATTTTTAATATCGTCCAGATACAAATGATTCCAAATGTATATCTCTGGCTAAACTTATCTCCTGAATTCCAGATTTTTATACCTAAGTATCTATTGGACACTTTGAGCTGGCTCTAAATTAACTTGATTTTCTTACTCAAACTTACTTCTACCACAGTTTTCCCTATGTCTATAAAAGGAAACATGATTCAGGTGCAAAAATCTTGGATTCATTTTTTTTTAATTTAATCTAACCCACTATATTAACTTTTTAAAGATTTTTATATTTATTTTAATTCCAGTATAGTTAATGTACCGTGTCATATTAGTTTCAGGTGTACAATATAGTAATTCAACAATCCCATCCATCACCCAGTGCTCATCACCATAAGTGTACTCCTTAATCATCTTAATCCATCATCTATTTTGGATTCATTCTTGACTGCTCTCTTTGTTTACACCTCAGTTTCTTTCTCACTCTTTTTTCCTATAAGACATACCCAGAATTTGAACGCTTCTCACTAGCTCCATCCCCACTGCCTTCATCAAAACTACTGGCATTTCTTATCTGGATTATTACTAACTGATCTCCATGTTTTCTCTCTGTACCTTCTCTACCTATTCTCAAAAGAGTAGCCACAGCTGTATGTTGTATTCATAATAAAAAGAATGGTTTTTTATATCAATCACATTTACTGAGATCTTTCTAAATCCAGGCACTCTTGTAGTTACTTCTTTTTTGACATTAATTCTAATAGCCCATTTAATCCCACTAATGAACTAGGTGTTGTCTTTATTCTCATTTTACAGAGGAGGCTACTGAGGAGGCACAAAGAGCCTCCTGAAGATGGCACAATTAGTAAATGGGAGAGCCAGGAATCTCCCACAGGCAATCCAACCCTTAAAGTCACTCAATGTTCTGGCCCCAGACAGTTTGATATCTGTTCAAACCCTCACAGAGAGTGGCCTAGGTCTCTGGTCATGGTAGGAAGTACATGGAACAGCATTGAATCAAGCAATATGCACTGACTGAATTTGAGAAGCAAAGACAATATTAAATATGTTCTCTCTGGTGTTACAGTGTGCGGGGGGCACTTCTGCTGTAGCAAAGGGAAAAATTTGGTTTCAAATTGGTGTTTCCTTTTCTAAGTATATTCTTTTCTTCCCTTTTTTTAAGTTTATTTATTTATTTTGAGAGGTTGGGGAGGGGGGGAAGCAAAGAGAGAGGGATAGAGAATCTCAAGCAGGCTCCTCACTGTCAGCATGGGCTGGAACTCATGAACCGTGGATCATGACCTGAGCCAAAATCAAGAGTCAGATGTTTAACTGACTGAGCCATCCATGTGCCCCTAAATGTATATTCTGCTCCTGTAGACTAGCCTCTTGACATATATAGATGCCACTACCCTCAGCCAATGCTCTTTTCACATTGCTTACCTAATTTATCTCTCAAATGATGTTTCACAGGCCAGCAGAGTTTATCTGGCAAAAATAGTCCAGTCATATGCAGGTATCCCCACTCACATATTGTTTAAGGTCTTCATCGCTCTCCCCTCCCTCTTGTTCCTCTCAACCTAGCAGAATATTTCAGCACAACTTCCACTTACTGACTCATGAGCTTTTTCTTTTCAGTTCCAATATTCTCACAACCCTGAAAGATTTCCAAGTGAACCAGGGACATCGCCAACTATTATTCTGCATAATGCAGACCCTCATTACTATCCAGATTATTTTTGCAGCCTCTCCTTTACTCTAGTAAAGGAGAACTTATCATGTTTCTCCACATGTCAGTTCCCCTGGCATTGTGACTTTCTCCTGGTATTCTCTTCCTCTGGAATGGACTTTCCTTGGATTCTTCCTCACCTTCATCTCTCCATGCAAAATTCTATCTTTCTGTCCCCATCCAGTTTAAAGGGCATTTCCTTTTCGAAGTTGTTCACATCTACCCTCAGTTTGAACGAATCCCTTTCTCTTCTGAATTTTCAAGTCACTGCTTCTTTACCTCTGTCTGTTTCTATTCACTTTTATCTGATATTATTGTTAATTGTGTGCATTCCTCCTATTTGTCTAAGATGACCTCTTTGAAATTATACCCAACAATGGCATTTGTCGAATAAATAAATAATCATAGATAAATAAATGAAAGCAGTTTGGAGACGAGTTAATAAAAGAACAATCAACTTAATGTACAAGAGCTACATTTAATCAGGGTACAACCATCTGGTATTTTTCTGTGCAGCTTTTCTCTGTTCCCAATTGGTCCATCATCATAGGATGCTGATCTTTTTCTTTAATTAAAAAAAATTTTAAGAAGCATTGCCATTTTTTACTCTCTTTGATCTAACTTAAAAAATTGCTATGTGGCCATCGTTATAGCAATTTGGTTTCTTAAAAAGAATAAATTCCGTTAGCATATATTTTAATTGGCAACTTAATGGAATCACAGTCTGAGGTAGCCTGATGCATTATAAAAGGCTGCATTATCATTTTATTATCACTATTAGCAGTCATAGCACTTCCCACCTTTTACTGCAAAGCACTTATTAAAATTAACCAATTAATCCTTAGACAGAGGTTAAATAACTTGCTCAAGGTCCCAAAGTAGTAATATTGTAGTCAGAATCGGACCCCAGGAGTTGTTGATCAAGATGTCAACAAACATTCCTGCAGTATGGTGATGCTGTTCTTTGGCAGCAAAATAAGTCTGTGGACAGTGTCATTAAAATGATAAATCCAGCAGCTGACAAAAGCATAATAAATTGAGGATCTATTATATGTGAGTCGGCAAGGTTCAGCGGACCTGGTATTCTGTCAAAATTGTATCTTGCGTATATACAAAATCTTCTCTCCAGAAATGAAGGAATGACAGAATGGTTCATTACAGTGCCTAATTAAAGGTCCATTAGTGGGAGGTAAAACATCAGTTCTTAGTTGTGCTGAGTAAAAACATTTCACAATTCTAATGGCAATATAAAATCCTGAGGTCTAAATGGAAATTAATTTTAACAGCAGCACTCAGGGAGGAGAGACAGAGATAAATAATGGCAAAGTAAAATTAAGTATTCTTTAAGTAAGTTGTTTAAGAACAAATACAGCTCCATTTTGTGCAGATCTGGAGCAAGGATTTCTAGGATAAATCAAAAAAAATTATAAGCATGGCATTTTGCATTTAAATCTAGATGTTAAATATGAGGTTGTTAGTAATTAAATAGTGATAATATTAAGACAAAAGGGCCAATGAGGGCCAGCTCAAATCTGTGTCTAAGAGCTGGGTGTTAAAATCAAGTAGCAATCTGTTTGTCCTCTCATTGATATTTTTAATCAGTAATATGCTTGGAGAACCATTATAATTTCAGTTACTGTTCAGTTTATTAGAAATACACATGTAGGGGGCCCCTGGGTAGCTCAGTTGGTGAAGCATCTGATTCTTAACTCTTCTTGAGCCCCATGTAGGGCTCTGCGCTGACAGAGTAGAGCCTGCTTAGGATTCTCATTCTCTCTCTCCCTTTCCCTCTTTCTCTGCCCCTCACCCACTGGTGGACTCACTCTCTCCCTCTCAAAATAAATAAATAAACTTAAAAAAAAAAAGAAAGAAAGCAATATACCTTTATGGTTTATTCCCATTGGTTCCAATAAATACAGACATTAAGTACGAGCTCAAGTTTATAAAATTAGGAATACTCAGACAGTAATCCAACCATTTCATCTATTGTAACTGGTTTTAGAACTATAGTCTATCAAGTACCTTATAAAAGTTATAAAGCATAGATGTTGTCAACCACATGTGATGACATCATGGGATTATTTTTACCATTTGCTTTGCAGAGCAATTTTGTTTCACTAGTCAATTGGTCAGTGAATATGTTTGGTGTTCACCATGGGCCTGTCACTGTTAGGCACTGCAAAAAGAGCTGTGTCAGAGATATCCCTTGCCCTCAAAGGGTTTAGAAGCTAATGTGTGATTCCAAAAATGATATGAGTTATGTTATGTCAGGTTAATGAAATACAGTGGCTAGCAGAATCCAGGAAAGAATACAGAAGAATACAGAATTCAGCCTGTAGAAAGATTTCAGCATTCTAGAAAGATTTCTAGAAGGAAGTGACATGTAAGCTGAGGCCAAAAGAAAGAAGAAGCTAACCAGATGAAGAGAAGCAGTGAGTGGAATAGAATTTACAAAAGCCCAGAGGGGAAAGACTTTTTCTATTTATCTTTTCTGTTTCTATTTGATTTTCCTAGGGGAGGGTCACCAAGGGAAATAATAAATCATTGAAAACGTATAATGTATAGGTCACAGAGAAATGTGGTGCTATACATTATTTTATGTAATATATGAACATCTGATGTTTTACCAGATTCTCATACAACCCTGTGAAGTTAGTATTATTAGTCTAGTTTTACAATCGCCAAAAATGAGATTAAGCCATTCTCCCTAATCTGCTCCATTAAAGAACATAAGAGCCATAATTTGTACCCTTGTGGGTCTGCCTCCAAAAGTAGCTTCTTCTGTTGTATTTTCCTGTCACCTGATATCCTGACCATTCTGCTGCATCTTTTTAGGCTCATTATGAGAACATTCAAAGCTCATGTCACTCACGGGTTGCCAGTTTCTACGCCAATGAAAACAGGTGTTAATAAGAATTTTAATCTGGAGTTGATTAAACCAATGGCAAGCCCAAACAGAAGAGACCAAAGGATTTTAATAACGACCAGGAAAATAGAATAAAATGTTTGCAGTTGTCGCTGTTAGTATGAAGGACAATTAGAACTAAGCCTAGAATGCTAGGAAAGGATCATGAGAAACTAGCTATTTCTTAAGTATGAGAACTAGCTATTTCTTAAGTGTGCAAGTATTCACGATTCTTAGAGGATTCACAACTAGAGTGACAAAATAATTTGGAGCTTGGGCTAAGGGTCCCCTGATTCTTTTTCTCTTGGTGAGAAGACAAGCACTGCCTTTATTCAGGCCTCTTGCCTGGATTACTACAGTGCATTCACTGCCCTATTCTTTCTTCCAACCTGGAAACCCATTCGTTGTCTCTAAAATGTGCCCCTTTATGGGACACCTGGGTGGCTCAGTAGGTTAAGTGTCTGACTTCAACTCAAGTCGTATCTCCCAGTCCATGGGTTTGAACCCTGCATCGAGCTCTGTGCCTCCAGCTCAGAGCCTGGAACCTGCTTCAGATTCTCTCTGCCCTTCCCCCACTCTCTCTCTCTCTCTCTCTCTCTGTCTCTCAAAAATAAATAAACAATAAAAATAGTAAAAATATAAAAAGTAAAATGTGCCCCTTTACACATGGGCTCCTCAATGTCTCTAACCTCTCTAGTCCTCCTACTTTGTCTTCTTAACCTGCCTTTGCCCTAGGACACCCAGCACTTCTCTTTGACATTTTCACCCTGGGTTTATATCATCATTCATGTTCTTGACTCTCTACCCCCCTAGAATATGAAACAGGCCGTGATGTTATGCATACCTCATCAATCTTGGGGTTTAATTCAGTGCTTGGACTTAGGTATGTGAATAAATGTAAACAAAGTAGAAAGGGCTTATTTCATGCCAGCCAGGCCCATTTTTTGTCTGTGCTCTGACAAGATTCCACTTACAAAAGTTCTAGGCCACCTTTACTGAGCAGCTGATTAAGACATGAATTCCGTGAGAAACTTTGTGCTTGTGTTTTCAGCTTGAAAAAAAAAATAGTGTAAAAATAGAATTAAGTTTGAATTAATCAGTGTAAAGGAAAATAAATACATTTCTTTTCTCATGTGACTATGATAGAAGAATAGTAAGCTAGGGTAGGGTAATGTAATAATTTTATTGTCTTATTCTGCATGGTTTAGAGGAAGTTGTCAGAATTAGAGAAATATTACTGAAGATAATTTTACCTATTATAAAACTGGAATTATTCAAAACAGATATTTACTATTACTGTTATGCCATCATTTGGAAATATAAAAATAATAAGAGGGAAAAGATTTAGGGATGATGTGCATATATAAAAAAGAATTTATTGGAAACTGAGGTAATTTTTTCCAAGCAGATATTATGTCATACGTGAGTCAAAGTACACGTTCTGATTATTAAAATTAATTTATTCAACAGATTACATTGAACACTTATGGGTATTATTTATTGTTTGAGGCATTGGGGACATATCAGTATAAAGGCTCTTTGAAGATACTTGCCCCATAATTTTTGGTGAATAAAAAAACCAGTGGCATATCTTTGTAGATTAAAAGCCAGACACAGCTGCACTTAAACTTCCATAGTCAAAAAGGATCACAGATCAGAAATGGACTTTATTTCATGTCCTTAAGAAGCATACCATTATTGTTTTATGCAATTGTTTCAAATTCCAATAACATGTTTGTATAGTGAAATATGGATAAACTTTTATCTCTATGCCATGTAACTTAGACTTGGGATATTACTAATTATGTTTAATAATTTCAGTAACTATTATTTAAAAAAATCTTTTATTTAAGAATGCTTAATTGCTTTTTCTGGCAACATAGCAGTAACTTTTTCTATGCCAGGTTCATTTGATTTTGAGACAACTCTAATCTCATAATACTCTTAAAACAGTATTCTTCACCCAGTAATCAGGCCAAGTTTAGATAGTTTAATCTTCTACTTTTATGCTATATTAGAGCTACTGATAAGTATTTACCCTTCTTTTTCCAACTTAAGGAAGAATATTATTACAAAATAATATGAAAGATAATGAAACGCAGCCTCAAAGCTGCTTATTGAAAGGTTGAAAATAACATGTCACACATACGTAATGGTTACTAAGTGTCTAAAGAGGGATTTATATTGAATTAAACTGAACATGCCCAATTGGGAGCCCTCAAAAAGGAAGAAAAGAAGGGAGGTAGGGAGGAAGGGAGGGGAGGAAAGGTTGGAGGGAGGGAAAGAAGGCAGGCAGGCAGGCTTTTTATGAACAGAAGCTGTCCATGATTGTGATTCTGCTGTACCTGATGTTAAGTAAACTAAATGGATTCATAAATAATTATCTGCAAATAGAATTGTGTACTTGAAAATAATATATTACACAAATCATGCACAGATAGAGATACAGATTGAACAAAAACATTTACTTGAGGCTTACCTCAAACCAAGCAAATTGTTTCTAGTTAAATGCATTTGCTAACAAAACATTTAAAACAATGAATTTAAATGTAGATTTAAGAGTAAACTTAAAACACATTATTTATTACAGATTTGGAATGTCAACTGACATATTTTGAAAAAAATGCTGTGAGTCAGAAATCTTTAAATCCTTTAATAATTTTTATTTATTTTGAGAGACAGAGAGGCAGAGAGAGAGAGGGAAAGAGAGAGAGAGATAAAGAATGAGTGGGGGAAGGACAGAGAGAGAGGGGGAGTAAGAATCCCAAGCAGTCTCTGTGTTGTCAGCACAGAACCCAGTGTGGGACTCGATCTCATGAACCATGAGATCATGGCCTGAGCCAAAATCAAGAGTCAGACGTATAACCTACTGAGCCACCCAGTCACCCCAGGAATCTTTAAATACTCTAAAAGAAGAAAACAAAATAAGATTCCTATCTATAGGTAACATGATAATCATGTTTTTTACTATTAAAGATTTCATCACTATAAGCTGGTATTGTGATTACTCAGTTTTATGCAAAAATAGACCTCTTTTGGTAGTAAATACTAGGCTAGAAAAAATTTGTATTCATCTTAATTATTGATAAAAATGGCAAAAAACTAGTGTGCCATCATTGGTTCTCAAGGTGAAAAATAAAATAAAAGTCCCCAAATCTTATAGCTTTTGGGGTTTTGTTTGTTTGTTTTTTTACTTGACAGATTTTTTTATTTATTTTTATTTATTTTTATTTTTTTAATATGAAATTTATTGTCAAACTGGTTTCCATACAACACCCAGTGCTCATCCCAAAAGGTGCCCTCCTCAATACCCATCACCCACCCTCCCCTCCCTTCCACTCCCCATCAACACTCAGTTTGTTCTCAGTTTTTAACAGTCTCTTATGCTTTGGCTCTCTTCCTCTCTAACCTCTTTTTTTTTTCTTCCCCTCCCCCACAGACTTCTGTTAAGTTTCTCAGGATCCACCTAAGAGTAAAAACATATGGTATCTGTCTTTCTCTGTATGACTTATTTCACTTAACATAACACTCTCCAGTTCCATCCACGTTGCTACAAAGGGCCATATTTCATTCTTTCTCATTGCCATGTAGTATTCCATTCCGTATATAAACCACAATTTCTTTATCCATTCGTCAGTTGATGGACATTGAGGCTCTTTCCATAATTTGGCTATTGTTAAGAGTGCTGCTTTAAACATTGGGGTACAAGTGTCCCTATGCATCAACACTCCTGTATCCCTTGGGTCAATTCCTAGCAGTGCTATTGCTGGGTCATAGGGTAGGTCTATTTTTAATTTTTTGAGGAATCTGCACACCGTTTTCCAGAGTGGCTGCACCAGTTTGCATTCCCACCAAGAGGGTTCCTGTTTCTCCACATCCTCTCCAGTTGGCCATACTTTTGTGGGTCTAGTTCTGGGGTTTCTATTCTATTCCATTGGTCTATGTGTCTGTTTTTGTGCCAATACCATTCTGTCTTGATGATTACAGCTTTGTAGTAGAGGCTAAAGTCTGGGATTGTGATGCCCCCCGCTTTGGTCTTCTTCTTCAATATTACTTTGACTACTTTGGGGTCTTTTGTGGTTCCATACAAATTTTAGGATTGTTTGTTCTAGCTTCGAGAAGAATGCTGGTGCAATTTTGATTGGGATTGCATTGAATGCGTAGATAGCTTTGGGTAGTATTGACATTTTAACAATATTTATTCCTCCAATCCATGAGCATGGAATGTTTTTCCATTTCTTTATGTCTTCTTCAATTTTCTTCATAAGCTTTCTATAGTTTTCAGCATACGGATCTTTAACATCTTTGGTTAGATTTACCCTAGGTATTTTATGCTTCTTGGTGCAATTATGAATGAGACCAGTTTCTTTATTTGTCTTTCTCTTGCTTCATTATTAGTATATGAGAATGCAAGTGATTTTTGTACATTGATTTTGTATCCTGTGACTTTGCTGAATTCATGTATCAGTTCTAGCAGACTTTTGGTGGAGTCTATCGGATTTTCCATGTATATCATGTCATCTGCAAAAAGTGAAAGCTTGACTTTATCTTTGCCAATTTTGATGCCTTTGATTTCCTTTTGTTGTCTGATTGCTGATGCTAGAACTTCCAACACTATGTTAAACAACAGTGGTGAGAGTGGACATCCCTGTCGTGTTCCTGATCTCGGGGAGAAAGCTCTCAGTTTTTCCCCATTGAGGATGATATTAGCGGTGGGCTTTTCATAAATGGCTTTTATGATGTTTAAGTATGTTCCTTCTATCCCGACTTTCTTAAGGGTTTTTATTAAGAAAGGGTGCTGAATTTTTTCAAATGCTTTTTCTGCATCGATTGACAGGATCATATGGTTCTTATCTTTTCTTTTATTAATGTGATGTATCGCATTGATTGATTTACGAATGTGGAACGAGCCCTGCATCCCAGGAATGAATCCCACTTGATCATGGTGAATAATTCTTTTTATATGCTGTTGAATTCGATTTGCTAGTATCTTATTGAGAATTTTTGCATCTATATTCATCAGGGATATTGGCCTGTAATTCTCTTTTTTTTCTGGGTGTCTGTCTGCTTTAGGAATCAAAGTAATGCTGGCTTCCTAGAATGAGTCTGGAAGTTTTCCTTCCCTTTCTATTTTTTGGAAAAGCTTGAGAAGGATAGGTATTATTTCTGCTTTACATGCCTGGTAGAATTCCCCTGGGAAGCCATCTGGTTCTGGACTCTTATTTGTTGGGAGATTTTTTATAACTGATTCAATTTCTTCACTGGTTATGGGTCTGTTCAAGCTTTCTATTTCTCCCTGTTTGAGTTTTGGGAGTGTGTGGGTGTTTAGGAATTTGTCCATTTCTTCCAGGTTGTCCAGTTTGTTGGCATATGATTTTTCACAGTATTCCTTGATAATATCTTGTATTTCTGAGGGATTGGTTGTAATAATTCCATTTTTATTCATGATTTTATCTATCTGGGTACTCTCCCTTTTCTTTTTGAGAAGCCTGGCTAGAGGTTTATCAATTTTGTTTATTTTTTCAAAAAAACAACTCTTGGTTTCGTTGATCTGCTCTACAGTTTTGTTTAGATTCTATATTGTTTATTTCTACTCTGATCTTTATTATTTCTCTTCTTCTGCTGGGTTTAGGCTGTCTTTGCTGTTCTGCTTCTATTTCCTTTAAGTGTGCTGTTAGATTTTGTAGTTGGGATTTTTCTTGTTTCTTGAGATAGGCCTGGATTGCGATGTATTTTCCTCTCAGGACTGCCTTCGCTGCATCCCAAAGCGTTTGGATTGTTGTATTTTCATTTTCATTTGTTTCCATATATTTTTTTAATTTCTTCTCTCATTGCCTGGTTGACCCATTCATTCTTTAGTAGGGTGTTCTTTAACCTCCATGCTTTTGGAGGTTTTCCAGACTTTTTCTTGTGGTTGATTTCAAGCTTCATAGCATTGTGGTCTGAAAGTATGCATGGTATGATCTCAATTCTTGTATACTTATGAAGGGCTGTTTTGTGACCCAGTATGTGATCTATCTTGGAGAATGTTCCATGTGCACTCGAGAAGAAAGTATATTCTGTTGCTTTGGGATGCAGAGTTCTAAATATATCTGTCAAGTCCATCTGATCCAATGTATCATTCAAGGCCCTTGTTTCTTTATTGATCCTGTGTCTAGATGACCTATCCTTTGTTGTAAGTGAAGTATTAAAGTCCCCTGCAATTACCACATTCTTATCAATAAGGTTGCTTATGTTGGTGATTGTTTTATATATTTGGGGGCTCCTGTATTTGGCACATAGACATTTATAATTGTTAGCTCTTCCTGATGGATAGACCCTGTAATTATTATGTAATGCCGTTCTTAATCTCTTGTTACAACCTTTAATTTAAAGTCTAGTTTGTCTGATATAAGCATGGCTACTCCAGCTTTCTTTTGACTTCCAGTAGCATGATAGATAGTTCTCCGTCCCCTCACTTTCAATCTGAAGGTGTCCTCAGGTCTAAAATGAGTCTCGTGTAAACAGCAAATAGATGGGTCTTGTTGTTTTACCCATTCCGATACCCCGTGTCTTTTGGTTGGAGCATTTCATCCATTTACATTCAGTGTTATTATAGAAAGATATGGGTTTGGAGTCATTGTGATGTCTGTAGGTTTCATGCTTGTAGCAGTGGCTCTGGTACCTTGTCTTACAGGATCCCCCTTAGGATCTCTTGTAGGGCTGGTTTAGTGGTAAAGAATTCCTTCAGTTTTTGTTTGTTTGGGAAAACCTTTATCTCTCCTTCTATTCTAAATGATAGGCTTGCTGGATAAAGGGTTCTCGGCTGCATGTTTTTTCTGTTCATCACATTGAAGATTTCCTGCCATTCCTTTCTGGCTGCCAGGTTTCAGTAGATAAACCTGTCACTAGTCTTATCAGTCTCCCTTCATATGTTATAGCATGTTTATCCCTAGCTGCTTTCAGAATTTTCTCTTTATCCTTTATCCTTTATCTCTTCATCAATTCAAGTTATGTCTGAAGGGAGTTCTATGTGCCTCTTGGATTTCAATGCCTTTTTCCCTCCCCAGATAAGGAAGTTCTCAGTTATGATTTCTTCAAGTACACCTTCAGCACCTTTCCCTCTCTATTCCTCCTCTGGAATCCCAATTATGCGTATGTTATTGCATTTAATTCTGTCACTTAATTCTCTAATTCTCCCCTCATTCTCCTGGATTTTTTTTTATCTCTCTTTTTCTCAGCTTCGTCTTTTTCCATAATTTTATCTTCTAATTCACCTCTTCTCTCTTCTGCCTCTTCAATCCGAGCTGTGGTCGCCTCCATTTTATTTTGCACCTCATTTATAGCATTTTTTTAGCTCCTCCTGACTGTTCCTTAGTCCCTTGATCTCTGTAGCAATAGATTCTCTGCTGTCCTCTATACTTTTTTCAAGCCCAGCGATTAATTTTATGACTATTATTTTAAATTCATTTTGTTATATTGCTTAAATTGTTTTTCATCAGTTGGTTAGCTGTCGCTACTTCCTGGAGTTTCTTCTGCAGAGAATTCTTCCGTTTCATCATTTTGGATAGTCCCTGGAGTGGCACAGAATTGCAGGGCTCTTCCCCTGTGCTGTCTGGAGTAACTTGTGTTGGTGGGCAGGGCCACAGTCAGACCTGATGTCTGCCCCCATCCCACCGCTGGGGCCACAGTCAGACTGGTGTGTACCTTATCTTCCCCTCTCCCAGGGGCAGGACTCACTGTGGAGTGGTGTGGGCCCTGTCTGGGCTACTGGCACACTGCCAGGCTTGTGGTGCTGCTTCTATGGGATCTGGCGTATTAGCTGGGGTGGATCTGCAAGGTGCACAGGGGCGGGAAGGGTAGGCTCAGCTCGCTTTGCCTTCAGTGGTCCACTTCTGGAGGGGCCCTGTGGCTCCGTCACTAGGAGGGAGGCAGACCCATCAGAGGGATGTATCCGCAGAATCATAGCGTTAGGTGTTTGCGCGGTGCAAGCAAGTTCCCTGACGGGAACTGGTCCCATTTGGGATTTTGGCTAGGGAATGGGTGAGAGAGTTGGCACTGGCCAGGGCCTTTGTTCCCCGCCAAGCTGAGCTCTGTCTTCTGGGGCTCAACGACTTTTCCTCTATCCCTCTCGCTCTCGGAGCAGAGCTATTGACTTACAACATTCCACATGTTAAGTCCTGCTGGCTGTCAGTACACACTCCATCCAGCCCCTCTGCTTTTGCAAGTCAGACTTGGGGGCTCTGCCTTGCTGGGCGGGCTGCCCCTCCACCGCCCGGCTCCCTCCCACCAGTCCATGTAGCGCACACTGCCCCTTCGCCCTTCCTACCCTCTTCCGTGGGCTTCTCGTCTACGCTTGGCTCCGGAGAGTCGTTCTGCTAGTCTTCTGGTGGTTTTCTGGGTTATTTAGGCAGATGTGGGTGGAATCTAAGTGGTCAGCAGGATGCGGTGAGCCCAGTGTCTCTTACACCGCCATCTTCCCATAAGCTCTTTTAGAATATAGCCAAACTCATAGCTTTTGAGTCCCAGAGTGCAAAAGGCCAGAGAAAGATGGGTGGATTTGTAATTTACCTTAGGATTATGTAACCCATCAGATAAAGAAGAGACTTCTGTTTTAATCAAAACAGTGCATTAATAATAGTGTTTATTTGTTCAGTATTATTCTCATGAATGAAAAATATAATTACAAGTTTGATTTCAATAAATAAATATGTTTTAAAATCCATAATTTTCCAACAGATGAAGTAACAATAAAGAACAAAAGTTAAATAAAAGGAGATTTTTCAGTATATAAATGCTAATTATATGAAAATTAACTATTAGGAGGAAAAAAAACACATTTATTGAGGGTTGCCACCGGAGAATCAGATACATCTTAAGTATAAGACACTTTGAGAAATAGATTGATTTGACTTGATTCAGAATAGTACTAGAAGATTAATTCAAAAGTCAAGTAACTGAATTTGAATTTTTAGATTTACATTATCATTTGAATATCCATGACTAAATCCTTGGTAACAATATGATTTAATTTACAGTTTGATGAAATAACTTGTACTTTATTAGTTTTTAGAAATGAGAAAAATCTATATTGTAATAATCTGAGAGCAAGCTTTTCTTAAAAACCAATTTATATAAATAATCAACATAGTGGCAGAAATGAACAAATTGGTATGGTGTGACCATGTAATGAATGACACCTTATTTAACTAACTACTAAATTATTGTCTGAGTCCAAGAACTCATGACACTTCCATGGTACCTTCCAGACCACAAATAAGTAAGCTAGAATTTTTCAACTCCAGATTTCCTGTTACTGACATCTTAGTGTAGATACTTCTTAGTATAGGCTTCTGATTCTTTTAAGAGTATCTTGCCCAAATAAAACAAATACATAAAATGTAATTTAATTTCAGTAGGTTTTTGGATCTTCACTGAAAATACTAAGTTCTCTCTTCTGGAATCTGTCAAGCTGGAATCCTGATGTGAGGAAGAAATTTTTAGAGGTGATAATAGGGAATTAAAAAACATTTTTTTTCAGACCATTTAAAAGTATATAAAGTAGAAATCTGTAGAGTTACAAATAGTATTCTACAACTTTAGATTTCAGATTATTTTCATCATCATAGTTGACACTCACATGGTTTATAAAATAAATAATGATAATAATTAAAACTATCTGCTTCTCAAAGTTGGAAGTTTCAAGTGAGGTAAAGTCCTCTGCAAATTTTAAAATCAAATGCCTTTTTAAAAATTTTAATTTTTTAAAATTTATTTATTTAGAGAGAGAAAGTGAGAGCATGGAAGAGACTCAAAGAGAGAGAGAATCCTAAGGAGTCTCTATGCTGTCAGACCAGAGCCCAATTCAGGGCTCAAACCCACCAACTGTGAGATTGTGACCTGAACTGAAACCAAGAGTTGGACGTTTAACCAACTGAACCACCTAGGCACCTATAAAATTTTCACTTTAATAGATATTCTGAGTGCCTATCATTTATAATATGTAATTAAAATATGTTATAATATGTGTTTAAAGGTTATATATATTTAGGTAATATATAATTTGGGTAATAAAAAATAGATGTATTCCAAATGGCTCACATGAGCAGGCCTCTCTATAAAAAAGATTTATTAATTTTATGGCCTACATGAATATGGTTTCAGATGTTTTTTTAAAATAACTTCTGAAATGATCCTAAGTGCAGAATGGAATTATATATTCCATGAAAGTAAGTAGATCAGACCACTGAAGAAAATAATTTCTTGCATAGGTATACTTCCAAACTCAGATTAGTTTCTGACTACAAAGTGAAACCTACTGGAAGCTGAAAAGTTTAGTCTAATTCTACAGAATGTCCCCTTTCAGAGAAGTTGGCAGGTCACATCCTTCTTTCACATGGCAGCCTAGAGTGTCTAGTAATTGCTTCTTTGATGTAGCAGCTAAGTGTTTCATGCAAGGACCAAATTTCCAGGGGTCCTTTAACTGGGACTTGATGATGTCTATCTTTGCCATCTAATTCTCCTCTTTCGTCTGTCACCTATTTATAACTGCATTTGGGATTTTAAAACTAAAAAAAAAAAAAAAAGTCAGCAGTATGCCTCTTGTTCTCTGTCTTCTGAAGTGCCCTGCTTTCCAATGATCATTCAGTTTGTAATTCAACAAATATTAATAGAGCATCTAATATATGCCAGCCACTGAAGCTTAAGATTTAGTCATGAATAAACTGAAAACTGCATTCATGGTGTACTGTAGTATTTATAAATAATACACAAACATGTTTGATGTCAGGTGGTGATAAATGCATGGCAAATTAAGAACCTAAATAGTGTCCCAATGAGAGAAAAGTCAGGGGGCTACAGAAGGAAAACACATTTGTTCCTGAATCAAAAGTTTCTTGCTACAGTACCTTTTACTACACTGTGTGCATAAAAGAGTAATGATTTTATCTCATCTTTATCTTAAGGATGTTGTGGAAGAACAATACTCTTTGTAAACAAAAAGGATCTTGGATTAAATTATGTTACTAACTAATTACAGCAATTCAATGCATACTTCTAATCATGTTAAAGGTTAAATGCTACTAATAATGAAATTAAAGTGATTTTCTATAACCTTGGAATTATTATGGGTCTCAGTAAAGTAGAGAGCTGATTATTTTATATCAATAGTAAGAAACTTGCACATTTGAGCAGCAAAAATCTTTTACAGTGTGCTACATATTAGTCTCCCAAGTGACCTTTTCAAAGTGACTTTCTCAGTGTTTTAGTGAACTCTGATTAATTAGTAATCACTTCTATATAATCCATTATTTTCCTTCCTGCTATCACACTAGTGTAGAAACCTTTCTCTATCTATATTAATATCAATATATTGATAGAAGTACATATATATTATGTATTTTGCAAAGTAACATATTGAAGAAAAACTAGAAAGGAGGTCACATTTAAGTATATCAGAAATCCTTACTTTGATATTTACATGTGAAGTGAGTAGCTTGGAAGAAGGAAGAAAATAAGGATGGAAGAATGAAAGGGAGAAGGGAGAGATGTATGCACGAAGGAACTACGTAAGTTTTTCTAGGGTGACCTCATTTTATCCCAGGATAATGATCCAGGACATTCCCTCAGGCTACAGCATGGGGAGGATAATTTTGTTCATGGTACTACCATCTGAGAAGATCTTTTCCATGATTACCTCCTGTCCAGCATTCTTCACCTCCATGAGACCCTTTCCAGTTTTCTAAAAATGAGTTATTACTTTGTGCTCTGAATTTTCTTTTTAAAAAATATTTCCATGTGCTGATTAGCCAAATCTTTTATTGTTCTTGATTTTTTTCTCAAACATGTTAGCCCTGAGTGTTCTATCAAAGCGTGAGAATTCTGAGGGCATAAGCAATATTAACCCAATAGATACTATTGACATGGTAGATGTTGATAAATTTTAACAGGTTGAAATTACTTACACCTTACTTAATACATACTCCATGCCTTAATGAAGAAATCAGGGACTGAATGTGGTAAATGGCTTATTTATGGTCAAAGATGTCCCACCTTATAGGAGCATGCTTCATTCTCATTGTTTTTTAAGCCATCTTCTGCTTATTCACTTATTTGGTTTTTGTTAGCCTCATCTTATAAAATCACATGTAGCTGTCATCTGCAAGTCAGCTTGCTTTCAAGTCTCAGATGACTCTCTACCACTTTATAAATAGTTACTTGCTAAACCTTTTATAGCTGGAGTCTTTTAAAAATAGAACACTCAACCCAGAAATAATTACTTGCTAAAACCTTTTATGGCTGGATTGCTTTAAAAAGAGAGGAACACTCAACCCAGAACATGATTTATAAACAAAAGTTATAAAGGCTTCTCTGATATTTAAAAAAATATTGCCATGATAGTTTTAGGAGTTAATTTTTGACAATTAGTAAAATGATTGATGCTATCATTGTTAATACACATTTTGAAACAGCAATCTGTCAAAGATTTATTGGTGCTACTTTCAAAATCTCGCCCCACATGTCTCGCTTAAATCAACAGTTTGATAACTTGGCTTCCTGAATTTTACATTTTCCTTTTACCTGGATACTCAGAGATGGCAGTGTTTGCTCAGAATGGATTTTATTCTTTTAAATTTTTCAGTGTTCTCTATAGAAATATTTGGGATCTATTTCTATTTTTAGTAATAAATTAGAAAATGCTAATTTTCTTAGACATGCTTTCCTGATGAAAATTTATCAGCTCTAATCAGAGTTTTGCACACATTTTTTCCCTAGTGAATATTTAATTGGCATACCTGGATTCAATGTTTGCCTACTTTATTAAACTCGGCTCTGAAATTGGAAGATATATTTAGGACTATGCAATAAGTTTAATTATTAAAATATCTTAGGTTATGTAAAACATTTGAGGACTGTAAAAAAGAACAACTTTAATATTTCTTAAATCTGTTTTTCTGTTTCATTACATAAGCCTTCAAAGATAACAATCATAAATTCTAAGCAAATTTAAACAAGTTACTTTATGTCTTCTGCCTCCTAAACCGCGCTATATGAAAAACCGACTTCAGAGAAGGAAAGGCCACAATCATTCTTATTAATATATTTAAGAATCTTAGAGCCTTTCCAGAATCCTTCTAAATGTTTTCATCTTAAATTAGATGTCAGTAAATGTTAGCACTTCAGACATGCCTTAGTTTATGATTTCTTGGCTGTCATTTTGGCTTCTTATTTGTGTGGAGGGACTCAGAGTTGATCCTTCTTGATAATGAAGAGATCACATGGAGTTTCCTTCAAAGAAGAGAATCTAGGGCTGTAAACCGATGATCAGTGGCTGGACAGGCAAAAATCCAACTGAGGTTGGGTGGGAAGCTGACAATGATGCGTGAAATGTGAACGTGTGGATGAGCTGTGGGAGTCCGGCTTGAATTCCTGACCTCTGATATTGCAGCTTGTGGTGGTACCAAGTAAGCTTTCCTGGGCCTGCTGCTCTTGCTGTTACAGGGCCCTTTATCAGTCTGCCTGATGGTGAGACCCCCAGATATCTATGTACATGGGGACTCTCTTAATTTTAGATACATATAAGGGAAAGAGAACACCGAAGATATTTAAAATTACTCTCTAGAGGTTTGTGTGTGCGTGTGTGTTTTCTTCTGAGCAAATATACGAATTATTACATAAGAAAAAAATAAGAGTTTACTCTTTACAATTAAGCTTATTTGGCTTTGAAATTCTGTTCTCCCACTTGTTGTATGACCTTGGCAAGGTGCTTATCCTCCTTGTGCCTCAGTTTACTTACCTATAAAATGAGAATAATACCATATAATGCATGACACTACAACAAAGAGATGAGCTGTCATGTAGAAGACAACTACAATCGAGTATTTATCATCATCATAATCATCATTCCCATCGTTTAATTCAAAACAGGCCCTAGTTGGCCTTGATGCTATAAAAGGCATTGTTGAGGACAGGTGGGGGAGGAGGGAATCGTGATATAATCTTAGACACGTTTAGTAATACTGTCTCTGTTCAAAGATGATCGATGGGTGTATTGGATAAATCTGTCAAGTAACTCAGATGAGGTCACATTGTTAGCCAGATTAAGGACTGAATTTAACCTCCAAATCCTTCATGTTCTAGCCAATGATTTTGTTTCTTTTTCTTATTATGTCAGCCTAGCATAAGTATTCATCAAAAGTTTATAAAATACCATTGTTGGCTGTCTTCCACATTTTATACATACATAGAAGCTGCCGTAAACCTCCTTGTAGAGAAGATATTAACAAAATTCATAGAACCTACTGCTCCTGGGATGCAATTAAATATCAGTGAAGGTGGAGTGTGAATTGCACTGAAACTTGAGCTCAGTTGTAGAATGCCTGGGGATATACACTGTGGATAATTCTACCTAGTCTTCTTTGTGAAAGTAATACAGCCCTACCTTCTGGTTTATTGCTGTTGCTGATGTTGTATGTGCAGTCCTAAATTACCAAATGCTTACTTAAATTATGAATCTTAAAGCCAATTCACATATTTTTTTAAAACCAGGTCAAAATTAAGTGAGGTAGAACAATTGATGTATATACATGTAATTGTGTAATATAGTCTCCCCTATATGACTATCTGTATTACCAATTAAAGACTTTCTAATTTCTGCATTATTCTTCCTATCTTCAGCTTCTGTTTAGGTGGTATTTAACGTTGGTTTTGTTTCCTTTAAATAAATTTCACACTCCACTAACTATTACAATGTGAATAGCCCAGTTGCAAATATGAGTTAATGGCTAAATAGTCTTGGCAATTACTTTTCAATAGAAAGAAATATTTGGGAAAGAAGTTAAATGCAGCTAGAGATTTTATAAACATCTGGCTCACCATGAATATTCATAAACTTGTATATATAACCATACAACTCATATTTTTATGCAGTCTATTAAGATTCTCTAAAAAAGATTAAAGGAAGAAGTATTTCCTTATATTTCTGGTTGCTTGAAAAGGAAAGAGAAAGACAGAGTGCAATAATGGTATCCCTTGAAAATTATTTTATTTCTGTTGCAGAAAATAGCCACTCACTTATTCTCCAGTTACTATTCACCTAATTACCATATGAATACTCTGTAATTATATATCCATCGTTGTCCTTTAGATTACATGATTGTGTTTAGTGCTACTGTGCAGTTCTTAGTGTAATTACCCTACAGAGGTTATAACAATTTTATATTGTGAATATAAAGTGTTATTATATAATTTCATGGTAATCTCTACTTTCTTAGCACAGATTAATTACATTTCATTATTGCTCCTTTTTATCATATGTGGAACATATCAATTGTTATGCCATTCAGGTCAGTAAAATGAGTAAACCTTATGAGGTGGAAGCTTTCATAAGAAGGAAGATTTTGTTGGTAGTCGTAGTTACACTCTCTTGCCACAGCAGATATTCTTCAGATTTTTGGTTCCTTTTTTCTTCTTGTCTTAACCTTTCAAATGGGTTGTCAGCTCTCAGAGACCTGGTGGCCTTTCTCGTATTTCTGTCCTCTTCCTGCAGCTCCCAGTATACAATTAGGCAGATGCATGTTCCTCAGCAAATAATCAACTATGGATCCTCCACTTACATTTTATTGTCATGGTTAAATTACTCATGTTGTTTAAAACAGAATCAACCATATTGTTCTACCAGCCTTCCTGTCCATAAATTCAAACTGTTCTCTCTGAATGCTTACTGGTTCATCTGGCTAGACTTTTCCATCTTTAACATTTGGTTTCTTCCCCATTTCATGCCCTCTAACAAAGTGAGAGTGTTCTCACACTTACATTTCTTTTAACTTGTCTTCTTTTCCTCTACCACATTTTTCACTTTATTTCCAATAACTATTAAGCCAAATTTAAATTTGGGGGAAAAACAGATGGTTTTGGGGGGAGAAGGGTGTGTGTGTGTGTGTGTGTGTGTGTGTGGATCTGTGGATCTGTGCTGGAAATTAGAAGACAGTCCCTTTGTTGTACACCTTGGTGTTAACCCATCAGCAATATCTCTACCTCTTTTTTTCTCTGATAGGAGTCATTAGGTTTTTATTTAGACTTGCCTACTGCCTCATGATCAGTAACAAGTCATTTAGTCAAAGCTGAAAAAGAAAAAAAAAAAAAGCAGAAGGCTATATAACTTCTCAAGGGTAAGGAATAATTTGTAGGAAT
Organism: Panthera pardus; assembly: GCF_024362965.1. Taxonomy (NCBI): domain Eukaryota; kingdom Metazoa; phylum Chordata; class Mammalia; order Carnivora; family Felidae; genus Panthera; species Panthera pardus. The sequence continues at coordinate 89,758,173 of NW_026526655.1, forward strand.
AATTTGTAGGTTTGTAGGAATAATTAAGAGCCATAGTGACACAGGATCATTAAAAATATTGAAATATTATGGGGCACCTGGCTGGCTCATTCGGTAGAACACACGACTCTTGATGTAGGCGTTGTAAGTTCGAGTCCCATGTTGGGTATAGAAATTACCTAAAAATAGAATCTTTAAAAATATATATTGATAAATGTTACTTAAGAAAATGCATATCTATTTTACAGAAAGATGACTTTCAAAATGGTTTTAGAGCATTTTTGTGCTTAAAGTGGTAAGCCCTATGCGGTAACTATTTTTTAGTGCTCTGGGATAAGAAAAGTGTTCTTTCAGGAAATGCTAAACTTTTCTGCTCATTTCAGAGCTTATTAGGTCAGGGTGGAATCCTTAGAAACAAAGCGAGCAAGTGCATACCAAGGGAGCCTGCTCAGGAGCCTTCTCATATACCATTCTTCATACTTTGCTAAATTTCTGCTGGATTGGGAAGTGCTAATGAAGTATTATTTTTATTAGGTAAATACCTGAAGAGAGGCTTAGAATTTAATATGAGTGTGTAGTAATTATTTGGGAGTGTATAGAGAGGTAACACTGGTGAAAATACTGTACACATTTATTCAGGTTTTGCATAGGTGCTTATAATTCAAAGTGGGTTGGAACTGAGAAGACAATGAGAGAGAAATTAGGTGGTTCTCCAATGACTTATACACTGTTGCCGTATACTGAGATAATTAGAACGTGAACTCCTATTAAATAAAGTTACTCTAATTAGATAATTAGAACGTGAACTCCTATTAAATAAAGTTACATTCTCCTGTGTTTAGGAATCCTAGAGTTAGAATTGAGTAAATAGGAAAGTCTTTAAGACAGAGAGAAAGAGCGAGAGAGAGAGAGAGAGAAGGGGAGGGGAGGGGAGGGGGGAAGAGAAGAGAAGAGAAGAGAAAGAAGAGAGAAGGGTGAGGGAGGAGGGAAGGGAGGGGAGAGGAGAGAGGAGAGAAGAGAGGAGAGGAGAGGAGAGGGACAATATGCATGCAAAGAGAGTGAATATTTTGGGCCCTAGAATCCTAATAGTGGTGTAGAAAATAATCCAGCTGAACCCAGAACTCCAGCAACTTCTACATGCCCCACATCTGAAGCCTAAGAGTGAGAGATAGAACATTTTCATAGAAAGGCATCGGGAGCAACTTTGGCAGGGTCGGAGTATAGTGAGCAACTCTGCCTGAATTTCAACATAGCATCAAGTATGAAGCATGTGAAGAGGGGAAAATGAAATGTCTTCCATTTGAATATCTGTAGAGAAAGGGTTCTGAGTCTAAAATGATTTCTGCCTATTTTAGAAGGAAAAACTGGTATGGCTTAACAGCATGCAATTTAGAATTATTTATTAAAGTGCAAATTCTATTATCTGCTTATTTCAAAATTTTATCTTAAGCAAATATTTCTTTTACATTCTTTGGATTCCACTTTTATGCCATGAGGCCAATCAACTGCATTGAATAATGTGCATCTGACATGCTAGGAAAAAATATTGAAAGCATTAAAGGTTAGAGAATTTTCCTTAAAGCATAAAAAGTAGACCATGAATTTCTTTGAAAAGAAGTGTTTATAAGGAGAAAACCTATTTAGCCTTGTTAGCAAATTAACCAGAATTTTTAAAATATTCTACTTGTAGCTTATGTGCCATTAGATTAGAAAAAAATCTTTTTATTGAAGCATAATATAAATAGAAAATTTTTAAATCACAAATTTACAGTTCAGTAAATTATCACCAGGTGTACAAACCAGCATAAACCAACATCCAGGTCAAGAATAAACATTACTGGTACCTCAGATGTAACTTGATGTTCTTAATCACTATCCCTTCCCTTCTTTCCAAAGATAAGTCCTTTTTGACTTCTAAAACCCTAGATTAGTTTGGCCTTTCTAATTTTATAGAAAAAAAAAATAGTGTGTATATTTTTGTGTCCAGTTTTTTTCTCTCTCATTGTTTTTGTGAGATTCATCTATTTTGTTCCTTACAGGCTGTACTGCTTTCATTTTTTATTTGTCTGTGTGTGTGTGTGTGTGTGTGTATATACATACATATATATGTATGTATATACACACACATATATATATATATATTTATAGGTATATTTCATTGTATGAGTGAACCACAGTTTATTCTTTCTTCTTGCAATGAACGTTTGGATTATTTGTAGTTTGAGCCCATTTCTAAAAAGGTCACTATGCTTATTATATATATGTATTTTTTTATGCACATATGCATGCCTTCCTCTTTGATATATATTTAGTGCAAATGTTAGGTCATAAGGTGTGGGTATGTTCAAATTTAGTAGATACTGTCATTGTTTTCCAAATCAATTGAATCAATTTATATTTCTACTAGTAGTGTATGAGATTTCCTGTTATTTATTGTCAATTTGGTGGGAGTTCAATGGTATTTCTTTGAGATATTTATTTGTATTCTCTTGAACACCAGTGAGTTGTGTATATTATCACATCTTTTTAATCTTAGTCTAAAACAGATTTAATTTATGTACCAAAATTACTTATAGTTAGTAAGTTATAAGTAAGTATTTAATTTTGCCCTTTACCACTAGAGGAAAGTGAGAACTGTTCCTTACTACAGTGTACTGTAGGGCAATCAGCAACCATCAAAATGTTAATCCATTATTTTCTACTTTCTCATGTCTTCTCAGTAATGTGGTTATAAAAACAAAATGGTCCAAAAGTTTAGATTAAAAATTACAATTTTAGTAGGGCTCACATACTTAGTTGAGAAATAAACTATTTTAGGTAAATTGAATCCTTTTGCAAATATTAAACAATGTAGTTGCTTTGCTAATCAGTAATATTTGTCTCTGTGTTATTTCTTATGTGTTCCCTAGTTCCCAGATTCTAGGTCCTCAACCAGTTCCATGGGAATCACCTGGGCCCCATTTCAGATTTATGAATTAGAATCTAGGCATGGGTGGGCAGTGGTGACAGGGATGAGCACTGGAATTTGCATTTGCAAATAAGTTACCTACCTGATTTTGATTAGCTATCCACTATGGATAAGACATAACATGTTGATCTTGTTAGGCTACATCAACTAACTTCTATGTCCCATCAGATAACTGAACCAGGATCAAAGGGTGACATTGGAAGCAGTTGGGGAATGATCTGAAAGGAGCTCTCTATCAGTAAGAGGTGCTGAACAATCTGAACTAATGAGAGTTGTTCCTTAGAGATTTCTGCCTTGAATAGGAGAGATCATCATATAGACTGCCGAGCATACATTCTTCATAAACAAAAACAGAATGTGTGATGGTGCATACTATAACTGCCAAGCCAATAACTGCAAACAGACACCATCATGGACAGATACCACTAACACTGACTTAGTTCTTACATCTTCAAGTTTCTCACCTTTTCAAAATGCTACTTTTCTTAAATATAGCCAAAACCATGTGAATAGGCTTAAGCATTGAATCTCAATGAGGGTACTTGGCGTAATGCAACAGCAAGCGGAAGAATGCTTGAAATAAATTTCCATAAATATGAAGCAAGCCTGTCAATAAATTTAATTTCTGTCTGATTTAATAAAGGGCTAAATATACAAACATGAGAGTTATAAATTATGTTTTAATTTTCTTCACCTACTATAACTGTCGTACAGCAGGTTAAAGTTTATAAATTGAGATTTTTATCAGAGCTAATCTCATTTAACATCGCTTCAAAATTAGATAGCTAAAAGGAAATTGCAGCTTCTAAACACAAAGTGTGAGGTAGATCTAATCAAGTTCTTTTGCCTAAGATTATTGTATTATGAATTTCAATATTTTGAATGTTATAAATTATATTCACATATAAACACACATAAATACTTGCTTTTCAAAAGACTGAGGCAGAATGTCTAGTTACAAAGATAGATTGGTTATTGTATCATTAAATTGTTTTTGTTTTATTACATACACTAGGTATAGCAATATTTGAAGAAATCTTCTTTTGTAGTTGAGAAAATTATCTATAATGTTCATTAGGAAAGATGTTTTAAAACAAAAGCCTCACACTCTGTTGATGTTTTCCCTCTGACTGGGAAGTCAGGCTCTAAACGAGGAAGGAAACAATAGCCTAAACTTCTGTTTACTCCTTACCCATGATGGATCAGTTTCCCAGTTCACTTTTCTCTTGATGTTCCATGAGAGGCACATCTCTGTGTTTGCTCACCTGCCAGGGCATTCGAAAATACTGGGCCTGTTCTGCTGTGTGTAGAGGGTGACTTCTTCACACCACACAAAGGGCTGATGCAGAGGCTGGGTCCCCCACCCACCAGACACTACTCTGTTCTCGAGATGAAAAGAAGTACAAGGAAAGGAAACAACAAATGATGCTTAAAGAAATCTTGAGTATTTCTGCTCATTTCAGAATAGTTATAGTGCCCATTAGAAGGAAATGAAGGAAACTTGTTAGCTTAAACTTTAACATCCAGAACCAAAAGAGTTTCTCAGTTAGCATTATATCAGTATAACTTAACATTTTTTTTTTTAGCCAGATGAAATGGTGTGTGGCTGGCAAAAAGAGAAATCAATAGCATTATTAAAGAATTCTAGTTACATGTAATTACAAAGTGATTTTGTAAGCTAATCTACTTATTATTAACCATTTTTTATATTTAGATGTTTTCATTAATTTACTTATTTTTGTATTTCTTTAAGAATTGACTGTTTTTAAATATTAAATGAAATGGCAACATGTATTGTGACTGAAAAAAATCATATAGTATAATTTCTTTTTCTCTGGTGTGCGTTCTTCCTAGATGTTTGTCACCACTACTGTGTGAATTCTGAATCCTGTACCATCAGGGATGATGGAAGTGTTGAATGTGTCTGTCCAACACGCTATGAAGGACCAAAATGTGAGATTGACAAATGTATAAGGTGCCATGGGGGGCACTGCATTATAAATAAAGACAGTGAAGATATATTTTGCAAGTAAGTGAACATCCAGCTTAATTATAAAAGCATTTGAACCCAAAAGGATGTAGCAGTTCAACAATAAACATGAAAAGAATGTAAATTATTTTTATCCTAAAATTCTTTTAGTGATCATTTCATCTTTGTTTGTTTGTTTGTTTGTTTTTGGTTGTAGATAAAATTCAGTTCATCCCAATTGACTGAACTTATTCAACGCCTATTTTGTGCAGCTGGGGAACATGAGAATTCATCATGTACTCATGTAATGATGTGGTCAGATTATTATATATATAGAATATTCCTAATAGTAAGCAAGAAATAGTGAGATGCAACATACCTTGAAAAATCTATATGCAGTATCCCTAAATTAGAAGAGCTGAGACTTTTGTTTCATTATTATCATTTATAGTAAGTGTTTACTTTTCTGTTGTTAGAAAATGTGCCTGTGGGGGAGGAACAAAAGACTTGTCTAATGGAAATACATTTTTTAATTTAGGTTTTTAATTTGACTTTAAACATTATAGTCCAAAATAAGTAGAAGTAATAATGTTCCCTAAGAGGCAACTATAATAAAAATTTCCAAGTTAGACTTTGGTTACATTGCCTTTTGCCCTTTGGCTTTAAGATCAAGAGAATGGAAAACAGAATTTAAAAAAAAAGAAGAAAAGAAAGAGAGAGAGGAAGGAAGGAAGGAAGAAGAAAGGAAAGAAAGAAAGAAAGAAAGAGAAAAAGAAAGGAGAAAGAAAGAAAGAAAGAAGAAAAGAAAGAAGGGAAGAAGGAAAGGAAGAAAGGAAGAGAGAAAGAGGGGCGCCTGGGTGACTCAGTCAGTTAAGCATCCATCCAACTTCAGCTCAGGTCATGATATCACGGTCGATGGGTTCGGGCACCGGATAGGGCTCTGTACTATCATAACAGCTCAGAGCCTGGAGCCTGCTTCAGATTCTGTGTCTCCTCTCTCTCTGCCCCTCCCTGGTTCGTTCTCTCTCTCTCTCTCTCTCTCTCTCTCAAGGAATAAACACTAAAAAAATTAAAAAAGAAAAGAAAAGAGATCATGGCAGCTAAAGGGCAATGCCATTCAGTTTCTATCGTGAAACAAGTTTATGCCACTGAGGTTAAAGATCAGTCCTTACTCTGAGCTTCTTTCAACAACCTCTTAAAAGAAGAGCCTTTAAAGCACTGGACTCTATCGCTTGCCTTGGTTAGGAGTATAATAAATGAGAATATGAGATGGAAAGCGTGCTGTAAAGTGTTCATGCTGTGGCTTCCACCGAGACAGCTCTGCGAGGGTGCCAGCCCTGAGTTATGTCGCTTTGCCAAACAAGGCCCAATAAAATTTTATTACAGACAGCGACAGTTTTTTTCTTTTTTATTTACTCTCATTTTAGAATTTACTCTAATGATTTGTGTTATAATTATGAATGACATTTACTCAAACCCTCAAATTGGGTCATTTGAAAGTACATTATTTTTTAAGTAAAGTAATTGAAAATATGACTAATTATAAATATGTGCCTTTGATAAGTATATAAAAGCAAATGCATTTTCATATAAACTACCAAAATCATGTTTGCTCACTAAGCTCATCAGCTCTTTGTGATGAAACTTTATCATGACAGAACTTTGTTTCCATTAGCGGGTGTACGTTTTTCTTAATGTCCAGCGCACTGCATCAGAAATGCACTCTAGGGGAGTCTGGGTGGCTCAGTTGGTTAAGCATCTGACTTCAGCTCAGGTCATGATCTCACAGCTTGTGAGTTTGAGCCCCATGTCAGGATCTGTGCTGACAGCTCAGAGGCCTGGAGCCTGCTTCAGATTCTCCCTCTCTCTCTCTCTCTCTCTGCCCCTTCCCTGCTCACTCTCTGTCTCTCAAAAATAAATAAAGACATTAAAAATATTTTTTTAAAAAAAGCACTCTAGGGTCTTGCTTACAACTCCATTCCATTCACACAGGAAATAATAGACTCTTATCTAAGACAGGATATGAGTTGCAATTTCCTTCCCACTTTACCTTGAAAAAGCTCAAGAAGAGATACACACACCATTTCCATTACAAGGGGGAGGTCCATGTGAAGAAAGAAGGGCAGACTCTTTAGGCTCTCAGTACAGCCTACTATACAGAGGAAATTGACTTCACCAAGCTAGAAACACCAGAGCCTCATATCCTGACTTGGCTGTGGAGATCCAACATTGTAGTTCTTGACTCATAAAAGATCCTTTTGGAAAAGTATGTGTCAGATGGATAAATAAGAGTTACTGACAACAAGCAGACAGTGGAAGTTTAAAACCAGGAGTATAATATTTGGTCATTATAGGCTGCATAACATCTAAGCATGATAATACAAACAAGATTCGGTAGTCTGAAACTTATTAGACAAGTTTGTTTTCATTTTTATGATACTTTTCTTCTTGGCATTAAATGAAGTTTACAGTGGTGCTAGAATTTCTGTCACACAGCTAAATAACTGATACCAAAACAAAGCCACAACTGAGTTAAAGTAAATCTTTTACATAAATAGGAAAATTGAAGCCTCCATGTATTCATGTGATTCCAAATAGTCAGGTGTGTTTCTAACACACAGTCTATGAGCTGTCAACTAGAATAGATACTCTGTCAAGGATAATAAGTATATTCTTTAAAAATGGAGCTAATTGTATATTTTTCTCTTATGTGGAAATCTAAGTAAATATTGATGAAGAAAGGATCATAATTTTGAATAGCCTAAATAATACCTTTGCAATGTCCATTGTTATGGGAATTTTTTCTCTGTACTGGACAACTGGTAATTAACTTTTGGAAAGTGATGTATCACAAACTGTGTGTGTGTGTGTGTGTGTGTGTGTGTGTGTGTGTGTCACACTTGCCTCTAAGAAATAAAATGATGAAAACCCATGTTAAAATATGAGCTGAACTCTGATGCATTATAATGATGAGTAATTTTTACTTTATATTTGAAATATATACAAATTTCTGTCTTCAATTTAGGATTCAAACAAAACCTTTAGAAAGAGAAAGGCAACATCTTTTATAACTCTTGTTAGAAGGAGTTTAAAAGCAATGAGTAGGATATTTTTATCTTTAAAAGCTGATATTTGGTGTATAGTTATCTTTTTTTCTCAGAAATTCTTTAATAGATAATGAGCTATTTTTTCACTTTGACATTGTCCTTTTGATAGAACAGAAACTATAACTTTCTGCTCTTTGATTTTCAATGAGGCTGAGATGGAGGGCAAGGAACATTCTCCCAGATCCATTAAACCTATCAGATACCAATACTGTTAAATGTATACTTGACTCAGTGTCCATATTTACATGCCTATAGATTATAAAGGCATTCTCTGTTAAGTCTTGTAAACTTTAAACTGCTTCCTCTCCATGTTTGGTTCTACATTCACATATTTCCATTTTATATCCAGTACATAGTTGACTCATTGCTTCTGTTCATCTTGAAAAGAAATGTGATTTTAAAATCTAGGCTCTTAAAAAAACATCTTTAAATTAAACACCTGGGAAAGTAATAAGCTGTGTGGTGTATTTCCTGCATCCTTATCACCTACATGCCATAAAATAAATATTCACAGAATAAATTAACCAGGACCACCAAGTAATCATTTCAGGCATCCAACCGATGGATAGATGGATACTCTTTGATGGGTGTAACACAATAGAAATCCATCGTGGAGACTGTCAAAGTGATCAGTGATATTGCAACCTGATTTATGTGTCATGCTTATGTCCAGATTTATTGTGACACCACTGATTGCTTCATAGCACCTAGTGCCAACATGGTCTTATAATCAGAATAGTGGCACGATCTGTTGTAATTCTGATTTGGGCCAAGGCTTGTATAAATCTATTACCCTACTTCTCATTCAAGAGACCTGATGATAATTTGGAATGACTGTGCACTTTTGTCTGTCCCCCCCAATAATTTTCAGTGTCCAATATAGTAGTATTTATTTAGATAAAAATATAACACAGCAAATAAGAAATTTCTGTATTTTTCCTATTTTAACTGAGCTTGGGTTTTTTTGTTTTTGTTTTCCATGTAGCATAAACCATGGTGTTTATTCTTATCTCAGACAGATAATGTGCTGTAAATTAGAATCCTTCCATAAGAAAACCTACCTCCTTACCCTATTGCCAAATTATGTATTGTTCCTATAACATTTCTATTTTTACAATGAACTACCCATGATCTTGTGTGTGTGTGTGTGTGTGTGTGTGTGTGTGTGTGTGTGTTAGAATAAAAACATTGACTTTAATTACAGTACATAATCGAAGAGAAAAGGCGACTACCGGATAATCTTATACTTTCTTACAAAATCTGGAATCTGAAACTCTTAACAGTGTTTTTGGACCAGATTTTCCAGTTTACAACAGATAGCTGAAGCATTTGCTTCCAGAATATTTGATCATGTGGTTTGTAATTCACACTGATGTCACCAAACCCTAGTTAAATGAAAAGGGAATAAGATACAAATGCTGATGTCTCCCTGCAGTGTAAGTGATAGACATTAGAGCCTATTTTTTTACACATATCTCTAACTATATTAAAATTTTATATTAAGCAAGTGGGTTGAAAATTTAAAAATTACCAAAAGAAAAAAAATTGTTATCATTTTGTTAAAAAAAAAATCTTTGCCTCCAGGAAGTCTGTCTTTCTGAAAACTTACTTTTAGCCAGGCACACTCCATTACTTCTCTATGATGAATATTCTTATCTGCAGAGAGTTTATGTCAGCTTTCGACAATAATGATGCCACTAACAATGAGGTTTCTTTTTTCCTTTGTTGCTGCAGCTGCACTAATGGAAAGATTGCCTCTAGCTGTCAGTTATGTGATGGCTACTGTTACAATGGTGGCACATGCCAGCTGGACCCTGAGACAAATGTACCTGTGTGTCTGTGAGTATTATATAACTTTGTGGGCTTGTTATAGTATGACTTTGTATGTACATGGAATCCTTCTTCTATTGTTCTCCTCTCTTGGAGTAATACATTTTAAATGAATGTTTCACGGACATCTCTGATCAAGTATTGTCCCTCATTGGCTCATGTGCTACAGAATCTCCTCCTTCATCAATTTGCTAGTGATTTCATAAGGAAGAGCTCATTCAGTTCTTAGCATCATACCCATTGAAGACATTCATAGATCTTTGAACTTGGAAATGCCAGGTAAAATTATTCTAATTTCATTGACCTTATTTAGATATGTGAAACCCAGACATAATCATATTTATGTATACTTGGTATTTACAGCTATCCTTTTAAAAAGAAACTGTGGTATTTTTTCAAATGTATAATGATGTTATTTGATGTTTATATCAGGTTTAGAGTGTTGTATTATGTAAACCTATTAAGCCCCTGTCTCCTTTGGAGTACATTAACTTGAATCTGGGTTTCTGAACATTTAGAAAGTATTGGGAGATTCTCTGCTCATGAGAAAAATCTAGAATTTAATATTTTCCCTCTTAAATACCTGACAGTCCAGAATGGACAACTTGAAATAAAACCATTTCACTTATGTGGTTTCTATTTTGAGTTTTCTTTGATCACTGCTTGACTAGAAGGATAATGCCCACATATGATCCATATCCACGATCTGTCCCCACCTTGTCAGAGTAGCATGTGATGAGTGTGAATGAGAGAGAAATGGACTTACTTGACAAAGTTTGATTCATATGTTACTATCTCTGTATGAAATGAACTTGAAACATATTTAGAAAAAAAGTCAGCCGCTTTATTTAGCTGTATTTTACTGAAATTCTGCAGATGCTCTGTGGGGTTTAAAAGTCAGCGCTGTGACCAGAAAGAGAACCCTTGTGATCACTACTGTCAGAATGAGGGGATTTGCACTTTAACTGCGTTTAATGAGCCGAGATGCAAGTAGGTTTAACCTTCCACTTACCACTGCGCTTCGTGTGACATCATTTCAGGCCACAGTTCATTGGTTTAAATCATGAACATCCACATGCATTTCACAGTGTATACTTAATCTCGGGGCTCATCTGTGTCACACACACACTTAACCTTTGCTTCGCTCACCAACAAGTGTATGCACCACAGTCAGCTAGAGTGTCTAGAAATATAATGGAGGGAATGAGAAAGCTCATGGAACTGTCTAATGAAAACACATTTGCTAGAATAGTGGCTTTTAATTAGAGAAGTGCAGAAGCAGGTGTTCTTAGACTCTATTGCTATAGTCTATACTATATTTGGAATGGTGGCTTTTGTTTAGTAACTGACTTTTAATTTCAAGTACTGATGAACCAATACATTATTTTGTTTCCCAAAATTTTACTGAGAACAATTACACTTACAGAAGAAATAGGTATGTGGTAAAAATTTTGTTTCCTCATAGTTTAAATCTTTTTTTTTTTTTCCTGACTCAATTTGTCAATAAAAAAATAAACTCATTTCCTCCGAGAAATTTCAGAGACCACCTTTGGGGTCAATGTTCATCACAATGGAAGTTATTTTTGCATTTTTCACTTGAGCTTTAAAGATAGATCATATCCGTGATCGCCTTTAATACTCAATGTCATAAACAGAGGCTGTGATTGGTATCTAATAGCTCCATGGTGGTGTCAAAGTGTACTTAGAAATGGTCTTTAAGCACAAGTGTATTGACACTCAGTTATTTCATTATCAGAACTCTATAGTTGTGTTCACAAAGATCTATTTTGTTATTCAAGAAAATGTTATTCTTTAGATTATAGTCCAAAAATATGGGAAATGACTGAAGTAATCACATAGGGAAAAATGGTATTCTTTCTTTTTTCCTGAAGATATTTGAATATGTTAAACTAATATCCCTATGTAAACTACATCCAAAAATATCTCTTTAAATTTTAGTCTACAAAATGCGTATAGACGGATCTGTTGAGGCATTGACGGACTCCTCAGCTCATACTCAGGTTTGTACCTTGTGCACATGAAGACAAGAGGAGACTCTTGTTCAGTTCTGCCTCTACCTGGATCCATCCTAAATTTCTTCAGTCATTCAGCAAATATTAATAGACCCCGAAAGTATGCTAAATCCTAGACAAGTGAAGATGAATGAAATTTAGCCCCCATCATTAAGGAGCTCATTAATTATTGGGGTTAAAATATCATAAACAGCTAATTAACCTTTAATAATGTAGGTGTGGCCACAGGAAAAAGAGAGGGCAATGGACTCTTAGCAGGGCAAGTGATTTGTTCACAATGAGAAATGAAAGCTTTACAGAAAAAGGCAATCTTTTGTGGTTCTTGTAGTTCATGAAATTCAGTAAGGTTGGGAATAGCATTCTGAAAAGAAAGAATAACATAAGTAAAGACATGGTTGTGAGACTTAATGGCCTATTTGGGGAGCTGTGAGTGGTTGAACATAGCTAGAATGAAGGGTGACTGTAGTTGGGAAGGAGAGGGGATTGAGGACACAAAACTGGAAAGATGAGTTGGGATCCTATTTATGTCAAAGTTAGGGGATTACATAGGATCCCAAAAGGAATGAGTAGCCAAAGAGATTTGAGGCAGAGGCTTGAGCTAAAGGAATTGGCTTTTGAAGGTGATGCTCATTGGCATGTGGGGGAGAGCACTGGAGATCAGCTGCAGAGACCCCATAGAAGATTTGGAAATCCTTGAGGAGAAAAGTGATGAGAGTTTCAACCTGGACAGTGCAACTGGAAGGAAGAAGAGCAAGGTCAGGAGATTCATGGATATTTCAGAATTAATAAGTCCAGAGTGAGCCTTGACCAAGCATTGATCTAGGTACTCATGTTACTTCATTTCTAGGATACCGGTAATGCCTGTTCTGGGGCCGAGTCTTCATTTGTCTTGTCTCTCTTGCACTATGTCCAGGAAAAGTACAAATAACATTTCAGACTCACCCTCCTTCCTCCCTACAAATGGGCCTAGAACATGCCTGCCCTGAGAATGCTCCAGTGTCCCTAGAATCAATATCACTCATGGGCACAGCAGCTCACAATAATGTTCTGTTCCATTTTTTACTCTTACCAAGTTTCATCAGAGGCACCTGACCTGTTAAGGTCTATAAGACTTATTCACCTATAAGACTATTTCATAAACACAACAAGGAAAAAAATACATTAATGGAAAGGTTTATAAGAAAAATATTTTACTTTTGTGTATCTTTGTCTACATTTGGTTTTATGGAAATTCTGTCTGTGCTTTGGTTTTTTACTATCTAAGATTTATTCTGATGGTAGCAGTAATGCTTACTGAATCTCTCAAAAAAACTTAAGGTATAAAAGAAGCAAAATATAGGTAATGATATTCTGCTATCATCCATTCATTAATTCTTCACCAAATGTTTATTGATAACCTGTGATGAATGAGACCCTGTGTAAATTTGGAAGGATAATTAATAACAGCTAACCAACTTAGCAAATATTTTCTGCCAAGCACTGTGTTAAGCGCTTTATATATTTTATGTGAAGCTAGAATATTATGCTATTGTTATTATTGTGATTATCATTATTATCATCATCATGTAATTACTATCCCCATTTCACAGATGGTAACACTGATGTTACATGCTAGGAACCAGTGGATACCTGAAACTCAAACCATACTTTGATTCTAAAATTCATACCTTGGTTATAACTCTTATGCTGTACTGCTTTATGTTGTAGTAACTTCAACATGGTTTTTACCTTTGAAGAGCTTAAACTTTATTTTGGTAGATGAATGGGTTTACAAAACTTAAAATCCTATTTGACAATTGTAATAATTAAATAGATGATGGAGATTAAGGAGGGTACTTGTGATGAGCACTGAGTGTTTACGTAAGTGACGAATTACTAACTTCTACTGAAGCAAATATTATACTACATGTTAACTGGAATGTCAATAAAAATTTGAAACAAAAAAGAAAAAAAAAGAAATATGACTAAAGTGTTGTGGGAAAACATTTCAATAGAGATCATTTCATGATTACTTGTAGAAGAGAGAAAAGCTTTATAGATGAAGTGATATTTTCACAGTATTATGGGGAAAAATTGTGTAATAGTTTTACAGATAGGAAATGGCTGAAAAGCTTCCTTAAAGAGGAAAAGTTCTGAAAGTAAGGCAATGTTTGTTGAGAACAGAGCACATCCTACACAGCAAATTGGGAAGAGAGAAGACTAGAGAGATATGTTGTGGCCAATTGGCGAGGTACATTTTATGCCATGACACAAGAGTGGGTTTACAAAATGAAGAATAGAGGATTAAGGATGGATTCTAGGAAATATCACTGTTTGATACTGTGTTATAGAGGAATCAACAAAAGTAAATGAGAAGAAATGGAAATTGGAGGGAACTCGTCAAAGAGTAGAATCCTCCAAGTCAAAGGAGTAGAGAGTGTCAAAGAATATCAACTCAAAAAAAGGAAGGAAGGAAGGAAGGAAGGAAGGAAGGAAGGAAGGAAGAATATATGTCAACTCCAGAAAGTTTAAGGAGGATGAGAATTTTAAATGGCTTATTGGATTTTGCCATTGGATGGGCATTAAGGGAGATGTTTTGAAATCTCTATATGACAGGAGAATATTAAGCCCTCTGGATATCTTTCTAGTAGTCGATTCTTCTTATAAGGGGAGCTTTTTGGAAACACAGATTTCAGCCTCAGATTTCAATTGGAAGTGGTCATGTACCTTTAATGAAAAGCTAGTATGTACTATTTCATCTAAAAGCCTTACAGGAAACAAAAATTGCTTTAAGAGATAAGATATAGTGCTTGCTTTAGTTTGGTTGGTAGTACATTTTTCTTTTTTTCGTAGAGTGGAAAACTATTTGAATGTGCAGAATTTACACACATTTGGAAAGTCTATATGAAGTATTCAGATCTATGAAGGTGACAGGTTTTTTTTTCCACATAGAAATTTTATTACTGTATCCTTCAATTTAAGGAATAGATTTGTTTTTTGAAAGCCTTCACTTTTGTCTCTTGATGGCCATTTTCACTTATTACTATGTGTGGAGGAAAAAGAAAACTCCACAGAAAAGCCTACACAAAAATAAGATCTAGGATATTTTTATGCATATTTGGAGAGAGTATTGATATTTTTTAAAGTAAGTATATCGCATAATGTTAAAAACCAAATTTAAAAAATCTAATGTGTGCTATTTTGACAATACTATATAAATTTTGTTGTGAGGATTAGAAATTATCAATAATGTGAAAAAGTGTTCAATTCAGTATCAAGTTAACTATGTCCTTCTACCTCTAAGATATCTTGCTAGGGTCAGACTTTTATTTGTATTGGGTTTAACTTTCTTTACAACATAGACTTACTTCCACAGCATTATCTTCCAGCAGTATTTACAGTACATTTCATCTTCCAATAAAATCATGTTTATAGCTACTCTACTTCTCCTACCGCTACTCCTATACTTATATAGACGCAAGCATACATACAGCCTTGCCCCATAACCACAGGACCATTCCTCTCTTACGTGTCTTCACTCAGTTCATTGAACTGAAATGCTTCTCCTTTTTTTCTGCTTACCTCTTATTATCCCACTAGTCTCAACTCAGATATCATCTGTTTGTGCATATGGTAGTGAATAATAAATCTTAATTGATTCGGCTTAACTGAATTTCTCAAAAGGGAAGAATCAAAATTTAGTGAGGAAAAAAGTATTTTATAACATGTAGTATATATTTATATATTAAATATTATATATGTTTATATATAATTATATCATTAGTTGGAAGCAGAACCAAAAGGTGTGTGTGTGTATGTGTCAAAGAGTAGAATAAAAGTCATATACATATATTTTATATATATTTTGAAATATTTTTATGTATTCTAGAGAGAGAGAAGAGAAAGAAAAGAGGGAGAGAGAACCAGGAAATTCACTGGTGTAATATAATTCAATCGAAATCCAAAGGTCTGAGAAACAAGGTAGCTGATGATATAAGTCCGAGTCCAACATATCTCTCTAGTCTTCTCTCTTCCCAATTTGCCATGTATGATGTGTTCTGTTCTCAACAAACAACGCCTTACTTTCAGACCTTTTCCTCTTTCAAGGAAGGTTTTTAGCTGTTTCCTATCTGAAACCAGGTGTTGATGTCTGAGGGCAGGAAAAAAATGGATGTCTCAGCTCAAGCAGGGATAGTGTATTTGCCTTTCCTGTGCCATTTTGTTCTATTCAGACATTCAGCAGATTGTATGATGCCCACCCTCATGGTTAAGGGAGATCTTAATTTACCAATTAAAATGCTAATCTCTTCCTGGGACACCTTCACAGACACACCCAGAAATAATGTTTTACCAGCTGAGCATCTCTTAGCCCCGTCAAGTTGTCACATAAAATTGTAAATTTTGCTCTTTGTTACTGTTATGAGCTGGACTGTGTCCCTTCCAAATTTAGGTGTTGAAGCTCTAAGCCTCAGTACCTCACAATGAGACTGTATTTGGAGAAAGGGGCTTTAAAGATGTGGTTAAATTAAAACAGGGTCCTTGGGGTGGCCCTAATCCAGTATGACTTGTGTCCCTGTAGGAAGAGATTAGGACATAGAGATACACACATGCACAGAGAGATGGATTCTATATGGCTGGTGTCTTTATAAGCAGAGGATATTAGGATACAGGCACACAGAGGAGGAAATCATGTGAAGACAGGAAGAAAATGGCCTCTACAAGCTAAGGAGAGAGGCATTAGAAGAAACCAAACATGCCAACACCTTGATCTCAGACTTCTAGCTTTCAGAGCTAGGCTCCACAGCAGACCCATCCCACTGAAGACTAGGAAGATATTGAAATGTACTAAAAAACTTCTCCTGGGTATAAATAACCAGTGTTTAAGGACTCAAGAAAAATATAAGACAATGAAGAAGTCAGGAATTACTCCCTTTAGAACTCTTCTTCCTGGGGTGCCTGGGTGGCTGAGGCAGTGAAGTTTCCAACTTCAGCTCAGGTCATGATCTCACAGTTCATAGGTTCGAGTCCCGTGTCAGGCTCTGTGCTGACAGCTGAGAGCCTAGAGCCTGCTTTGGATTCTGTCTTTCTCTCTCTTTCTCTCTCTCTCTCTCTCACTCTCTCTCTCTCTCTGCCCCTCCCCCACTTATGCTCTGTCTCTGTCTCTCAAAGATAAATATTAAAAATTATAAAATAATAAAAAATAACTCTTCTGTTGTCTGGATTTTGAATGCATATTCAAATCCTTATTCTGCTCACATGGGTCTTCTGTATTGATGGTACATTTGTTGGCTGGTACCATCACTATCAAAGTGAGACAGACAGTAAGGAAGTTCTGTTGATTCTACAAGATAAAGTGGAAAGAAAATGGGTTTTAGAGTCATGCTTACCTGGATTCATATAGTCCTTCCTCCAGTTACTTTTGGTGTGGCCTAGTGGCCAGTCTAAACCATAGATTTTTTTCTTCTTTAGGAAGATAAATCTAGCATGTATATATAAAAACCATCATAGGAAAGAGATATTTTCTGAGCACACTTATTCTGAAAATGTGTGTTTAGAGCCACCTGACCTTTGTTTCTGCTTGGGTGTGACCATGACTACAGATCCAGACTTACTGTTAGCTATTATTTTTAAATCTTGGTGATCTAACACTGTGTACATGGTTTTATTTTAGGTAACTTGCTTAAGTATTCTTGGATATCCCAAACTCTAGTTCCTGTCTTTGGCAGGTGGCTCTTGGCTGAAATCTCAACATTGTAGTTAGAATAGCAAAGATTTGAAAATTCTATATTTGTTTTTTGTACACATTACATTTTTTATCCAACTTTTCTTCATACTATGATTTTTTCTGAGAAATCATTCAAGGTTTTCTGTACTCCAAAAGATATCTTGTCAACTTTGTCCATTTGGACAGACTTCGGTATTTGAAAATGATGTAAAGAATACCTTCTCAGAGTAGAATAAAAGAACTCCTCAATGTCAATATTAAATACATTTTCATTGTGTTATTATTTCTATTAGACCATAAATTTTAATTTTAGAAATAAAAGTTAGCAATACTTTTTCAGAATGTCCATATTTCCTAGTAACAACCATTATTGTACTTTATTTCTGTTCATTCAGTTTCTTGATGCAAATATATACTTGAAAATGATCATATACTAAAATAAGATCACATGATAGACACTCTTTTATATTTATTTATTTTTCAATACATTCAGCACATCATTCCATATCAATGTATATAATTAGATGCTTTTATTCTTAGTGGTTGCCCAGCGTTCCACTGTGTTGTTCCCTACTTTATTTAATCAACCATATATCATTCAATTATTAGATGTGTGATTTAGTTTTTTTGCTTTATCCTTTTGTTAACTATTTTTTCCAAGGATAAAAAAAAACATGCTTTCTCATTAGTTTTCTCTGATTAACACACAGAAGTGGAAATACTGGGTCCAAAAGTACAGACTTTATGAATGAAACTAGGTATGATTTTGAGCAAGTGACATTGTGTCTTTGTGTCACATTTTTCTTGTTTGTAAAGTGATATGTTTGCACTAATTGTTCACTTATACTAGGTCTATAAGGTACAATATATTTAAATCTGGTCCTATTTGAATTTTTGTTTACAAACTGGTTTAAAATTGGATTAGTCACAACCACAGATACAAATTCTCCCTAAATCTCTAAAATATCTATGAAGATATTGAGAAGACAAAATTACACATTAGCAGCAAAATTAAGAATAGAAAATCTGTTAATACTATGCAGTAACTGAGGAGCTGATCATAAAATTTTTGGTTCACAATTAAATATTTGTGTTCAGTTTTTCTCTATGGTTTTACAGTTTATTTTCTGATACTTTAAAATAATATACCAGGATAGAGCTAAGTAGATGAGTAGCCTAGTAAGGCCTAAGTGCAAAAGAGATAATAGTTCTTTCCACATATTTCTTATTATAACCCCTAGTCTAGTATATCCGAAGTCTGTAAGAACCAGAATCTCAGGTGTCTGTCCCTTGATTGGCTCATATTTTTCCCTTTTAGACAACAAAAATACTGCTAATCTTCGTATCCATTTATCAACAAATATTTACTGAGTACCTCCTATATACCAACAATATCCTAGGCACCAAAGGATTTTTCAGTGAACAAAACACACAAAAAAATGGTTACCTATTATTGGTTGAATTTGGGTAATGTTTACTTTTTAAAAATAGTTTTCTATGTAATTCATATTCTTTTTCAAAAACAAAAGAAAAAATCCAGTTTTTAAGTTATTTGTATCATCTGAAAAGGGAGAACAGAAAGGATCTAACTGATAGTGCATTGCTTCTGAAATCATATCAATTCAGGCACTGTTTTGAAAATGGCAGTATGGCAAAACTCCAAGACATTTCTTATAATATATGTTATTGCTTCTTGCCCATAGCAAGAACAGTTCTCCATTTGGTCAAAAACAAGATAGCAATGTTAGTTTTTATGTTTTACTTCTTCATTTCAAACAAAAGCTACAAATAACATACTGTGAGCATTTTCCCCTAATCCATTACTTTTTCCTTTTTCTTTTTTTTCTTTTTGGTTTAGTTAGATTTATATGGGCATCTGTTTTTTCATCTTTCTTAGGAAAAATGGTTTTCCACGAAATTATCTCCTTTCCTTGATCACTCATGTGAGTGTGTGTGTGTGTGTGTGTGTGTGTGTGTGTGTGTGTTTACATTTTTCATGCTCCTCTATGATATTCCATATCTTATGGCTAGAATTGACCTCTCATCTGTGTGTGGCCTTTGGACATGGAACATATTTCTATGAAATTGGCCTGGGAATGCTGCCTGTTGTACACTCCATGGCCTCTTTAAATTTATGTGTCTGTTTCTCTCTGGCAGATTGTAAATTCCTTCAAGTAAGAAGTTGTATCTGATTTATCTGTTTTGCCCCAATAGCTAACACATGTTCTGCATGTAGTATGTTCTTAACTAATGCTGCTAAAAAATAATGTCTTGGTGCCTATATTGTATTGTGAGCTCTGACAGCCTGTGATATGATCATCTTTCTATCATCATTGTAATACCACATCTTACTTTGTTATTAAATTTTCAAAAACTGCAAGAGTTAGAAAAAGATAGAAGAGTGATTTTATCATGATTTTTTATTCTCTTTTTCGTCTTTATGATACCATCTAAAGCTGCCCCAGGGTGTTTCCTAAGGGCTCTGGAACCCAGGTTAAATAGCTTTCTATAGAGAACTGAACAGGCTTAAATTCACCATCTTAACTTATTAGAAGAACACAATTTTATTCATTTTTGTTCTCTCTCCTCTTTGCCCTTTGTTTGCTCACTGATTTTGCTCTGGGAATCTCTATCAAAAATGGAGAGAGAAGAGGAAAGTAAGATATAGCCCCTGCCCTCGAGGGCCCCTGAGTCTATTTGAGGACAGAGATGATGCAAGAAGGAATATGGCAGGGGCTCTGGAGATTTGAGTGGTGTAAATAAATGATGCTTATAAAGGAGTATTGGACAGTAATAGTAGACAATGAAATAATTGTGAGGACCATGGAATGCTTAGCTGGAAATTTGAGAGTCATCAGTAGGGGAACACTGATAACATTTGAAATAGGAAGTATCACAGTCATAGGAATGTTTTAGAAAGGTCTTGGTGACATGGTGCTCCTCAGGAACAAGAAGCCATGAGTTTGAAAAAAACAGATTTTTAAAATGAATCCCAACTTGCAATGTAAAGGACAAAGGTACTTTTCCATTAAAAAAAAATGGTCTTTTTTAATTTTATTTTTTATTTGAGAGAGAGAGAAAGCAAGGGAGAGGGGGAGAGGGGGAGAGGGGGAGAGAGGGAGAGGGGGAGAGAGGGAGAGGGAGAGGGAGGGAGAGGGAGAGAGAGAGAGAGGGAGAGGGAGAGAGAGAATATGAACCAGGCTTCACTCTCAGCGTGGAGCCCAATGCAGGGCTTGATCCCATGACCCTGGGATCATGACCTAAGCCACAATTAAGTGTCAGAAACTCAACCCACTGAGCCACCAAGCCACCCCTAAAAAATGGCTTTTAAAAGTTGTTTGTGGTAAATAAGGCATACAAGGGCCAAGTATAGAGGACATTGTACGTCGGGATTGCAGTTTGTTTTGCTTATTTATAGTTTTTTCTACTCTGGCTCCTTTGTCATCTTACTATGGAAATGCTAATAGCATGTACTTCCTAAGACTTCCTAAGAAATATAATATATATACAGAACACAGAGTATTGTTCTTCAATGTAGTAAACATTAAAAAAAAAAAAAAACTTAAAAAGTAAAATCTTAAAGCTGCTGCAATACACCAGACATAAATGATCACAATCAGAAATAATTTGGGCTTCTAGGATTCTGAAGATGAAAAATAAAGTGCAGGATGTTTTTAAAGTGCTTATTATTGAAAATAAGGCAATATATGGCATAATTAAAAGACAAGTAGTTGATGATGGTAACTGGGAGGGGAACTACACTAAGTACAGCCCAGCTCAAGTCCTATTGAGAAAGAAAGGGCAGTGGGTCCGCCCTCCATTACCTTAGAAAACACACAGAGGAATTAGCTTTATAAACATTTTTGAAGCAGATTTTTAAAATGCAGAAGAATGCAAAATTAATATCTAAATACCAAAGGGACATTCATTAAGAGACCAATCTGAATTAGGCATTTCGTCATTTTCTTTGGTTTTGTGATTGTTCCAATCTAATTATTTTATTAAAAGTTCAGCATTATTTTCTAAGTCCTTAGGGTGAGAAACACATAAGGAAATGTACAGGTACTACGAAGGCTTTGTCAAGACTTTTGGGAAGAGGATAATGAGTTCTGTTTCTGTCACAAATTTTAAAGAGGTAGGAATTATTCTCTACCTCACAGCTAATTAAGGCTTTGGTTTCTGAAAACACTGGCCTTGCAGAAAGGAGACTACACACAAGGCTTACTCTTCTCCGGTCTCCCTGTCAGGCTGAGCAGCACTCTTCCATGTGGACCAGCGACCTTGTGGCCCCCATAGAGAATACTTGAGAAGAGCCCAATGTACTTGTCATGACTGATTTCAAACAGATCACAACTTTTCAGCAGGGTTATTGAGGAATTCAACTTTAGCGGCCTGTGTTGTCCACATTTCAAGAGTTAGGTCATCACACGTTCCTTATGTGCTTTCTGCCCCTTGGCATACTTTCAAATCACAAAATATGAGATGTGCATGTGGTTGGAGTAGTAAAGGCCAAGAAAAGCTGTCACATCAGTATCTATCCTTTATGATCCCTGGTAACAAGTTGTAGGTTGTCCCAGCTTTCACCATGCTTGACGTGCCATCGGGAAAACATGCAAAACAGATACATTACATCTTTCTGTACAAGTTTTAATTCCAGTTTTTGCTTTGAGAGTACAGGTGTCACTGCTTAGCAAAAAACACTTACTACCGAGTTATATATATTGTGCAGCCATTGTTTTAAAGCTTTGATGTTGTCACGTGATTTTCCCTTGATTTGGAGATACTTTCTTGGCCTTTCATATAATCAGCAAATCAGAATAACCAAAGAAACCAAACCCAATATAACTACATAATATTTTCATTTGTTAATGTTACCTCTGTTAACAGTTTAATTTTTTCTATTTAGACTGCTTTCTCCAGGTTTTACTGCTATAGAAAACAGTCACCATTTCAGATGCTTTTAACAACAAAGGCTTATTTCTTGTTCATATCCCATGCTGGAACAAGTCAAGAAAATGAGATCAATCAATCTTCAACCCAGTACTTGACCCCAAACTAATTATATACACATACAAGAAAAGGATCAGACACATATGGTTTAACTAGCATCATTGATTCAAGAGTAAAAACATAACGATTCCTCATACTACCATTATTCAAGAAAATATGTTCTTTCTCCTTTTTTGATAGTAAAATAGTAGCAGAAAGAAGTCATTTTGTTAAAAGAGTATAACACTTTAAGCCTAATACTTCTCCCTAATACTTTAAGCCTAATCAGAAACTACAATTACATAGATATTGGCCTGATATATACAATCTTTAAATTATATATATATATATATATATATATATATATATATATATATACACATATACATATATATATATACACATATACACACATATGATATATATATATATACACACATATATATGTGTGTATATATATATAATCAGTATGTCATTTAATCTCCCAAGAAAGCTTTTTTTTTTTTTTTTTCAGCTTTTGTAATAATCAACTTACCTTGAAAGTAAAATAAAAGGACGGATGAAGGGAAAATGTTTTGAGGCATAAAAGAAAAACATACAACATAGAAAAGTATCATATAAAGTAAAAGAGGAAGTGGATTTAAGAGGAAAACCAAGGTGACATCATAAGAGGCTATACTGTTGGGCAATGTGAGACAAAGCAGAAAGTATGGCTGTCTCCCACTATTATGAACTGAAAACTGAAATGGGCGAATTGCCTGATGATACATCCTTTGTGAGGAGGGGAGAATAGATTACAATAGAGTTCTGTTTGATTCCAAAATTCACACCTGCTGTTTGTGTCACACCATACCAGCACTTTAATTTCAAACAATAGTGTAAATTAATTGATTGAATTAAATTACATTTAATTGCATATATTGTGTATATGTGTATATATATATACATACATGTGTGTGTGCCTGTGTATTATATTATGCATATATATGGATATATATGTCATGTATATAAATATATATGTATACATATGTATACATATACATGTATACATATGTATACATGTATATGTATATATGTATATATATAATGTGTATCTATTCATATATATTTTTTCCATGGCAAAGTATTCATCAGGCAAGCCCTTCTAGAATTTGTGTCATGGAAAGAAAAGCATTTCTTTGTTGGCTGCATCCTGGGACAAGAACTGAAGTATCACACAATTTGTATCATTGAAGAAGTAAAAATTTTACATGCCCAAGTGGCTAGAATGTGATCATCTGATTTTATAAAGGGAAGAATTAATAAATGAAAAGGGGAAGGGAAGGAGAAAGGAAACAAAAAAAAAAAAAAAGGAAGGAAGAAAATATTTGCCTTTTACTGTGGTTCTTATATATAAAGTGTTTCACATAGTGGGAAATGACTGATCAGTAACAAGCTGAAAGCATGTTATTATGAATGGTGCTATATATTCTTCATAGAATAGATTATGGCACATGTATATGACACGTCTCTACACATGTGTAGTCAATCATACGTGTTCAACCATGTGTCCTCCATCCTTCATGAATTCATTCATTCATTTTGTCAAATGGCAAACATATTGATTGACCAGACATACACATTGACCATGTGCCAGACACTGTTCAACAAATGAGAGCATACAAAGATGAATAATAGTTGTCAATCAGTCTAGCATTGTCATAGGAAAATACACATTTAGATATTTATGAATGTATAGAGAGAGAATTTGAAATTATAATCTACCATATTCATGACTGTATATCAAATGCATAAAAATATTTTAACTACCCCCAGATTGCAGTTTTCTCCATAATGTAAAATATTACTATAATATTTTATAGGATTTTAGATTGATTAAAGACTTTTTGTCTTAACTTCCTGAATCAATTTTTAGCCCATTGCCTGCATAAACCTTCTCACCTTGTCAGAAATGTAATCTAACACTTGGATTAGGAAAGAAACGTGTTAATAGGCATCTTTCGTCATAAGGCCTCCAAAGTATTTGTCTGCAACATGCTTCTATAAATGTTGACAAATCTGGTGACTGTTGTATGACTAATTAACATTTACACAGGATACATAAATTTGTTAATTTATACTGAAGTTTGACTTTAGCAAATCATTCTCATATGCTTTATCTAAATTACTTGTTGTGTTTCTAAAACAATTAAATGTAAAAATATCTTTTGAAAGTTCAGGTCCTAGATTTTGAGGAAGGCTGAAATGTGGTAATTGAGAAGTTGACATCAATACTAAAAAAAGGTTCCTTAATCAAGTAGAAGTGTTTGATAGAAAGCTTTGGTGTTACCTTTTGGTGGATAGGTAGTAATCTTGTAAGTAGAACAAAGGGAATGCTGAAGTACCAAAAAGGAGAAGGCAATTTTTATATCAGAACCACTTTTCAATGATGTAGGCTATAAATTACTATGGTTAGCATCAATATCCCAGCACATGAGCACCACAATAGAAATTAAATATATTTTTTAGAGAATTAAAGTTATATTGGTCTTACAGACATTCACACATTCAAAACCTTGTGATAACACTTGCTGATCTCCCTACCATTGCCCCAAATTTGCATGGGATTAACATACCTTTAACAATACTTAATAAGTGCATTTGGATATATCAGACATCCTCATAATAATTTGTTTCAGATTTCACCACCCCGTACCACAGAATCTCTAAGAATTGGGAAGGGCCTTCATGAGTTTTTTTTTTTTTTTAATAGAAAAATTCTTTATTGTTTACCCTTATTTTGCGCTAGATCATAAAATATTCAGGTGGCAAACTAGTTACTTTGTGCACATGGCAGTAAGCATAGAGAATTCCACCCCCCCTACATACACACAGTTTAGTATGTTTTTAAGATGGTTGTGGGACTAGACTTTTGTCTTGGCAATGTATAGAGAGAGCTTTCTACATTACAGCGTGTATCCTGTTTTGTCTCCTACCTTTGGCTGTAGCATTATAACCACTGTTTCTAATGTTTTTATGACTTCAGTTACATCCATCATATTACTTAGTACTAATTTTATGATTAATCTTTTTTCCCTTTCATTTGGTGTATTCAGTGTATTCAGTGAAGTGGAAATTGTCCACACACTCTTAAAAACACCTCATACTTTTTAGATTTGCTTTATATAAAATTTTCTGGAAACTATCTAGATGATAAAAAAATTTCCATTACCAAAGATTTTTTTTAATGTTTATTCTGTCATCATTTCACACTTTGGTGGCCATTTTTGCTCAAGTGGTCTGCACATAATTTTATGTTTAAACATTTCTAACTTAAACCACCCAATCTTAAACGACTTCCCTTTCTGGATAATTTCTTGGCAAACTAGATTTGATCTTTTCTTTTATAACCCTCCTTACTTCTTAAAATAAATCACTTTAATCCATTCTGGGTTTTTTTTCATGCCCATTTCTTCAATTTCTTTTTCATTTTTAAAACTTTTCCTAAAATAATTGTTGGTCAGAGTATATTGAATATCTCATTTTATTTATTTATTTTTTTATATTAATATTTCTCAGAAAACAAGAACTCCTTCCTGGTGCACCTGAGTGGCTCACTTAAGTGTCCAACTCTTGATTTCCTCTTAGGTCATTTCTTGATCTCACATTTCTTGAGACAGAGCCCCGCAATGGGCTCTGTGCTGACCGGGCAGAGCCTGGTAGGGATTCTTTCTCTCCTTCTTTCTCTGCCCTTACCCCTCTTATGCTCTTTCTCTATCTCTCTCAAAACAAATAAAATTAACTTAAAAAAAAAAATTCTTTCTGACCAAATTCTCTTAGTATTGAAATAAAATTAGTTTTGTCTTACTAATTTTATCAGTACTAGGTAACACAATGATTTAATGGAATATTTTAAAACTATACATTATTCTAGAGTTGAATCAAGTATACTTATAAAAATAACATAAATTTAAGCTATGTTTCTTAAGCCTTCTGAAGAAAACAAAACAGGGTGAGACCTAGATGTTGCCATGTAGGAAGTAACAGTTAAATTAATAGGACTACATAAATGGAAATTGTAGTACAAAGCTGTATGTAAAAAATACCACATAAGTGAAATATAGTGAATAGCTTAGGAAGTTAAAATTGTATTCAGTATTAATATAGATGAATTTATAAATTATGGATATTTAAAGATATATTCGGCACATCTACAATATTTTGGAACCAACATAAAATTGTGAAGTTGATATCAAGAAGGATATAAATACTCTTTAATAACATGTGCCTCATTGTCACTGCTAGAGACAGAATGTTAAACATTACTGACCACAAGTGTGAACCAGTGTGGTAATTCCTACAATTCTACTAGTAAAATAATGCACAATTTCCTTTTGTGCAGATAATAGTTTGACTTTTTTATTAAGGAGCTGGTACTCTCCTGGGCATGAGGGAGTAAAGAAAAACATTTCTTCCTATTCCTGCATTGACTTAGAAGGATCATGGCATTGTCATAGAGAACAATGATGAAATCATAACACCACATTTTATTTCTACCAGTTATTAGCTATGCTTTTCTGGCAAATTATTTGAGCATGTACTTCCTCATTTCACACAGTGCATAATTTGAACTAGGCTATTATAGAAGTGAATAAGAGTATTTTTGATACGAATATACTTATCCTAAGATCTGGCACAAAGTTCAGCAAATGCTAATTAGATTTTTTAGGCAAAATTTCTCCTCAAAGTTAGGGCAGGGAATTTTTGAGGCATGTTACAAAAAAGAATCATTAGGTATATATGAAAAGAACTTTAGCTCAGAAGGTTGTGAAACAATAACAGATTAAAAGGTGTTTAACAGGAAAATTAACAAGTGAATACATAACTAAACATCTAAATATATAACATTTTTCAGTATTACTATCTGTGAGGAGAGGAGTACACAAGGTACTGGGAGCTACATAGAGATTTTCAAAGTTAGGAACACCATGCAAATGTCCTGTTGCCAACACCATGAGTAAAATTTGCAAAATTACTTGTAAAAAAATATTTGGCAAATGGCTTAATTTTTAAAAATTTCTTTACCTAGGGGTGCCTGGGTGGCTTAGTCAGTTGAGCATCTGACTTCAGCTCAGGTCATGATCTCACTGTCGGTGAGTTCAAACCCTGCATCAGGCTCTGTGCTGACAGCTCGGAGCCTGTTTCAGATTCTATGTCTCCCTCTCTCTCTGCCCCTTCCCCACTCATGCTGTGTCTCTCTCTGTCAAAAATAAACAAACATTAATTTTTTTTGTAATTTCTTTACATAATATATATGGCAATACTACAAAATAAGTCTGGTTAACAAAATGTAATAATATTTTTTATTTTTATTGAGGTTTTTGGAGCACCAAAATATGCATTCAAAACATGCATGGCACAAGTTTTGTAAGGCTTCCTTAATCCCTTTGTGTCATTGTTTCCCCTGTGAGATTTTTTTTTTCTTCTGAGTGTCTCAATCATCATGGTTAATAAGGGCAGCCTCATATATATATACGATATATATGGAGAAATACAATTCCAAATTGCTTTAAGGTTCACCTTTGAATTTTACTTTGGTCCGAAGAGTCCCATGACCTTTAAGTTTGATGAAAAGAGGGAGTAGTTATTAATCTCTTTATTTTATTTTGAAGTTCTCCCAAAGCAGGTGACTCAAGACATTTCTGCAAAATGACATTCGTAGACCATGTAAGTTGATCATTGTTACACAGAAAAAGGCAATATCTCAGATTTTAATACACCTTCAGTATTTTTTATCTGATGTTCTCAATTCTCGGTCACTCTACTTCTTCAGAGCCAGCACTATTTTGGACAGTTTAATTATATGTCTTATATCTATGCTTAAATGTAAAAACTGTTCCTTTTTAAAGATTATTTTTATACCCTTATATATGCCAAACTTATTATGATATTCCAAAAATGTTCACTCTTCTTCATTTGAATATCTGCTATACTATTCCTTTTACACAAAGTTATTTCATTGTGCCTCAGAATATTATAATTGAAAGAGTATATTGTAACTATACAACAATTTCAAAGAATTATTTTTTTCTTAAATTTATTTTTTTAATTTAATCCAAATTACATCCATATAGTGCAACAATGATTTCAGGAGTAGATTCCTTAATGCCCCTTTCATTCAGCCCATCCCCCTTCTACAACCCCTCCAGTAACTCTGTTTGTTCTCCATATTTAAGAGTCTCTTATGTTTTGTCCCCCTCCCTGTTTTTATATTATTTTTGCTTCCCTTCCCTTGTGTTCATCTGTTCTGTCTTAAAGTCCTCATATGAGTGAAGTCATATGATATTTTTCTTTCTCTATTTTCCCTTAGCATAATACTCTCTAGTTCCATCCATGTAGTTGCAAATGGCAAGATTTCATTCTTTTTGATTGCTGAGTAATACTCCACTGTGTGTGTGTGTATAAATATATATATGTGTGTGTGTGTGTGTAAATATATATACACACACACACATATATATACATATATAAAATAAATGAAATATAAAATATGTTGTAATTAAGTCTATTGTATACATATAGGTATAATGAAAGTGGAAGAATAAGATTAAGAAAAGAATGCAGCAGTTAATTATCTTTCTTTTTAATGTCAATAGCCTTAGAGAGAAGGGAAGAAGTCAAAAACAAAGTGAAATCTATAACGCTTTACCAGGCAGCTATTGACTTCAAGAAATTGTTAGGAGCCATAAAAAAGAATCTTGCCATTTGCAACAAAATAGAAATACAGAGTATAATGCTAAGAGAAGAGGATCAGAGAAAGACAAATACAGTATCATCTCATTCATATGGGAAATTTAAGAAAAAAACAGATGAGCAAAGGAAAAAAGGAGAGAAAGAGACAAACCAAGAAACAGGCCCTTAACTATAGAGAACAAACTGATGATTACCACAGGGGAGGTAGGTAAGCGGATAGAGGAAATAGGGGATTGGGATCGAAGAGTACACTTATCACAATGCAAAAAAATAAAAAGATTAAAAACTTCCAGGAGTAATATCTTTATATGATGTTGTGAAGAAAGAAGGATAAATGATAGTTTAAATAAATCTCTCTCTACCTTCTTCTCTATATCCATGTCCCAACAATACTAGTTAAAATTTGCCAAAGTGTCAGTGATGGCTCAGTCAGTTAAGCATCCATCTTCAGCTCATGTCATGATCTTACGGCTTGTGAGTTCGAGCCCTGTGTCAGGCTCTGTGCTAACAGCTTAGAGCCTGAAGGCTGCTTTGGATTCTGTGTCTCCCTCTCTCTCTCTACGCCTCCCCCACTCATGATCTGTCTCTGTCTCAAAAATAAATAAGCATTAATTTTTTTTAATTCACCAAAGTGTTTAAATAGTTAAATAATTCAGACCACCATGGAGACAAACACAAGAAAAGGAAGCTAATTTTTATTGTCCTAAGGTTAAGGATAGTAGGAAACAATTATAGAATAAGTGTAAAGGAATGATATACAATATACAGGCGTTTGTGCTGGTAAGAAATATATAGATATAGATATAGATATAGATATAGATATAGATATAGATATAGATATCTACATATAATCTATAGATTATAATCTACATCTATCTACATCTATATCTATATATCTATCTAGATAGATATCGATATCTATCGATATATAGATATCTATCTAGATAGATATAGATATAGATGTAGATATATATTATATAGGGAGGGCCATGAAGGACTAACTTGAATACAATTGTCTGAGAATGATTAGCAGGGAGCAGTGGATTGCAACAGTATAGATTAAAGATGACCAGGACATGGACTGTGGATTTTGCTTGAGGAAAAATGAAAAAAAGATGCCAAAGATATTATAGTCAGCATGATAATGCAAATCATTCAGTGAGGAATTGGACAGGAAATTTTGATGATCCTCAGACATTCCGATTCCTAAATGCTCTGCCATTAATGGCTTTGATTATTGTAGTCTGCTCACAGTATGAAGATTTATGAATTTCTGTAAAGATGGTAAAAATACTTGGTCTTAAATCAACCACTGGAAGAAGAACTCGTGGAGCAGCAAATGCCTTAAATAGTCATTGTGTAATGTAGGCAACAAGAGTAATGATTTCTATGTAATATCTCAAAAGAGATTATTTTTTGAAATGGGAACAAATGTAGAACAGTAGAACATATTTTATCTTTGGCCATAAAACATTGTTTTATAAGGAGTATAGGGAAAATTGCAAGGTGATCATCATCTGATTAAGATGTATAACAGTTAAAATTAATTATTTCTCCAGCACAGTCTCTGAGAGTTATTTCCAGTATGTAATAAGTAAAATATTCCCTGAAGATTAGGAATTTAATCGTGCTTCCATAGTTTAAAACAGAAAAGCTTTATTACCATGAGCAGGTGATTTCTTTTATCCATAATAATTACTGGATTCCAAGCTATGGATAAAATAGGTAATTAATCAATACTGTTAACAAATACCACCTGTCCTACCTAAATGATTTCAGTTTAGAATTAAGAATCACACTATATTTATCTTGTTTAAAAATCTCTCTTTACTCCTTTGGAGTTCTAAAGGGATATTTTTCATAACTTCCTAAAGTACTTGAAATACATGACGTTCATATCAGAACACAGTCTGGTCAATTAGTATTTAATCCTTCCATTCCTGAGCAATTCCTTTTTTTTTTTTTTTTTTAACTTCCAAGCATCTCAGTGTAATGATGAGCCCAGAGGTTCTTATCATAACAAAGATATATATCGTAACATAACAAAATATATCTCAGGTCATTCCTCTTATTTAACATCAGCCCTGATTTAGGTTTGTTTTCTTTTGGTTCAGCTTAGTTACCAAAAGAGGTAATGTAAAGAGCAAATTTTTATATTTTAATTTGTAATTCAATGTAATTGGGCAAAAATAACCTTTTATACATCAGCTATATAATGAAATTATTAAGCAATTGGTATTGGTTTTCTCCCCACCCCACCCCCCCCCCCCATTGGAGTATGAAGCATCTTCAGGAAGATTTGACAAACGTAAAGTTACATTAAAAAAAAATTTTTTTTGCAGTGATGAGAATTCATTCTGATGTGTTTACAAATTCATTCTAAACACCTTATTCCAAATTATCTGTGGGTTGTGTCAAGAATTAAAAACTGTAAAGAATTGGAATAATTTTCTAGGTCATTCATCTGCAAAACCACAACTGAAGAGGAAAATAAATGATTTTTAAAAATCAACAGCTTTATTCATTGTTCACTTTATTATAATTACGTGAAAAGGCGCTCATTCCATTACCTCAATTCAGGAATGTAGACAGTCATTGACCTGGCCCTAAACCTTATTTATCTATTTTAATGATTTATTGCATTATGGTATATAGTAAATGTGTACAGGAAATATGTATGTAAGCTTTTTATAAAGAATGTAAACAAAAAGGTAAGATGATGCATGAATGATGACCTAATACTAATATATTATTTTTCATTTAAACCATACTCCATACTCATACTTTTACAATATCATTATTAATCAAATAACTATATTCTTGAGTTGTAACATTATCGTCAATTATGCTGGCATTGATGTTTTAATGAAACAAATTTTTTTCACAATTTGAATTTTTTAGTAATGATTTTATGAGATTTTTCCCATGTTTTAGGAGAGCCAATACTTTCTTCATAAATATCCCAGATAACTCACATGGCATCATTGAAGCCTAGTTCCAAAAACAGCTTCAGCTATCTGACTTGGCTATGACAGAATTGGCAGAAACCTTGAAATTGCAGTTATTTAGTCTGGCCACCATGCCCAGAAAGATCTACTTGGAATGGTTCTGGAAGCTGTTCTTTTATTGTGTGCAACTATTCTTAATATGGTAGTATTTGACAGTCATTTTAGGTAAGAACTGAAGCCAATTAAATGGTTTCTCTGTGGATTTCCTCTGACAGATGCACAGAGGCATCTTGTGTTAGCCAATAGGCATTATTTAAACATAGCTAAATCCATTCCAGCATTTATTTTGATGCAACCAGCTAATTATATGGCTGTGATTTATGTTTAAGTAAAGGATTTTAATCAGATCTATTATTTTCATCCTCTGCTGTACTCTTATCACAGAGTCATGGTACCTCTAAGGGGAAATGGGAAGACAACTTCTCCCATGAAAATCCTGGGCACATTCTCTTGTTTCCATACTAATAGGAGTCTGATTTTAAGTGGGAAAACACTGTTATTTCCCTATCCGTGATTAGAAAAGTAAAAATTATGTAGCTTGAACTGAGACAGATGACCATTTGCTGTTTTGTGTTTAGTTACACTTTGGACATAGAGCAAGCCAGAAAAAAAAAAAAAAAATCCCAGAAACTTAATAAAGATGGATTTGCTTGAAGGGCAAACTCAGTTTTTATGGTGGTTACTTATAATTTTCGGTACTTTTTAAATGAATTCCCAATTCTTAAGATTTCAGTTTTTCTATAAAATATGCTAAATTGATGATTTGACATAAAGAAAAATGACTATAAACCTAAAATTTTTAAAGTATTTCAACAAGTGAAGTACAGTTGAAGTTACCCTCAGCATATTGGCAATACACAGGACATTAGCAGAAATCTCGACCTAGTATTTACGAATCTGTGATGGCTGGCTTCTCTAGTTCATTTTGTTGGAAGTTAGTACATTAGCAGACTTGTGAGTTTTGTTATGAACCAATTTTTCTTCTTCTTCTTTTTTTATTTTTTTTATTTTTCTAGATGCTCCACCAACTGGTCAGGCACACAATGTGAGAGACCAGCCCCAAAGAGCAGCAAGTCTGATAATATTAACACAAGTAAGTTCCTCAGCTTAACATGGTGAATGTTCTACATGGTACAGAAATCATTCTCTTATGCCATTACTGGGGGACTTGAGTCTTGGAATTTCTCCTTCAAGGAATTTTTCAGGAGATATATTGCAATCCAGGTGTTTTGGGAAGGATAGAGCACTGAGCTCACATGGTGACAAGATCCAGCATTTACGTGTTCTTTCAGGTAGAAAGAGTTCAAACTTTGGCAGGTTTCAGAATGCACATCTGCAAACCTAGCATAAGTTTTTCTTGGGAAATGGGAAACGTCAGTGTACTAAGGCTTCAAATATCACAGTGGATATGAGAATGCTCCAGGAAAAAAAAAGCAATTCCATGTTTTAATTAGAGCAAATTATATTTTCTTGAAATGCATTTCAGTATGTTTTTGGAGAGCATACGTGACTGGTGAGTCTTAAAGAAAAGTATATTAACAAGAAAATCTTAATAAGGATCATGGGTTGATTTATTGCTTATCTTTAAAGTATTGGTTTTGAAGTGTATTAAAATGTAGTTTAACATTTTTCAAATCCTTTTTTTGTGCAGTTATAGTCTTAGGGCAGGTCACTGATATGAAAGTCCATCTACATCATCATTTGTGTGTCTACGCATGTATTTTTAACAACTTTAAACAATTTTATGAAAATTTTCAAAATGAAAGTTTCCCAATTTACACATATTGTCACTAATTTTATTATGAGTGAAGCACTTTTGAAATATGTAATATCTATCAAGTGGGTAAATATATTCTTGAAGAAGAAAAATTATATCCCTGATTGACAAATGCTTACTTCAGCATTTTTGTCTCTAGTCCGTCACTGCTGGTGAAAAAAAAAACTTCATTTTTTTTTAAATTTTTTTCAACGTTTATTTATTCTTCAGAGATAGAGAGAGACAAAGCATGAGGAGGGGAGGGGCAGAGAGAGAGGGAGACACAGAATCCAAAGCATCCTCCATGCTCTGAGCTGTCAGCACAGAGCCCGACGCGGGGCTTGAATCCACAAACCATGAGATCGTGACCCAGGCCCAAGTCAGACACTTAACTGACTGAGCCACCCAGGTACCCCTGAAAAAACTTTCTTGAAAACAAAAAACATACTATGGAGTTTGTAAAAAAGGCAAGGAACTACCAGAGGCAAAAGTATGCAATTTTTATATCCTAGATGTAGGATCCTAGTGTTTGCTGATCTACTTGTTTGTTCCAACTGCCCCCAGATAGTTTCTCTATCACTGCTTGAAATTCTCTAAGCAAAACTGTCCAAATTTCCACCATTTAGAAATTAATTTGGTCAAATAGACATGAGCATCTTTGAAAAATGTCAAATAGGTCTAGAATAAATAGCCTAGACATGAATATTTGAATTTGCAGAGATGAGTAATCATTGGTCATATAGTATTATTAGGGGTTTACCCTGGAATTTGTGTGTTCTCCTTAGGGAAAGGAAAGGAGGGAAAGGGAAAGGAAAAGAAAGAAGGAGAAGGGAAGAGAAAGGGAAGGTCAGGGCATTAAGAAATCTATGGGGACATTACTGTAGGAATAGAGTACTGGAATTTGAGAAACTGGTTCATAAAAGTTAGTAGAGGACATGAATATGCCTTGCCTAATTTGATATTGAAAAAGGAGAGGGAAAGAAATACTTCCTTTTCTCTCTTCCCAGGATGTAGGGCTTATACCCATATTACAAATAATAGTTCTGGAGCCATACTAATTTATATATGATTTTGTAAACCAGTTACAAAACTCAGCAATCATTAATAGCATTGTTTTTTAGCAAAAAGTACATTTCGAGCTACTAACCTATAGAACACACTCAATTTATAAGTTGAGAATTTTGAAGACAAGTTATTTTAACCTTTTGTTTATGGTGATTTCTCAGTTAGATAAATGAGATACATAGCCTTAACAGAGTAAAAAACAACTTTATTGATAAACTCTGAAAAGAAAGAAGGAAACAAAGTAGTATGTCAATTGAATTTTTTTAATTTGGCATAAGTTCCATCCACAAGGGAAAGCTTGGTGTTTGGAAGGTGGATTGGAGGAGGGAATGCCAGATGTTTTTATTGGAGGGTGCTACCTCCAATTATTTGCATGGCCATAAAGCTCCCTTATAAGGCTGATGCCTTTCATTGCATGCAACAGTTCTGAGAAGGGACTATCAAAAAGAAGAAGTTGCAAGTATTTGTAGCCCTTTTTCCAAAGATTCTAACGTTCTTCCTTCCATCACTGATTTAAAGTCGTTAAATTTAATAGAAGTATCAATGCACATTGAAAGGGCTATTAGCTCTGTAAATGTCAAATTTTCCTAAATTTGAGCAAAGTTGACCACATAATGACACTATTAAAAGGTACTTATCATCAGACATTTATGCTTAGCGAAACTTGCCTCAATAACTCTGGAAGAAGGAAAAAAAGTAAACTGATCCCACCTGAGGTAAGAGGATTATTTTTATTCTCTGTTAAAGCCCTGTGGTTTTGAATGGTTGTCAAATGTTCCCCAAACTTGGAGAGAAGTCATCCACCCAATAGGAAAAGATAGATACTTTAGCAGTGTGTTTTCAGATCTGTATTTCCACTAAGAGTGAAGCATTCCTTAACTATCAGACCTTGGAATAATAAAGAATACACGGCTTCTGTTGGCCTGATGACTGTCAACTGGCAAGGAGATTCACCTTTCCAATTGATGCACAGATTTCTTAATCATCTTGGAGTAGTCATACTGATGTTTTCTGGCTGTTGCTGTTTAAAGATTCTAAAAATCAGCCTGTGGAATTAAACAGATCTATTATCCTAGAATATTCTGCTGAGGTTCCACTTAAAAAAGCTAGTCTGACTCTTCTGAAGTTGTTTTGAAGAGTTTAAAATTAAACATGATAAAATATTCCTTGTATACTTCTATTTCAATTTTACCTAAGGTTTTAAGGGAGTGAATGCTCAATGTTTGAATCATGCTGTTCATATTTGCTAAAATTAAGGAGGATAAAAATATACTCAGCATTTATGAGGCAGTAATATTCAGATGCTGTATTTTAATACAGTGACAACAGAGAAGTGATATCTGTTAGGGGTCTGTGTTTCCTTTTTTCCTATCTCGCCCTTATCTCTTTTATACCATCCTGTTTCAAAATAGAAAAAAAAAAAATTATGCTATACCAAGGACCCAAAACTTTGTAAATTTAGAGAGATAACTGAAAAATGCAACAAAATAATGGCTTTGTCCTAATTCTCCCAAGGCATATTTATCAAGCCTCAACTAAGTGTCAAGTACTGAATTAGATCCCAGCCACAAGTCAGTGAGTGAGACAGACTGCCTCTTCTGTGAAACTGAGGTTCTAGAAAGGTAAACAGCAATAAAACAAGGAAGCAAACAAGTGAGCATGCAGATTTATAAGATAATTGTAAGTTTTTGTTGGTCCTGTGAAGGAAGCAAAAGTGAAGCAAAAATAGAGAATGGCAGAGGAGAACTGAGGTCAGGAGTGATTTCTCTGAGGTGATGGTATGTAAACTGAGATTTGAAGGATTAAAAAGAGAAGAGGCTAAGAGGCTATTTCAAACACAAGGGCAGGAGGTACAAAAACCCTGGAACAGGAAAGAGTTAAAGACGTCCAAGGGATTGAAAGACCAGTGTGCTGGCATCAAGGGGACAAGAGGGACAGTGATACAAAGGGAAGATATTTTCTTTATGACTGTTAATATTAGTTTATCCCAGTGCCAAAGAGAAAATATCCTACTCACAAAAACATATCCACTTTCACATTTATGGATATGTGTAAACATCCATTTAAAAGCAGAATATATAGCAACAAGTCAAAAGAGGTCAACTGTAATGATATGTTTAATATTTATACCTTTCTACCAATAAACAAAAGGTCCTTTTCCTCTGACTTCCAGGACACTGAATTATTCTGGCTCCCTTCTTACCTCTCTTGAAGCAATTCTGTCTTCTTTGTGAGATACTCTTTCTCTATTTCTTCTGGATAACTCATTCTCCACTTCCCACTATACACACCCTCCACGGTGATTCATAATTCCTCAACCTCACTTACCAACTCTATGTTGACTACCCCTACATTTCTGTTCTCAATCCTGGTTTGTCTCCTGAGTTCGAGACATAGATCCCACTGCACAATTGCAATATCCATGTCTATATCCATGGCAATGTCTGTATCATCTGTATTCCATGGGAATCTCAAACTCAACATGTCCCAAAGTGAACTCACCACCTTCCCCAACTCAAGCAGAGTGGCAACACATATTTTTAATTATTTAATAAACATGTGTGTCATACTTCCTGTATGATGGTCAATCCTATTTACATTACTATGACGTAATATTGATGATGACACTCATTTTATGGATGTGTGAACTGAGACAAAGATAACTAATTTGCCAAAGGATATATTGCTAATCTGAGGTTTAGACAAAGATAGCCTGGCTCCGGAGTCTATTCTCTCAACTGCTGTGCTATCCTTACTCTCCCCAGGAGAAGGTCTCTTCAATAGAACAATTTGATAATATAGTCCTTTCTAATGGGGAGGTGTTACCTAAAGAGGCTTCAGAACAGTGTTGCAAAGGAAGGTTTGTTCTATGTGAGAAGGTTATTGAGATGTTGAGATATCATCTCCATCTTTAATAAGTACAGAATGTGCTTTTTAAAAAAAAATCAGTTTAGAACAATCCACCAATAACTTACTGCTAAAAAAATCATCTGCAAAAGACCTTGATTGATATATGTTACAATATATTTACTTCTATATATTTTACTTTGGAAAAAAAATTACTTTGATAAATATCTGTCTTATAATTCTAAAAGTATATGTTGTTGACAATGATTCCCTTCAATATAAAATTTTATGAAACCAAATTTTTAAAACTTGCCCAACTGCCACCCTGAATTAGTTATTGGCTACACTAAGCATTATTGCAGTTACCTTAATTGGTTGTATAAACTTTAGAAGTCTAGACTCTTAAACAGAGTGCTGCAGTGTAAGCAACTGGAACTGCCATCTGTGATGGGAGAAAGAAAAAGAAAAAGGTTGGTAAGTTTTTGAGCATGTATATATAACAGCATATCTACCTTATATGGGAATTAAACTATATACAACAAATACATTTTATAATAATATGCAATTGCAGTGAGGGGAAGTAACTTTATGTACCTTAAAACCAGGATTGGTAAGTATTTAACATCTACCAATTTACCAGATATTTTAGCAAAAAACAAAAAAGAAGGATAATGAAGTAAGGATATTTATAAAGTCATGATCAGTCAGTTGAAGTCAGAGTTTATGAAGAGACCAAGCTGTTCACTGGTATTTAAAACTTGTGAATAAATGTTAATTACTATCCAAGGTGCCAGATTCTCTACTTTCATTAATTACTAATAAATTACGCATTCATATAAAGTTCACTTTCCCAAAACCAAGATGGTAATATAATACCAAACTCACTAAGTAGTATAGTTTGGTAAGAATATGAAATAATAAAATGAATTTTACACTTTAGGAACAGACTACATAAGGCAAGTCATATTTTTTTTCTTGCATGGAAGATGTAGTTATTTGGTTATTTTAAACAAATGATGTTTAAAGTTCCAAATTGGATTATGTTACACATGAGATTTCCTTAATAAAGACTTTCTGGTATCTTGGTAAGCGATCTCCAGGATGGACTATTTTTCACATAGATATCTTCTGTCTAGAGTTATCAAAACTGATCTTACTGTTTTATTGTCCCTAAGCAGCTGCTTATTGTGCTAAACATTACCATTCATTTCTGCCACAGTATTTTACATGCACATGTATGTGCAGAGGGAGATTAATATATTTAATAATTCCTAATGTTTCATTCTTGAGCCATTCGAGATCCCCGCATTAAATTTCAATTAGTTTGGGGTTTCATTTGTTTTTGTTTCCACATGACTCTACTGAATCAACCAGATGCTATTCTAAATAGACAAAGCCTTTGTCTCAAGATATTTGTTGGAAAAGTTAACATTAGGTGCTTGATAGAGCAACTTCATACTCCTGTTATTAAGCAAACCTCACATTCAAGTTTCTTCCTGCATAAGTTACATAACTATAGGTGTGTCTTCCTATGGATCATGTTATCAGCAAAGGGGTATTGTCTCCTCCCTCTCTTGGTGGGAGGGGGGTGGGAGAAAAAGGTTGCTATTGTTGCCAAGCTAGAAAAGGAGGGCAGAGGTTCTCAATTTTGTTTCTCCCCTATGTTCAGATGCATAAAAACTAAGACCCAGTTGCTCTGACCACTCTTGAAGATCTATTCCATAGATATTTTATTCCATTTTGAAGATAGGTGATAGAACCTAAGATCATTTTTTAAAATACATGGGGGAAAAAAGGTGAAAATGGACATTTATAACAAAACCAACTTCTCAGATCTACTTTGCTGAAACTATTCTGGGGCTAGAACCTAAGAAAACAATCCCTTTTGCTCTTCCTCTCCACGCCCCCCCCCCCCCCCCGCCCCGCATTTTGTTGAATCAAGCTAACAGGCCTGTGTAGTAGGTCTTCTTGTCTGTTTTATTGGTGAGGAGCATGAGCCTCAAGTTTTAAATAACCTATCCAAGGTCTCAATCTATGTTGTGAAACTGATATTTAAGCCTATGTCCATCTGAATCCAATGCTGATGACCTTCCATTTGACTAGGCTGCCATCAGATGCCTAGATACACTAGGCACATGTACTCATTGAGAGATAGTATTTATAGCTAAAGGAACAACAGTAAAGATGGGATTATGGCCAGTGGAATTGTATAAATTTGTGTTCAGTCACCACTGATTTACAAGAAGTTACCAGCATGTATTTACTTCTATCATTGCAAGTAAATGTGTATAGTGAGAATCAGACTCTGCCTGACAAAGATAACAGTATTTCTAAACCTCAAGGTATTTAACAGCAACACATAAATGAAAGATATCTAAAGAAACATTTCCAGCAAATCAGTATTTAATACAAGAGTGATTTTTCACTAACATAGTTATGAACTAGGAATATAGATGTTTGGCCTGAGCTTTACTTTCATTACATCAGTGGTCAAATGATTTAGTGTAATAAGGTGTTCAGTTATATAAATCTTTAATTCACTTTATTTATGTGTTCTCCTATTCATTTTTTTTTTTTTTTTAATAGGAAGCATTGCCATCATTGTGCCTCTTGTCCTCCTGGTGACTTTGATAACAACCTTAGTAATTGGTTTAGTGCTTTGTAAAAGAAAAAGAAGGTAAGATTCAATCATTTAGACAGTCAGTAAATAAATTACACACACAGTTACAGAAATGTAGGAATGTTTTCCTTTTAATTCTTAAAAACATTAGTTATTCCAACTGCAAAATCTTGTTTTCAAACCATTTTATCGTGAGTAAAATTCAGACAGCTCTTCTCCCTTGTTATGTTGATGGAATGGCTCCATTTATATATTCTAACAAAACTAACAAGGGGACATATTAATTAAAATTTCAGTAGAATTTTACATTTGTGGTAGTTTTTCCATGAAACATCAAGAGTCTCTGAAGTGTATCCTATTATCTTAATGTGTAGGATTAGTAATGTCAATACAATGATACTGAATATGTGTTGTATATCACAAATTGTGCATTAAATTCACAAATTCTGTATTTATTTTATATATTCCTGGAAGTATAATTTTTCCATTATTTGAATAGGCAATTATAAAGATCTGGAAGCAGTAGGTTGTCTATAGAGTTATTATCCAGAACCAAGGATGACCTGGGTATTGAAAACAATCTATTTCAAAGATTCTTTATCACTATTTGTTAGTCATGGTTTTCAGAAATAAAGGGTAAAATTTAATTTAAAAAATTATTAAGAGGGCCCCTGGATGGCTCAGTTGGTTGAACATCCAACTTCAGCTCAGGTCTTGATCTCACAACTCCTGAGTTTGAGCCCTGCACTGGGTTCTGTGCTGACAGCTCAGAGCCTGGAGTCTGCTTCTGATTCTGTGTCTCTCTCGCTCTCTGCCCCTCCCCCACTCGTGTTCTGTCTCTCTCTCTCTCAAAAATAAGTAAACATTAAATTTTTTTAATTATTAACTAGTGAATATTCAATTTCAACTAATGTATTAGCTATTTAGGAGGAATATGTTCCAAGTGCATTTTTTATTGTTAAGTCTACTTTTGGGAAAAAACTTAATCACATTTAGACATTTTTTTGTCCTTCCATGACTTGAAAATATCATTTAACTGCACTTTATTTATTAACTTTCTGTGATTTATATTAAAATAAGACAGTAAACCTACAAATATGATAGTTTTATGTATCATGATCGTAATACTGAGACAACTTACATTAATGTTCACATATTCTAGGACAAAAACTATTAGAAGACAGCCTATTATCAATGGAGGAATCAATGTAGAAATTGGCAATCCATCTTATAACATGTATGAGGTGGATCATGATCACAACGATGGAGGTCTTTTAGATCCTGGGTTTATGGTAGATGCAACAAAGGTAATATGTTTTAAGACGGTGGACAGTAAGCATTAACATTCTTGAGTTGCTTATCTGTAATACAGTCCTTAATTTTATCAGCATTTCTTTTATCTGAAGTTATAGTAAAGAACTTTAGGATGCATTGAATGTTATAGTCTCTTTTAAAGAAAAAATAAAATTAAGGACTGCATTCACCTGAAGCATGAAGTTAAGATAACATGTTTTGGAAAATATGTATTTATTCATTCATTTCATTTATATAAGTATAATTTACTTAAAATAATGTCTTATTCAAATATGTTGAGATGCTAGCACATCTGTATATACAGCGTAGTAGAAAAATACTGTCTGATTTTTTAATAATAAGAAGAGTGCAGTACTTCATTGTCACAATAAGTATTTTATTTCCAGTAGTGCTTCATTGATTCAACTAAGCTGTGTCCTTGAATTTCCTTGTAATCAAATTACTTTTCAAAAATATTTTTTCTATGCACTAGAATAGCCCTCCTATTAATTTGGGTAATGTTGTGATACACATAGTCTAAAAATCTGCCTTTTTTGGGTAAAGTTTCTGTTATTGTATGCTCAGATTAGCACTTTTTAAGAGAAATAGATAAATGATGCAATTCTCCAGATAAAGTAAACTTGCTAAGATTCACTATGCTGTATTATCTTCATATTTTGCATGATAATTATAGAATATTTTATTATGAATTAAGAGCATCATTTTGCTTATTATAGAATGATTTTCCTTAGCTTATTCATTCATTTATTGGATACTTATTTATTTTCTGATATTTTACAAGTGCTTTGTCCAAAAGGTATCTTTATATTGTAAATAATCAAATTGAACAATCTATGTCCAAATGGTTTTGCACTCATAGCAAGAGCTGTTCCCAAAGATGTTGAATTACCGTCTCATTCATTCAAGCTAGTTCTGAATCTATGGCCACACTCTCTAAGCCTGAAAAACATTTGTTTCTCTGAAAAGGAATCAATTATTATTGCATGTATAAATTTTTACACTATCAGAGGCTATTGTAGTGATTTTTTTCCTAATTAGAAATAAATTTACATTAATTATTAATTCATTAACTAACTCCTACATTTTAAATCGTGAAATAAATCCTGGAAACCTA
Organism: Panthera pardus; assembly: GCF_024362965.1. NCBI lineage: Eukaryota > Metazoa > Chordata > Mammalia > Carnivora > Felidae > Panthera > Panthera pardus. The sequence continues at coordinate 89,801,208 of NW_026526655.1, forward strand.
AGTGTCAGTGTTTTCTACTTAAAATTAAAAGTCTATATACTTTATGCACATTAGAATTTGATACTTTTTCTATGAAGAAGAAAGACATCTTAAATAATAGAATTCTCATATTCTTTGAATTTTTCTTAGGAAAAAAGTACAGTTTAAGTATAATATTAACTGATAAGGACCTACTTTATGTAGTTTTCATAAGAAGGAGAGTTCTCATTTTCCCCATAATTTTTATTTCTGGTGATAGAATTAGGTAAATTTTGGATAAAGAAAATAGCTTTTCAGTACTCCATTTAAAAATTTTTCCACATTTACTCTAGGAAGATAAAAACTATGCTTCAGTGCCCCTCAAATATACTTTTAATGTACTTTGCACATAACACTCAGTAAATATTTATTTACACTAAATATTTATTTACCAATTTGCTGACTGATTGACCAAAATTACCTTAATGCGACTTAAATGGCTGAGTCTAGTTAGCTTCTGATTTTTGAAACGTAAATATGAGTTGTTGCCTAAGAAGTAACTGCAATAAACACAGCTAGTCCTATTAGGTATAAACACTTTTGGAAAGCAGAAGGCCACACCAAAGCAACCTTAATGATCAAATGTTTTTCATAGAGTATTTGCTGTGTCACAGTGGTTTGGTAGAGTCATGACGTGATCCCATAAAAATTGTGTAACACATAAAGACGATTTTATAGAACAGTCATTTTCATTATTTTCAAAATGGATAAAATTTATATTTCAATCATACCTTCTAATCAAAATAACTGAAATAGTAAATAAAGTTAATAAAAAGATTTGCCTATGGAGGCAATTAGAGAATAGTTTGAAAATTACAAAAAAAAGTGAAATTAGTATTTACTAATTCATCTCAAATCTTACTTATTTTCAATATTTTTATAAAAATGAGATCTTTATAGAGGAAAATAAAGAGGCAATATTGACCTAATTTTATACTTAAAATCTTTCTCTGAGACCCTTGCCCTTCTCCAAACTTTGTGATTATTCAATGTTAAGAGTTGATAGTTAATTTTTTTTCAATTCACCTTTAACGTACTTTAGAGTATGTATATTCATTAATATTTGTATGCTCTTCAACTTTTCATCCAGTACTTTTCCCCATTTTGGGCCACTAATGAATACTCTATCCTGAATATGAGTGTACCAGATTGGCTAATTCTGCCCTGAGACCCAGAAAACTCTAAAGTCAGTATTTTTGCATGAAGACTCAGTGAACTAGTATAAATAGTAATCCATCTGGAAAGTCAGATTTCCAAAACAGATTTTTTTTAAATACCAAATTTTTAATTTTTTAATTTTTTTAAATATACAGTGGTGATGAATCTTCAAATAGAAGCAGTCAGAGATTTAAGTCTTAAGAATGGGCTACTGTCAAAACTCTTCAAAGAGACAAAACTTTAAGTGAGGGATGCTTGTGGTTTTCTTCACAGAGCTGTTAGCAAAGATACAATTTATTTGGGAAGGATGAAGTTAAATAAATAGAAATGAATGGAGGTCTCTAGATGCATGGCATGTCTATCAGTAAGCTGCACATAATAGAAATGTCTACTTGTGAAGCACAGATCCAATATTGTTTTTTCTTAATCTATTAAAGTTACTCTGCATGCACTGTTCATGCCCCAGGGCTAATGATTTTTTTATACTATTTTTATGACTTAATATGAGTTTATGTTAATGAAAATCATTCCATGATATTAGATCAGAAACTAAAATTCTCTGTTTACATACAGGCCAGGTACATAGGGGGAGGGTCCAGCGCTTTCAAGCTTCCACACACAGCGCCGCCCATCTACCTAAACTCTGATTTGAAAGGACCACTTACTGCTGGGGTGAGAGAAGAAAGTTCATTATTCCATATCCATTCCATCACAGAACCCCTCACAATGAAAGATGATGGCTAGACTTAGATAAGGGCTGTCTTTAATTGAGTTTTAATTAACAAGAGGTTTCAAAACAGCATTAAAATCAGGACTTATGTTTTATGTCTTGCCTATGCAAGATCATATATAAGACATGTTATCATTTTAGACAAGCTATTAAGTAGAAATACCTCTTCTGCTGATTTTGAAAATGTCACAGCACTTTAACAATAAAAATGAGTATTGGCTATTCTTAGAAATCTCTAGTCAGAAATTTAAATAATTTAAACTGAAATTCATGTTTGATTTGATTTGCCTCCTATTAAGATGTTTTCTTGAGTGGATACAAGTTTGATATCCAATTAAATAAAAATATATTACAAAATGTGGTGTCATATTGAGAAATTAGAAATGGTCTAATGAAACCCTTCTTAAACATTTTTTTTTTAATTGAGTAACAAGTTTTTAGAGGAAGGTACTCAGTCTACAGTTACATGGTGCATGGTGGATGAAAGAGGGATAAAATAGGGGTATCAAGATTCCTAGGGATACATATGTTCTCCCTTGAACCTCTCTCCCATCAGCTGTTGTCCATTCTCATTCTTTATCATGTTTGTCTCATTCGCATGACTCAAAGATTATATATTTCTTGTTCGTAACTAAGATTTAGTGTTCTGCTTTTAGGAAGACGAAACAAAACTAAACAAAGACTAGGCAATGAATTCTTGGGTTAAGTTTCAACTCATAAAATCTTGAACATTGCATGTTTTTCAACTGAAAGAGATCACTTCTGCATGTCTCAATTCCACTTCACAGCGCTCTATCTATGAAAATTAAGAAGACTGTGGACTTCACAATTCCTTGAAAGAATCCAAAATACTTCCTGTGATAAATACATATAGGTTGTCTGAAGCAAAAATATTGTCTTTATTTTAAAGTCTATTCCACCAATATACTTTACTGTTATTTTCTTTGTTTCCTATTTTTGACTTCATAGTGGAAAATTATAAGCCTCAAGCAATTAGATGACTTTCTGTAAACACATATTTCCTGCTGCTGCTATGGCAATAAGGGGACAAACACATTGACTGGAAATGAGATGATTTGGTCTAATGTTTTACACTTTTAAATAAGTCTCAGTGAATATTGTTATCACAAAGATATCCTTGGGCTTTTACTATCATGTCAAAGCTCCACTTAGATTCCCAAGTTACCTGAAAAACGTACAATTATGTTTTAATCTGACACCATGCAGAAGTCAACTAAAGCCTGTCAACAGAATTTAAATTACATTTATATAATTACTATTTAGCAAATTAAATGTATTTCCTATAAATGTTGTTAACATTAAAAGACAAATATCCTAGAAAATAACTAATGTGTTCAAAACTGATAATAAAGTTGTATTTATCTCTTTTTTCTCTCCTTCAGCCAACAAATTACTCCAATCCAGTGTATGCAAAATTATATATGGATGGGCAAAACTGTCGAAACTCCTTAGGAAGTGTTGATGAAAGGAAAGAACTGCTTCCAAAGAAAATAGAAATTGGGATAAGAGAGACAGTGGCATAATCAGCTATACCTTTTATATGCTGTATAAATGTATAAAATATAAGGATGACTTTTGTATGTTCCAATAGTATTTTACTTGTTTTGGCATCAGCATTACCTCTTTCTTTATCTTTTTCCTGGTTAATTGTTTTCTGAGTTTTCTGGGTTTTGTTTTTTGCTGATGACTGTTGATTGACCATTTGTATGGTATTTTTATGAAAAAGAACTGCACTACAATACAATTTACAACAATGCTGCTGATATGATTCACCTTTGAATTTGTTAAAATTAAAAACAACATATTCCTTTGTAGTGTGAATATGAGCAATCTATTTTGTATGAACTTTTTTGGTTCTACTTAATCAACAAAGAGAATCTCTGCACTTTTTCACTGTATGATCTGGAAGCTGTAAAACAATGTCATTTTATTTTTCCATTTAAATTGATGGAAGAATGATTGAATGGTCAACTCTCTTCTTTGTGCCCATTTAGATTGATTCAGACTGCTGAAAATATCCAGCCCTCACAAGTCCAGCATCACCTGCTTTGAAATTAGCCTTAGATTGCCACATGATAGATGAGAATTTTGAGGAAAAACTTTTAAAAACATATAAAATTAATAATGTGCATGGATACATACGACTACATTTGCCAAAATTTAGTGTACTCTATGTGATATACTAAACATATACACCCTGTAAACAATAGTTATATTTAGGTGGTAGAACATAGCAAAAAATATAATCAGAAGCGGAAAGACCACACCTGCTATGGGATAAGACCTTTTGTTCTCCCTCAGTCCTGAGGTCAACAGCCAGCAGAGAGCACAACAGGGCATTGGCTACGCATGCCTTAGGAAGTTCTTCCCAGTCATGTGCATTTTGTGGAAGATTAACCCAACCCCCTACCACACAGAACACTGAACAATAATATATAAGCACACAAATTGATGACAGAATTTCAATTATGTGAATGCATTCTCTTTGCTAGGTCAAAAGGAACGGCAAAACAGCCATTGCCATGTAGAGTACTTGGGAAATATTTTCAATACACGATATGGCTAACCCATCACTTGCCCTATTCAAAATGTATTCTTAAAGGACTTTCCAAGTTATAGAAGAAAACTTATCTACCCCAACTCAAAGGTGGAGAGTAGAAATGCTGACCAGTTACTCTGGTACTCCGGTTTCTTTGGTTTATGCAAAACACATGGACCCCATTCACTCTTTGGTTTATTTGTTTTCAAATTTTGATTGAAACAAGTACAATTTATTTAAGTTGTATAAAAAGGATAGCATTTTTATACAGATATCTTTAAAGGCACAAAAGATTTATTCACAAGGTATGGAGGGCTTTTTGTTCCTCTGATAGACATGACTGACTTTTAGCTGTCATAATGTATTAACCTAACAGATGAAATATGTTTGTGGTTGCTCTTTATCCCTTTGTACAAGCATTAAAAAAAACTGCTGTTTTATAAAGAGACTTTTTGTTGTACTATGTGCATGCATACTACCTATTTCTAAACTTTGCCATATTGAGGCCTTTATAAACTATTGATTTATGTAATACTAGTGCAATTTTGCTTGAACGATGTTATGCATATCATAAACTTTTTCAGGTTCTTGTTTAAGTACATTTTTTAAATTGAACAGTATTTTTCATTTTGGTTATAATAGTCATTTTGCCTATGTTTCTACAATGAAGTGTTAAATACTTTATAAAAAATTGTTGACTGACTTATTTAAATGAAATTCTACATATTTAAGTGCTTGTGTTGGGTAATTTTTAAAAGAAAAGTCCTTTCTTTGTGCAGTGTAATATTCTTAGGAAACTATTTCAGTAAACATGAGACATAATTTCGTTACATCCTTAGAACATACTTTCTGGGGTAGGATTGATTTCATTACATCACTTATAAAAGCACAACAGAGAAAGCATTTTCTCTCTTCTTGAAGCAGAAACATTTTCCTTACTTTATATTTCCCCTCCATCTTACATTGCTTATTGCAGACTCTTGTATTGCAATAGAAAGAGAGGTAGGTTTTTTATCCAGTAGTGTGACAATTGTATTGAAATAAGCCAAAACTCTTCTGCCCTTCCCATTCTCAAAAAGTGTACTTTGTGCAAAACTCAGATTCCATTAGATGCTAGTTAGGCATTGTTTTGTGTTTGAATGGTTACTGCTATGCCTACCTGGAGTATCGGAATGGAGAAGTACATATAGGTGGGTCTGATTTACTGAAGCTATCACTGAGTTATGTTAGTTATATTATCTAAAGGGGCTTTTTGTATCAGAGCTTTATAAATGTAACTGAAATTATTATTTGAAAGAAACAGAACCTATAGACTGAAGTGATCTTAATACAATTAATAGTGGTATAAACATCTAACAAATCATATATGATACACAGCCAACAAACCAACACTCAGAATCTGGCACAATGACCTGTTTTCTCACTAGGACATTGATGCAAGCCACAGTTGAGAGAGCTCAGGATACTTTTTAACCCCTACATTCCATCTACATAGGTCGTTATGTCCACATTATGCTTCACCATCCCATGTTAGTTCATTCAAGTCTGCATCAGAGTTCATTGTCTTTCTTTCTGCCGTTACTTTGCCTTCAGTCCTTACAGGACAAAGATATTTTTTCAACTACTTAAATTTATTTATATAGCTCTAGCTCTTTCTGTTTCAAGTTTCTTATGCAAGAAATTCAGGTGTATAATTCTCCTCCACAGTGACCATACTTTATAAATGCCATCACCAAAATGCTTCCTAAAATATACCTTTGAGCTCTGATGGAACATATTTTCTAAAAATGGGTGCTTCATTGTAAATTCTCCTTCCTACCCAAATGATTATTCATCCAAAGTAGGGGTTTTAAACCTCTTGATGTTTGGGGCCAGTTGATTCTCTGTTGTCCTTTACAAGGTTGGATAGTTAGCAGGACTCTGCCTTCTGTCCATTAGATGCTACTAGTACCACCCAAAGTTGCAACAACCAAAATGCCTACAGACTTTGCCAAACTTCTCCTGAGGAACAAAACTGCACTTTTATTTAGAACAGATGATCTAGAGCTATGTTCTGCCTTCCACTATTAAAAAAGTCTCAGCTGTAACAGCTAACCCTCAGCATCAAAATAATGGCACTCCCAAGTTTTTAAGTCTTTAATGCTTATGATGTATGAGTTACAGAAATTTGGTATTAGTAAAGTACCTGTACATTTAAAAAAAAAAAAATCACTAAGGGACAAAACTTTCACTTGGAAACTTTTACAATTTTGTGTAAATTGGGCCATTTTAGTTTATGTAACTTTTATTTGTGGCCATTTAATGTCATTTATGATTGTTTTGTTTTGTGCTTGATTATATGCTTGTTTTGTTGGTTCTTGAGGTTGAGATTTAAGCTTGTACTTTTTTTGTAGGAATGTTACTTTCTATTTTTATGATGACTCATATATGAAGTTCAATATTCAATGTATGTTATAGCTACCATAAGTGAACTATAATATGCAAAATATCCACAATTTCCAAACCCTAACAGGAAAAATTGCTACATGTGATGAAGGGAATAGAAAAAATACACTGCTTATTTTTCTTTATCCTTTCTTGTGTCCATATCTTCACATAGCTACTCTGGATATAAAATCTGATTCCTCTCTAAGAATACTACTACTATTTACAGAGTCAACTCTTTCATGCAGTTTTACTTAAATTAAGAGACAAAGAATCCCGCAGAGTTGAGCAAAATATTAACTGACCACTTTTTGAAAGCTGTATTTTTCATCTTACGCCACATTCCAATTCTCATCAGCTTATTTAATGAAAAATTTTCTCAATATTAGATGATATAATTTAATGTAAATTAGAGTCATTGTTTAAATAGAAATCCTTAAATTATAACTTATAAGAAAAGGAGACACTCAAGCACTTTTTGTGAAGCTGACTACTGGGTAATACAGCAAAAAAAAAAAAAAATGATTTTGTTCTATGTATTTTGAATGTGAGAAAAACAAAAAGAGCCAGAAAATAGTTAATTTTCCACTTCTGCTACCAATTCCATTGCTAACTTAACATATCCAAAAAGCTAACACATCGAGGAAGAGATAAAGTTAATTAACAACTACAGAAGTAGTTTTATTCAGAAAAACATTTAGTTTTTGATAATATAATATCCAGGGGCCCAGGAACATGTACTTCATAATGTGCTGTACATGTATCTAGTCTAAAAAAAAAAGAAATGAAATAAGTTCTTTGGTTTAAATTTTCTGTATAGATATTACACCTAAGTGGCTGTAATTTATTCTGAAAAATAGTTTCTAGTGATATCATTTTTTTTGTATCCAAAGTGATCAAAAATCAAAAGAAAAATTAGTACTAAAGATGGCCTATTTGATAAATTCTATGCTTAGAATGTATTCATTGTCTCTGACGGATAGTCTGCCCCTTTAGCTGGGGTTTGTAAGATAACGGTGAACTTAAGCAATGCAGTACTGACGCTTTACTCATTCGTTCACTCCAAGATAATTTTTCAGTGTAACAACTTCTGCAGTTTTAATACATAAAGTATGAGCCTCCTGATGCAATTGATTTCCAGACTATTCATGCCATAGTGGCTTGGAAACCAATAATAAAACTGTTGTAAGCTTTCAAAAGATAATGTCCATAGTGAAAACCAGAGACATCTTATTCAGATCGGTAATTTAAGTATGAGTGAGAAAATATTTTTTCACACACAGAATAAACTGTGAAATATAATCAAGAAAAATAATGTAGGAGTTTGGAATATAAGGCTGCTTATGGAGATACTTAAAAGCAATACACAGAAGCACTTGAGTGGCTCAGTTGGTTAAGCTCAGTCCTGATTTTAGCTCAGGTCATGATCTCACAATTCATGGGATGAGCCCCACATCAGTCTCTGTGCTATCAGCATGGAGCCTCCTTGGGATTCTCTCTCTCCCACTCTGTCCACCCCCCACTCTGTCTCACTCTCTCTCACAATAGAATAAACATGTAAAATATATATACAAAGTTTAGGTTTAGAGTGACTTGACTAATGAGCTAAACATTTCTCAGTGGATAATGTACAAAGATAGGTAGGAAAAAACTGGACAATGAGACTGCAAACAGAAGTAACCTCCATCCCTGCAGTCAGCTAGCATCAATGGTATCTTTGTGGAAATTTATATAAATATACAACAACAACAACCACCTCACGTATTTTCACACACTGACTTTGATCTCCAATTAATTGTGAAGATGGCTCTGCTCTGCTATTTTATGTAAAATTCAATTATGTTTAGCTTCTCTGGATTATAATTTCAGTAGTCAGTACCCTTATCCAGAATGATAACTAATCCCTAGTTTCTTATTCCTAAATATAAAATCATATTTCTTTCCATTTGCTTCTTTTTCTCCCCAAAGTGACAGTATAAGAAACCAATATTCCTCTTTGACTATTTTGTCATAACCTGTATTGCTTATTCCATTGTAAAAAAAAAATTTAGAAAATAAATATTAAAAAAAGAAAAATTACCACTAAGTTAAAGCACAAGAAATAACCAGTTACCATTTTCAAGAATTTTGATTTGTTGTAGATCATGCATAAATTTAAATTTTCTATCCCACTTTTAAAATATAACATTTAACATTGAAATATTTGGTTTTATGTCTTTCTCATGCTTTTATTTAATCACTTATTTTTATTCAGTTTCTATTTTTATTTTTTTAAATGTTTATTTATTTACTTTGAGAGAGAGAGAGAGAGAGAGAGACTGAGAATTCCAAGCTGTCTGTCTGCACTGTCACCACAGAGCCTAACACAGGGCTTGATCTCACAGACTGTGAGATCATGACCTGAGCTGAAATCAAAAGTTGGACACTTAACAGACTGACCCACACAGGTGCCCCTCAATTTCTGTTTATTCTATGTTGATTTTATATTGCTTGGTTTTATTTTTCTCTCTTGATTTAAAAGTTATTCATTTATTATTTGTTTTACTGTTAGAATATTTTTAAAGTTAAAAGTATTTAACAATTAATCCAAAGTTTAAAAATAAGTCTTTTTGTTTTTCTTCTAAGATGAGAAGTTTAGCATTCTTAGATTCTCTTAATCTAACCTGCCTTCATAGTCTTTGATATAGTTTGCAGTTTTATCTTCATAATATTTAACTGAATTAGTATTTTTACATTTTTTTGTCTTCTCTTTGTTATTTGGAAATTTTCAACTATTTTTACATTTAGTATTTCTCTTTTAAAACTCATTATTCCTAGGGACTCCTGGGTGGCTCAGTTGGTTAAGCGTCACACTCTTGATTTCAGCTCAGGTCATGATCTCTTGGGTCATAAGATCAAGCCCCATGTCAGGCTCTGCATTGACAGCACAGAGTCTGCTTGGGATTCTCTCTCTCTCCCTCTCTCTGCCCCTCTTCCACTCTCTCTCCCTCTCAAAATAAGCATTTTTCAAAATACCTTATCAATCCTTTTACTATATGATTTTTTCATTAATTTCTCTAATTCTGACTTATTTTATTGGTATATTTCATCAAACATCCTTATAAAAAACCTTCATCTGTGGTATATTTGCTGAACTGTTGTATTTATACAAATATGTCTCCAAGACCTTAAAATACAAATGTCAACTCAACCCAGTGGAGCTTTTCGCTTCCTCTAAAATTAGGTTGCACCTGCCTCACACTATTTTCTGGTATTCAGTGTTGTTAAGGATAAGTCTGAGACCAAACAGATTTTTCTTTTTTTGTAATATTTCTCCCTAGACTTAAAAGCCCAAAGCTAATTATAATAAAAGTATTTTGCTACATATGTTTTTATTAATTTTTTCTACTTACAATCTGTTTTCATCTGAGATTCGTTTTCTTCAAGATGTCTTTATTATTTCTGTGCAGATTGTTTTATTTACTACACAGAAACAGTAGTTCCTAGGTTAAGTCTTTCTTTTTCTCACATATGTATCATTTTAATAATTTTTCTTGTTTTTCTTTTATTCTAAGAGAGATTTTCAGGTTTCTGACCTGCATTTTTAATTTTCTTTTTTCCCTGCAGACTCAACTGATTTTTCATGTGTGCTTATATGCATGAGTCTCAGAATGAATTTTTCCTTATTTTACTCAGCTTTGTTTTTAACTTAGTTTTTTATTGTCCCGTGTAGTGTCTTTTCTTCTCAGAGCTTTCTGCCGAGGTGTCATAGTATCTATTTCCTGTGTCCTACTCACAATACCAACTAATTTCCAAAATTACCTTTTTCAACAATTCTGTAAGTCTAAGGCATGATGCCCTGATGTCTTTGTTCTATGAAATTAAAAAATAATAATAACAGTTCAAGATGCTTTTTATTTTCTATTTACCAATGTTTAATTACAGATACAACATTCTACTTCCAGTGATGCCCAGTATACAATATTTATTTGTTTCCACATTCCATCAATTATATGCCTCTTACATAACTTTCTTGGGCCTATAACTGCAGGACTATTTCTCCCTCATTTATCCTAGTGGGTCTTTCCTAGAACCCTATATTATTTTTTTCATACTCATATCCCTATATTTTTATTTACTTAAATAATGACAGACAAGTACATGAAAACATCAATGCTCCTGTATACCATAATACCAGGATTCTTTCTGTAATTTACACTGAGTTATATTCCCAAATATCTTGTCTTATATTGTGCTCTAACCTTCTGTAAATTTATTAGGGGAGAGACAGGCTTTTTTAGTGTATTCACACCAATTCTCTTTCTTGGAAACCGTCTCAGATATCTGCCCTATTTTCTGGCAGCATCACTCTTTGAAAGAACCTTGGATTGGTAGCAGTGACTGTTCAGTGGAAGGATGGCTAACAACTTCCTTTTCTAATACAGATCCCAAAACTTTGCATCTTGATACAGAGCATGGGGTTTGGGGAGGGGGGATGAGCTAAAAGGGTAAGGGGCATTAAGGAGTCTACTCCTGAATCATTGTTGCACTATATGCTACCTAATTTGGATGTATATTTAAAAAAATTAAATTAGGAGAGGTAGGGAAGATGGCAGTGTAGGAGGATGCTGGGCTCACCTCGTCCTTCTGATCACTTAGATTCCATCCACATCGGCCTAAATAACCCAGAAAACTGCCAGGAGACTAGCAGAGCGGACTCTCTGGAGCCAAGCATAGACAAGAGGCCCACGGAAGAAGGTAGGAAGGGTGGAAAGGCGGTGCGCGCTATACAGACTGGCTCATGGTAGAGCGGCAGCCCGCCCAGCAAGGTAGAGCCCCAGAATCTGACTTAAAAAGTGGAGGGGCCAGACTGCATGAGTTCTGACAGCCAGAGGGACTTAACATCTGGAATGTTATAAGTCAATAGCTCTGCTCGGAGAGCAGGAGGGCAACAGGACACCTGGTGGGAAATGTGTTGAGCTCTGGAAGACAGAGCTTAGCTTAGAAGAAAACAAAGGCCCTGGCCAGTGCCATCTCCCTCTCCCATCCCCCAGCCGAAATCCCCAAGGGAACCAGTTCCTGTCACCAAACTTGCTTGCACCGCGCAAACACCCAACGCTGTGCTTCTGTGGATCCATCCCTCTGATGGGTCTGCCTCCCTCCTGGTGCTGCAGGGTCCCTCCTGAAGGGGCCCACCGAAAACAAAGGGAGCTAAGCCTACCCCTCCCACCCCTGTGCACCTTGCGGTTCCACCCTGGCTAATACGCCAGATCCCATTGAAGCAGCACCACAAGCCCGGCAGTGTGCAAGTAGCCCAGACAGGGGCCACACCATTCCACAGTGAGTCCTGCTCCTGGGAGAGGGGAAGATAAGGTACACAGCAGTCTGACTGTGGCCCCAACAGTGGGCTGGGGGCAGACATGGGGTCTGACTGTGACCCCGCCCACCAGCACAAGTTACTCTGGACAACACAGGGGAAGTGCCCTGCAGTTGGGAGCCACCACAGGGACTACCTAAAATGACGAAATGGAAGAACTCTCCTCAAAAGAAACTCAAGGAAGTAGCGACAGTAACAAATTTATCAAAAACAACTTAAGCAATATAACAGAACAAGAATTTAGAATAATAGTCATAAAATTAATTGCTGGTCTTGAAAAAAGCATAGAGGACAGCAGAGAATCTATTGCTACAGAGATCAAGGGACTACGAAATAGTCATGAGGAGCTAAAAAATGCTATAAATGAGGTACAAAATAGAATGGAGGTGGCCATAGCACGGACTGAAGAGGCAGAAGAGAGAATAGGTGAATTAGAAGATACAATTAATGGAAAAAGAGGAAGCTGAGAAAAAGAGGGATAAAAATTCCAGGAGTATGAGGGGAGAATTAGAGAACAAAGTGATGCAATCAAACTGAACAATATCTGTATCATAGGAATTCCAGAAGAGGAAGAGAGAAAGAAAGGGGTGAAGGTGTAACTGAACAAATCATAGCTGAGAACCTCCCTGATCTGGGGAAGGAGAAAGGCAATGAAATCCAAGAGGCACAGAGAAATCCCTTCAGACATAACTTGAATTGATCTTCTGCACAACATATCATACCAAACCTGGCAAAATACAAGGATAAAGAGAAAAATCTGAGAGCAGCTAGGGGTAAACAGGCTCTAACTTACAAAGGGAGACTCATGAGACTAGGGGCAGACCTATCTACTGAAACTTGGCAGGCCAGAAAGGAATGGCAGGAAATCTTCAATGTGTTGAACAGAAAAAAATATGCAGCCGAGAATCCTTTATCCAGCAAGTCTGTCATTCAAAATAGAAGGAGAGATAAAGGTCTTCCCAAACAAACAAAAACTGAAGGAATTCATCACCACTAAACCAGCCCTACAAGAGACCCTAAGGGGGATTCTGTGAGTGAAATGTTGCAAGGACCACAAAGTATCAGACATAACTACAAGCATGAAACATACAGACATCACGATGACTCTAAACCCATATCTTCTATAATAACACTGAATGTAAATGGACTAAATGCTCCAACCAAAAAACATAGAGTATCAGAATGGATAAAAAAAAAAAAAAAAAAAAAACCAAGACCCATGTTTGCTGTCTGGAAGAGACTCATTTTAGACCTGAGGACATCATCAGATTGAAAGTGAGGGGATGGAGAACTATCATGCTACTGGAAGTCAAAAGAAAGCTGGAATAGCCATACTTATATCAGACAAACTAGACTTTAAATTAAAGGCTGTAACAAGAGATGAAGAAGGACATTATATAATAATTACAGGATCTATCCATCAGGAAGAGCTAACAATTATAAAAGTCTATGCACCGAATACAGGAGCCCCCAAATATATAAAACAATTAATCACAAACATAAGCAACCTTATTGATAAGAATGTGGTAATTGCAGGGGACTTTAATACTCCACTTATAACAATGGATAGATCATTTAGACATGAGATCAATAAATAAACAAGGGCCCTGAATGACACATTGGATCAGATGGATTTGACAGATATATTTACAACTCTGCATCCCAAAGCAACAGAATATACTTTCTTCTCGAGTGCACATGGAACATTCTCCAAGATAGATCACATACTGGGTCACAAAACAGCCCTTCATTAGTATACAAAAACTGAGATCATACCATGCACACTTTCAGACCACAATGCTATGAAGCTTGAAATCAACCACAGGAAAAATTCTGGAAAACCTCTAAAAGGATAGAGGTTAAAGAACACCCTAGTAAAGAATGAATGGGCCAACCAGGCAATTAGAGAAGAAATTAAAAAATATATGGAAACAAACGAAAATGAAAATACAACAATCCAAACGCTTTGGGATGCAGCGAAGGCAGTCCTGAGAGGAAAATACATCGCAATCCAGGCCTATCTCAAGAAACAAGAAAAATCCCAACTACAAAATCTAACAGCACACCTAAAGGAAATAGAAGCAGAACAGCAAAGACACCCCAAACCCAGAAGAAGAAGAGAAATAATAAAGATCAGAGCAGAAAAAAAAACAACAGAGAATCTAAAAAAAACTGTAGAGCAGATCAACGAAACCAAGAGTTGGTTTTTTGAAAAAATTAACAAAATTGATAAACCCTTAGCCAGGCTCTTCAGAAAGCAAAGGGAGAGGACCCAAATATATAAAATCATGAATGAAAATGGAATTATTACAACCAATCCCTCAGAAATACAAGCTATTATCAGGGAGTACTATGAAAAATTATATGCCAACAAACTGGACAACCTGGAAGAAATGGACAAATTCCTATGCACGCACCCACTTCCAAAACTCAAACATGAATAGAAAACTTAAGCAGAAATAGAAAACTTAAACAGCAAAGATTGTTATCAAAAATCTCCCAACAAATAAGAGTCTAGGACCAGATGTCTTTCCTGGGGAGTTCTGCCAGACGTTTAAAGCAGATAAGATCTCTCCTTCTCAAGTTCTTCCAAAAAATAGAAAGGGAAGGAAAACTTCCAGACTCATTCTATGAAGCCAGCAATACTTTTATTCCCAAACCAGACAGACACCCAGCAAAAAAAGAGAGCTACAGGCCAATATCCCTGATGAATATGGGTGCAAAAATTCTCAACAAGATACTAGCAAATCGAATTCAACAGCATATAAAAAGAATTATTCACCATGATCAAGTGGGATTCATTCCTGGGATGCAGGGCTGGTTCAACATTCGCAAATAAATCAATGTGATATATCACATTAATAAAAGAAAAAAACCATATGATCCTGTCAAATGATTCAGAAAAGGCATTTGACAAAATTCAGCATCCTTCCTTAATAAAAACCCTTGAGAAAGTCGGGATAGAAGGAATATACTTAAACATCATAAAAGCCATTTATGAAAAGCCTGCAGCTAATATCATCCTCAATGGGGAAAAACTGAGAGCTTTCCCCCTGAGATCAGGAACACGACAGGGATGTCCACTCTCACTACTGTTTTTTAACATAGTGATGTAAGTTCTAACATCAGCAATCAGACAACAAAAGGATATCAAAGGCATCAAAATTGGCAAAGATGAAGTTAAGCTTTCACTTTTTGCAGATGACATATTATACATGGAAAACAGGAAAGACCCCACCAAAAGTCTGCTAGAACTAATACAAGTATTCAGCAAAGTCGCAGGATACAAAATCAAGGTACAGAAATCAGTTGCATTCTTATACACTAACAATGAAGCAACAGAAAGACAAATAAAGAAACTGATCCCATTCACAATTGCACCAAGAAGCATAAAATACCTAGGAATAAACCTAACCAAAGATGTAAAAGATCTGTATGCTGAAAACTATAGAAAGCTTATGAAGGTAATTGAAGAAGATATAAAGAAATGGAAAGACATTCCCTGCTCATGGATTGGAAGAATAAATATTGTCAAAATGTCAATACTACCCAAAGCTATCTACACATTCAATGCAATCCCAATCAAAATTGCACCAGCATTCTTCTCGAAGCTAGAACAAGCAATCCTAAAATTTGTATGGAACCACAAAAGACCCCAAAATAGTCAAAGTAATATTGAAGAAGACCAAAGCGGGAGGTATCACAATCCCAGACTTTAGCCTCTACTACAAAGCTGTAATCATCAAGACAGAATTGTATTGGCACGAAAACAGACACATAGACCAATGGAATAGAATAGAAATCCCAGAACTAGACCCACAAAAGTATGACCAACTAATCTTTGACAAAGCAGGAAAGAATATCCAATGGAAAAAAGAAAGTCTCTTCAACAAATGGTGCTGGGAGAACTGGACAGCAACATGCAGAAGATTGAAACTAGACCACTTTCTTACACCATTCACAAAAATAAACTCAAAATGGATAAAGGACCTGAATGTGAGACAGGACACCATCAAAACCCTAGAGGAGAAAGCAGGAAAAAACCTCTCTGACCTCAGCCGCAGGAATCTCTTACTCGACACATCCCCAAAGGCAAGGGAATTAAAAGCAAAAATGAACTATTTGGACCTCATGAAGATAAAAAGCTTCTGCACTGCAAAGGAAACAATCAACACAACTAAAAGGCAACCGACAGAATAGGAAAAGATAATTGCAAATGACATATCAGACAAAGGGCTAGTATCCAAAATCTATAAAGAACTCACCAAACTCCACACCCGAGAAACAAATAATGCAGTGAAGAAATGAGCAGACAACATGAATAGGTACTTCTCTAAAGAAGACATCCAGGTGGCCAACAGGCACATGAAAAGATGCTCAATGTCGCTCCTCATCAGGGAAATACAAATCAAAACCACACTCAGATATCACCTCACGCCAGTCAGAGTGGCTAAAATGAACAAATCAGTAGACTATAGATGCTGGAGAGGATGTGGAGATATGGGAACCCTCTTGCACTCTTGGTAGGAATGCAAACTGGTGCAGCCACTCTGGAAAACGGTGTGAAGGTTCCTCAAAAAATTAAAAATAGATCTATCCTATGACCCAGCAATAGCACTGCTAGGAATTGACCCAAGGGATACAGGAGTGCTGATGCATAGGGGCACTTGTACCCCAATGTTTATAGCAGCACTTTCAACAATAGCCAAATTATGGAAAGAGCCTCAATATCCATCAACTGATGAATGGATAAAAAAAAAATGTGGTTTATATACACAATGGAATACTACTTAGCAATGAGAAAGAATGAAATATGGCCGTTTGTAGCAACCTGGATGGAACTGGAGAGTGTTATGCTAAGTGAAATAAGCCATACAGAGAAAGACAGACACCATATGTTTTCACTCTTATGCGGATCCTGAGAAACTTAACAGAAGACCATGGGGGAGGGGAAGGAAAAAAAAAGAGAGAGGGAGGGAGCCAAACCATAAGAGGCTCTTAAAAACTGAGAACAAACTGAGGGTTTGGGAGGGTTTGGGAGAAAAAACTGATGGGGAGTGCGAGGGAGGAGAAGGTGGGTGATGGGTATTGAGGAGGCCACCTATTAGCAAGAGCATGGGGTATTGTATGGAAACCAATTTGACAATAAATTTCATATTAAAAAAAAATTAAACTAAAAAGGAAGAAAAAAAAACTTGGCCTCTGTGCTTAGTGTATGTATTAGCTTTCTACTGCTGCCATAACAAATTACCACAAATTTACCATGTACAGCTTTCCAGTTCTGCAGATAAGAGGTCTACTTTGGCCTGACTAGATTCTCTGCTCCAGCCTTCACAAGCCAAAATTAAGGTATACACCATGTGAGTTCTTATCCATAGCTCTGGGACGGGTCTGCTTCCAAGCTCATTAAGATCCATAGCAGAACCTAGTTTCTTGCAGTTGTAGAACCAAGGTTTCAGGTTCCTTGCTGGCTGTCAAGTGGGTCCAACTTTAGTACCCAGAGGTATCTCTCTGGTCCTTGTATATAGGCCTCTATGTCCCAGAACTATGTTTGATATTTCCCTCATGATAATAGTATCCCTGGTTTAATTTCTACTGATCCCTACCCCTTCAGTCAGAAGAAGCTCTTCATGTTTAAGGGCTCAAGTGATTAGATTGAATCATCCTGGATAATATCTTCATTTTAGGTTCCACAGCCTTAAATAAATCTGCAAAGTCCCTTCTTCTACGTAAGAGAACATATTCACAGATTTGAAGGATTAGGGCATGCACACATTTATGGGGCATTATTTGGCCTATAGTACATTCTTGCTTTCTGCCCTGGGGCATCTCTGAGCTGGTGTAAAAGGCTAGCTCTAGATGTTCTTTCATGGTGTTAAACAAATTCTCTCATATTCTTCCTTGCTGGTCCAACACCTTTATAATCCACTCTTGAATGTACTCCCCCAGGTTTTACAGTTCTTCCTTACTCAAGCTGCACTCTTAGATGACCTTGATTATTTGATAACAAATGATACAAAGACGAACCATGGGGGGAACAAGGAATTCTACAGGAACCCACTTGGAACTCAGGCATGTGTGACCTGGAGATATGAAGGTTTTAATGCTCCATGGAGCAACCATTAACCAGTAAAAAAATGCCTCTTACTTCTTTTTTTTTTTTTTTAATTTTTTTTAACGTTTATTTATTTTTGAGACAGAGAGAGACAGAGCATGAATGGGGGAGGGTCACAGAGAGAGGGAGACACAGAATCTGAAACAGGCTCCAGACTCTGAGCTGTCAGCACAGAGCCCGATGCGGGGCTCGAACCCACAGACGTGAGATCATGACCTGAGCCGAAGTCAGACGCCCAACCGACTGAGCCACCCAGGCGCCCCCTCTTACTTCTTTTAGACAGCCAATTCTGTGCATCATTCTTCCCATTTGTTTGGAATTTCTCTAAGAAATAAGCCCAAGTTTTCCATAGCGGTGATCGTTTTAAAAGTACCTATTTGTATAGCTTTTGCACTATTCCAAATTTCCCACATATAGTCTCCAGATCACTACCCAATATGAACTGCTTGCACAAATCCCTTGTCTCAGTCTCTGTTTTGGGAAATATGAAGTGATCTGTCAAAGTAAAGTATGAGGGAGGAATTCTAAAACAGATTCACCCACCAGCCAGATATGATAAGGACCCCATTATTGGTGATAAGTGGGGTGATGATTACCCTGACACGCAGTAGCACCACAATTTCTAAGAGTCTCACTGGCAGTGACAGGAATGAATTATAAATAGAAGATCAAATATTGCCTTACATAGCAGCTGTGGTTCTTAAACAATATGGAACAATAGTAATTATAAAGATTGTACTGTTGGGTGACATATTTAATCCTTAAAAAAAAGAAAATAATAAACTCAGGTTAGCCAATAATCAACTCAAGGTGTACTGTGTAGGTCAGAAGACCAAAGAGATCTATGTCAATTACCTGTCTTAATCTTGCAATGAAAAAAAGAAATACTCAGAACTTTTGAGGCTGTTAGATATAGAACCCAAATTGATGAAGATACCAAGGTACTTTAAAATCATCATGTCCCACATTTAGTGGGAACCTATGGAGTCCAAATAATGAAAAAAGTTCTGGCCCAAATTTATCTTACAGTTGATCTAGGACATCCAGGATCTACCCAGAAGCTATTCCATGGCCCATCAAAACACAATTGGGATGTATATACTGAGTATCTGGCAGAACTCTGATATGCATTTGTGGAGGAAAAGTGATTAAAATAAGAGTTAAGAGGAAGTTCCCAAAATGCCCTATTTTCTAGCCAAAATAGAGAGAGGGAGAGGGGGAGAGAGAGAGAGAAAGAAAGAAAAGCAAGAACAAATTCCCAGAGAAACTTCAGAGATTTGTGCCACAATTAAAGACTTAAAATATATGGTGGCAGTGATTCCCATCTTAAACCATTTGTCTAAATAATAAACAAACAAACATACTGTGGGAGTTTGCAGATATTAATCTGGCAAATGCATTCTTCTCATTTCCTATCAGAGGAAGGGTCAAAAGTCTTCTTTTATGCATGAAGAACAGCAATTTACATTCACTGTTGACCACAGAACTATGTTCACCCTCTTTCAGGATCCTTAATCATCTCACGTTTGCAGAAGAACCACATGCAGAAGGTCATTCGTATGTTTAGTAAATATAAGCATATCAAATACAAACATTCTATACTAATATGTATATTTTTTTTAATTTTAAAATTATTTGCAAGACTGACATTATTGGGACCATTTTGGTAGTGCTATAACTCTAGGTGAAGTTTAGAACTGAATTAATTTTTGTCTAAATGTTTTTATTTAAAAAATAATTGAGTGCTAAACACTGCCACAATTTTACATTCCATTTATTTTCTATGGACTTCTCAAATTCTGTGTTACTTTCCCTTTTTAAAAAACGTTTATTTATTTTATGAGGGAGGGAGAGACGGAGAGACGGAGAGACGGAGAGAGAGAGAGAGAGAGAGAGAGAGAGAGAGAGAGCATGCGCATGCATGAGCAGGGAAGGGACATAGAGACAGAGGGAGAAAGAGAATCTCAAGTAGGCTCCATGCTCAGCACAGAGCCTGATGCAGGGCTCAATTTCACAACTGCAAGGTCACAATATGAGCCACTATCAAGAGATGAACACTTGGAGGAGCCAAGATGGCAGAACAGCATGGAAGTTTTTTTGTGTGTGTCTCAAGTGCATGAAATACAGCCAAACCAACACTAAATCATCCTGCACAACTAGAAAACTGATCTGAGGATTAACATAACAACCTGCACAACCTGAACCACAGAATTCAGCAGGTATGATGTGTGGAGAAGTGAAGGGGGGAGAGAGAAGCTGTGGAGGGCAGGGAGCTGCTTCTGCATGTGGATGAGACAGACGGGTGAAGGGCAGAATATGGGAAAAGGACGCCCCCCCCCACAAGCAGCTGGAGAAAAAGTGGAAGAGTGGAAACAGCCACAGGGACTGAAATAAATGGGGAGAAAGAGAAAGGAGGGGGTTTAAATTCCATTAGGACTCTATAAACGGGGGGAGTGCAGAGTCTGAAAATCTGCAGCTCGACACCTGGCAGTGCTGTAGTGAGAACGGTGAATCCCAAGGACCAGAGTGAAGTCTGGAGGTTGTTGGGCCACACAGGGAGAGTCAGTTCTCTTGCTGGGAGGACATCTGGTAGAGGCTGTGTGGCCCCCCAACAGGTAACAACACCAGTGGACCTGGGAGAAAAACCACATTCGCTGGTGTTGGAACAAAGTCCCTGGGGGTGAAGCCTGGTGCCAGATGTGTGTTGTGATTTTCCACAATCCCTGAAACGCTGCTGCTATATGGTCACGTGAACTTTATCTGGGCCAGGCTGGCACCCAGCCACAGTCTCTAGGCATTTGAAGCAACACGGACCTGCAAACAATCCTAAGTGTTGCCAGCACCTGGCCATTGTTTGATGAGACCATCCCACAGAAGGCAGAATGAGTAAAAGTCACAGTCCCTCAGAAATAAGGGTTCAGGAAAAACAGCAACATCTGACATAAAACTCAGGAGGGAGGTTCTGCCTTGGTCTTGGTCACAGAAAGTGTAAAAGCGGGGAGTGGATGGAAGCCGAAGAAAAAATGACAGGTGTGTGATTGCTGATCGGGGAGAACAGTGTTCCGATACTAGGCACTGAGTAGCTGGGTGAGGCAGTTTTCACCGCTCCTGCCCATGCGCATAAACACCTACAAGCGCCACAACAATCCACCCCAGTAAGCTAAGCAGTGCCATCTAGTGCAGAATGGAGCCATTAGACTAAGCCTCACCGAACTGGCCAACCTCGCTCTTCAGGGACACAAGTCACTCCGACTGCTTACTTTATGGACTATTAAGCACTTCATAGTTTGACCTCTAAGGGAAAACAAAGTAATTCCAGTCGTATTTTAGTATGTTTGCCAGTCCATCTATTCAATTTCTTTCTTTTTTTTTTCTTTTTTGTTACTTTTCTTTTTCTTAAATACAGAAAGAGAAAAACTCATTTTTCTTTTAAATTTTTATTAAAATATGTCTCTTTATTTTCCTACATATGATGTTTGTTTTCTGTAAATTTTTTCAACCTCTATTTTACTTCCACCATTTCACTTTAGTCTACTTCAGTGTAATCATTTTTCCAAATTTTCACATGATTTACTTTTTGTTTTCTTTCCCCTTTTTTCTCTAATCTGTCAAGCCCTTTCCAACACCCAGACAAAAACACACCTAGGATCTAGCAACATTTATTCAAGTGTTCTATGTGTGTGTTTTTGTCTCCAAGTTTTTAATTTTAATATTATTTTAATTTTAATTTCTTTAATTTTCATTTTTTTTACCTCATTAATTCCTTTTCTCCCTTCAGAATGACAAAACGAAGGAATTCACCTCAAAAGAAAGAGCAGGAAGAAACCACAGACAGGAACTTAAGCAACAGATACAAGCAAGATGTCTGAACAAGAATTTAGAATCACAATATTAAAAATACTACCTGGAGTTGACAATAGCTTAGAATCCCTTTCTGTGGAGATAAAAGAAGTAACTGTCAGTCAGGATGAAATTAAAAAATGTTATAATTGAGCTGCAATCTCAAATGACTGCCATGGTGGCAAGGATGGATGAGGCAGAACAGAGAATTAGCAAAACAGAGGACAAACTTATGGAGCATAATGAGGCAGAAAAAAAGAGGGATATTGAGGCAAAAGAGCACAATTTAAGATTTAGAGAAATCAGTGACTCATTAAAAAAAGAACAACATCAGAATCATAGATATCCCAGATGATGAAGAGAGAGAAATAGGAGTAGAAGGGTTATGTGAGCAAATCATAGCGGAAAACTATCCTAACCTGGGGGAAGACACAGACATCAAAATCTAGGAAGCACAGAGGACTTCATTAGATTAAGCAAAAACCGACCATCAACAAGGCATACTATAGTCAAAATACTCAGGCAAGGAGAGAATCATGAAAGCAGCAAGGGGAAAAAAGTCATTAACCTACAAGGGAAGACAGATCAGGTTTGCAGCAGGCCTATCCACAGAAACTTGGCAGGCCAGAAAGGAGTGGCAGGATATATTCAATGTGCTGAATCAGAAAACTATGCAGCCAAGAATTCTTTATCCAGCAAGGCTGTCATTCAAAATAGAAGGAGAGATTAAAAGTTTCCCAGACAAACAAAGATTAAAGGAGTTTATGACCACTAAACCAGACCTGCAAGAAATTCTAAGGGGGACTCTCTAAGGGGAGAAAAGATGGGAAAAAAAACAAAAAAACAAAAAACAAATAAATAAAGGCAAAAGCAACAAAGACAGAAAGGCAGAGAACACCACTAGAAACTCCAACTCTACAAGCATCATAACAGCAATAAATTCATATCTTTCAGTACTCACTCTAAATGTCCATGGACTAAATGCTCCAATCAAAAGACATAGGGTAACACAATGGATAAGAAACCAAGATCCATCTATATGCTGTTTACAAGAGAACCACTTTGGACCTAAAGACGCCTTCAGATTGAAAGTAAGGGGAATGGAGGGGAACCCAGGAAGATGGTGGCGTAGGAGGACACTGGGCTCACCGCGCGTCCTGCTGATCACTTAGATTCCACCTACACCTGCCTAACTAACCCAGAAAACCACCAGAGGATTAGCAGAACGGAGTCTCCGGAGCCAAGTGCAGACGAGAGGCCCACGGAAGCGAGTAGGAAGGGCGGAGAGGCGGTGCACGCTGCATGGACTGGCGGGAGGGAGCCGGGGCAGAGGGGCAGCCTGCCGGCCAAGCAGAGCCCCCCGAGTCTGGCTGGCAAAAGCCGAGGGGCCAGACGGAGTGTGTTCCGACAGCAAGCGGGCTTAGCATCTGGGAGGTCATAAGTTAACAGCTCTGCTTGGAAAGCGGGAAGGCTGGAGGACAAAGGGAGGGAGAGTTGCTGAGCCCCGGGACGACAGAGCTGTTTGGCGGTGAACAAAGGCGCTCACCAGTGCCATCTCCGTCGCCCATCCCCCAGCCAAAATCCCAAAGGGAACCAGTTCCTGCCAGGGAAATTGCTTGCTCTGCGCAAATACCCAACCCTGTGCTTCTGTGGAGCCACCCCTCCGGCAGCGGGTCTGACTCCCTCCCGCTGCCACAGGACCCCTCCTGAAGTGGATCACCTAAGGAGAAGCCAGCTAAGCCTGCCCCTCCTGCCCCCGTGCACCTTGCCTACCCACCCCAGCTAATATGCCAGAACCCCAGCACCACAAGCCTGGCAGTGTGCAAGCAGCCCAGACGGGCCACGCAACCCCACAGTGAATCCCGTCCCCAGGAGAGGGGAAGAGAAGGCAAACACCAGTTTGACTGTGGCCCCAGCGGTGAGCTGAGGGCAGACATCAGGTCTGACTGTGGCTCTCCCCACCAACTCCAGTTATACACCACAGCACAGGGGAAGTGCCCTATGGGTCCGCACCACTCCAGGGACTATCCAAAATGACCAAACGGAAGAATTCCCCTCAGAAGAATCTCCAGGAAATAACAACAGCTAATGAACTGATCAAAAAAGGATTTAAATAATATAACAGAAAGTGAATTTAGAATAATAGTCATGAAATTAATTGCTGGGCTTGGAAACAGTATAGAGGACAGCAGAGAATCTCTTCCTACAGAGATCAAGGGACTAAGGAACAGTCTGGAGGAGCTGAAAAACGCTTTAAACGAAATGCAAAACAAAGTGGAAACAACGACGGCTCGGATTGAAGAGGCAGAGAAGAGAATAGGTGAACTAGAAGATAAAGTTATGGAAAAAGAGGAAGCTGAGAAAAAGAGAGATAAAAAAATCCAGGAGTATGAGGGGAAAATTAGAGAACTAAGTGACACACTAAAAATAAATAATATACGCATAATTGGTATCCCAGAGGAGGAAGAGAGAGGGAAAGGTGCTGAAGGGGTACTTGAAGAAATAATAGCTGAGAACTTCCCTGAACTGGGGAAGGAAAACAGCATTGAAATCCAAGAGGCACAGAGAACTCCCTTCAGACGTAACTTGAATCAATCTTCTGCATGACATATCATAGTGAAACTGGCAAAATACAAGGATAAAGAGAAAATTCTGAAAGCAGCAAGTGATAAACGTGCCCTCACATATAAAGGGAGACCTATAAGACTCGTGACTGATCTCTCTTTTGAAACTTGGGAGGCCAGAAAGGATTGGCACGATATCTTTAATGTGCTGAACAGGAAAAATATGCAGCCGAGAATCCTTTATCCAGCAAGTCTGTCATTTAGAATAGAAGGAGAGATAAAGATCTTCCCAAACAAAC
Source organism: Panthera pardus (assembly GCF_024362965.1). NCBI lineage: Eukaryota > Metazoa > Chordata > Mammalia > Carnivora > Felidae > Panthera > Panthera pardus. Next base: position 89,826,272 of record NW_026526655.1, read on the forward strand.
AAAAACTGAAGGAATTTGTCACCACTAAACCAGCCCTACAAGAGATCCTAAGGGGGATCCTGTGAGACAAAGTACCAGAGACATCACTACAAGCATAAATCATAGACATCACAATGACTCTAAACCCGTATCTTTCTATAACACTGAATGTAAATGGATGAAATGCACCAACCAAAAGACATAGGGTATCAGAATGGATAAAAAAACAAGACCCATCTATTTGCTGTCTACAAGAGACTCATTTTAGACCTGAGGACACCTTCAGATTGAGAGTGAGGGGATGGAGAACTATTTATCATGCTACTGGAAGCCAAAAGAAAGCGGGAGTAGCCATACTTATATCAGACAAACTAGACTTTAAATTAAAGGCTGTAACAAGAGATGAAGAAGGGCATTATATAATAATTACAGAGTCTATCCACCAGGAAGAGCTAACAATTATAAATGTCTATGCGCTGAATACTGGAGCGCCCAAATATATAAGACAATTACTCATAAACATAAGCAACCTTATTGATAAGAATATGGTAATTGCAGGGGACTTTAATACTTCACTTACAACAAAGGATAGGTCATCTAGACACATGGTCAATAAAGAAACAAGGGCCCTGAATGATACATTGGATCAGATGGACTTGACAGATATATTTAGAACTCTGCATCCCAAAGCAACAGAATATACTTTCTTCTCGAGTGCACATGGAACATTCTCCAAGATAGATCATATACTGGGTCACAAAACAGCCCTACATAAGTATACAAGAATTGAAATTATACCATGCATACTTTCAGACCACAATGCTATGAAGCTTGAAATCAACCACAGGAAAAAGTCTGGAAAACCTCCAAAAGCATGGAGGTTAAAGAACACCCTACTAATGAATGAGTGGGTCAACCAGGCAATGAGAGAAGAAATTAAAAAATATATGGAAACAAACGAAAATGAAAATACAACAATCCAAACGCTTTGGGATGCAGCGAAGGCAGTCCTGAGAGGAAAATACATTGCAATCCAGGCCTATCTCAAGAAACAAGAAAAATCCCAACTACAAAATCTAACAGCACACCTAAAGGAAATAGAAGCAGAACAGCAAAGACACCCCAAACCCAGAAGAAGAAGAGAAATAATAAAGATCAGAGTAGAAATAAACAATATAGAATCTAAAAAAACTGTAGAGCAGATCAACGAAACCAAGAGTTGTTTTTTTGAAAAAATAAAATTGATAAACCTCTAGCCAGGCTTCTCAAAAAGAAAATGGAGATGACCCAAATAGATAAACTCATGAATGAAAATGGAATTATTACAACCAATCCCTCAGAGATACAAGCAATTATCAGGGAATACTGTGAAAAATTATATGCCAACAAACTGGACAACCTGGAAGAAATGGACAAATTCCTAAACACCCACACGCTTCCAAAACTCAATCAGGAGGAAATAGAAAGCTTGAACAGACCCATAACCAGCGAAGAAATTGAATCAGTTATCAAAAATCTCCCAACAAATAAGAGTCCAGGACCAAATGGCTTCCCAGGGGAGTTCTACCAGATGTTTAAAGCAGAGATAATATCTATCCTTCTCAAGCTATTCCAAGAAATAGAAAGGGAAGGAAAACTTCCAGACTCATTCTATGAAGCCAGTGTTACTTTGATTCCTAAACCAGACAGAGACCCAGTAAAAAAAGAGAGCTACAGGCCAATATCCCTGATGAATATAGATGCAAAAATTCTCAATAAGATACTAGCAAATCGAATTCAACAGCATATAAAAAGAATTATTCACCATGATCAAGTGGGATCATGATCATTCCTGGGATGCAGGGCTGGTTCAACATTCGCAAATCAATCAACATGATACATCACATTAATAAAAGAAAAGATAAGAACCATATGATCCTGTCAATCGATGCAGAAAAGGCCTTTGACAAAATCTAGCACCGTTTCTTAATAAAAACCCTTGAGAAAGTCAGGATAGAAGGAACATACTTAAACATCATAAAAGCCATGTATGAAAAGCCCACAGCTAACATTATCCTCAATGGGGAAAAACAGAGCTTTTTCCCTGAGATCAGGAACACGACAGGGATGCCCACTCTCACCGCTGTTGTTTAACATAGTGTTGGAAATTCTAGCATCAGCAATCAGACAACAAAAGGAAATCAAAGGCATCAAAATTGGCAAAGATGAAGTCAAGCTTTCGCTTTTTGCAGATGACATGATATTATACATGGAAAATCTGATAGACTCCACCAAAAGTCTGCTAGAACTGATACATGAATTCAGCAAAGTTGTAGGATACAAAATCAATGTACAGAAATCAGTTGCATTCTTATACACTAACAATGAAGCAACAGAAAGACAAATAAAGAAATTGATCCCATTCACAATTGCACCAAGAAGCATAAAATACCTAGGAATAACCCTAACCAAAGATGTAAAAGATCTGTATGCTGAAAACTATAGAAAGCTTATGCAGGTAATTGAAGAAGATATAAAGAAATGGAAAGACATTCCCTGCTCATGGATTGGAAGAATAAATATTGTCAAAATGTCAATACTACCCAAAGCTATCTATACATTCAATGCAATCCCAATCAAAATTGCACCAGCATTCTTCTCGAAACTAGAACAAGCAATCCTAAAATTCATATGGAACCACAAAAGGCCCCGAATAGCCAAAGTAATTTTGAAGAAGAAGACCAAAGCAGGAGGCATCACAATCCCAGACTTTAGCCTCTACTACAAAGCTGTCATCATCAAGACAGCATGGTATTGGCACAAAAACAGACACATAGACCAATGGAATAGAATAGAAACCCCAGAACTAGACCCACAAACGTATGGCCAACTAATCTTTGACAAAGCAGGAAAGAACATCCAATGGAAAAAAGACAGTCTCTTTATCAAATGGTGCTGGGAGAACTGGACAGCAACATGCAGAAGGTTGAAACTAGACCACTTTCTCACACCATTCACAAAAATAAACTCAAAATGGATAAAGGACCTGAATGTGAGACAGGAAACCATCAAAACCCTAGAGGAGAAAGCAGGAAAAAACCTCTCTGACCTCAGCCGCAGCAATTTCTTACTTGACACATCCCCAAGGGCAAGGGAATTAAAAGCAAAAATGAACTACTGGGACCTTATGAAGATAAAAAGCTTCTGCACAGCAAAGGAAACAACCAACAAAACTAAAAGGTAACCAACGGAATGCGAAAAGATATTTGCAAATGACATATAGGACAAAGGGCTAGTATCCAAAATCTATAAAGAGCTCACCAAACTCCACACCCGAAAAACAAATAACCCAGTGAAGAAATGGGAAGAACACATGAATAGACACTTCTCTAAAGAAGACATCCAGATGGCCAACAGGCACATGAAAAGATGCTCAATGTCGCTCCTCATCAGGGAAATACAAATCAAAACCACATTCAGATATCACCTCACGCCAGTCAGAGTGGCCAAAATGAACAAATCAGGAGACTATAGATGCTGGCGAGGATGTGGAGAAACGGGAACCCTCTTGCACTCTTGGTGGGAATGCAAATTGGTGCAGCCACTCTGGAAAGCAGTGTGGAGGCTCCGCAGAAAATTAAAAATAGACCTACCCTATGACCCAGCAATAGCACTGCTAGGAATTTACCCAAGGGATACAGGAATACTGATGCATAGGGGCACTTGTACCCCAATGTTTATAGCAGCACTCTCAACAATAGCCAAATTATGGAAAGAGCCTAAATGTCCATCAACTGATGAATGGATAAAGAAATTGTGGTTTATATACACAATGGAGTACTACATGGCAATGAGAAAGAATGAAATATGGCCCTTTGTAGCAACGTGGATGGAACTGGAGAGTGTGATGCTAAGTGAAATAAGCCATACAGAGAAAGACAGAGACCATATGTTTTCACTCTTACGTGGATCCTGAGAAACTTAACAGAAACTCATGGAGGAGGGGAAGGAAAAAAAAAAAAAAGAGGTTAGAATGGGAGAGAGCCAAAGCATAAGAGACTGTTAAAAACTGAGAACAAACTGAGGGTTGATGGGGGGTGGGAGGGAGGGGAGGGTGGGTGATGGGTATTGAGGAGGGCACCTTTTGGGATGAGCACTGGGTGTTGTATGGAAACCAATTTGACAATAAATTTCATATATTGGAAAAAAAATAAATGAAATAAAGCATTAAAAAAAAAAAAGAAAGTAAGGGAAATGGAGAACCATCTATCATGCTAATGGTCAACAAAAGAAAGCAGGAATAGCCATATTTATGTCAGACAATCTAGACTTTAAAATACTGTATCAAGAGATGATGAAGGCCATTATATCATAATTAAGGGGTCTATCCATCAAGAAGACCTAACAATTGTAAGCATTTATGCACCAAATACGGAACCACCCAAATATATACATGAATTAATCACAAACATAAAGAAACTCTTTGATAATGATACCATAATAGTAGGGGACTTCAATACCCCACTCACAGCAATGGACACATCATCCAACTAGAAAATCAACAAGGAAACAATGGCTTTGAATGACACACTGGACCAGATGGACTTAACAGATATATTCAGAACAGTTAATCCTAAAGCAGTGGAATATACATTCTTCTCCAGTGCACATGGAACGTTCTCCAGAATAGATCCCATACTGGGACACAAATCAGCCCTCAACAAGTACAAAAAGATCGAGATCACACCATGCATGTTTTCAGACCACAATGCTATGAAACTCAAAATCAACCACAAGAAAAAAATTTGGAAAGGTAACAAATATTTGGAGACCAAAGAACATCCTACTAAAGAATGAATGAGCTAACCAAGAAGGTAAGGAGGAAATTAAAAAGTACATGGAAGACAATGAAATGATAACACCACAGCCCAAAACTTCTGGGATGCAAGAAAGGCAGTCATAAGAGGGAAGTACATAGCAATCCAGGCCTTCCTAAAGAAGGAAGAAAGATCTCAGATACATAACCTAACCTTATGCCTTAAAAGAGCTGGAAAAAGGAACAGCAAATAAAACCCAAAACCAGTAGAAGACAGGAAATAATAAAGATTAGAACAGAAATTAGTGCTATCAAAACCAAAAACAAAACAAAACAAAACAAAACAAAAAACCCACAAAAAACAAAAAACAACCCATGAAACAGATCAATGAAACCTGGAGCTGGTTCTTTGAAAGAATTAACACAATTGATAAAACCACTAGCCAGTTTGGTCAAAAAGAAGAAGGAAAGGGGCCAAATAAGTAAAATCAAGAAAGAAGGAGGAGAGATCACAACCAACACCACAAAATAGAAACTGTAAAAAGAATATTATGAGCAATTATACACCAATAAATTGGGCAATCTGGAAGAAATGGACAAATTCCTAGAAACATATACACTACCAAAAATGAAACAGGAAGAAATAGAAAAGTTGAACAGACCCATAGCCAGTAAAGAAATCAAATTAGTAATCAAAAATCTCCCCAAAAGCAAGAGGCCAGGGCCGGATGGCTTTCCAGGGGAATTCTACCAAACATTTAAAGAAGAGTTAACACCTATTCTCTTGAAGCTGTTCCAAAAATAGAAATGGAATGAAAACTTCCAAACTCTTTCTATGAAGCCAGCATTACCTTGATTCCAAAACCAGACAGAGACCCCACTGAAAAGGAGAACTGTAGACCAATTTCCCTGATGAATATGGATGCAAAAATCCTCAACATGATATTAGCCAACCGCATCCAACCATACATTAAAAAAATTATTCACCACAACCAAGTGGAATTTATACCTGTGATGCAGGGCTGGTTCAATATCCATAAGACAATCAAGGTGATTCATCACATCAATAAAAGAAAGGACAAGAACCACATGATCCTCTCAATAGATGCAGAGAAAGCATTTGACAAAATACAGAATCCTTTCGTGATAAAAACCCTCAAGAAAGTAGGGATATGAGGATCATACCTTGAGATCATAAAAGTCATATATGAAACACACAACACTAATATCATCTTCAATGGGGAAAAAGTTAGAGCTTTCCCCCTAAGGTGAGGAACAAGACAGGCATGTCCACTCTCCCAACTGTTATACAACGTAGTATAACCTCTGCAATCAGACAACACCAAAGAATAAAAGGCATCCAAATCAGCCAGGAGGACGTCAAACTTTCACTCTTCACAGAAGACATGATATTCTATATGGAAAACCCAAAAGATTCCACCAAAAAACTGCTAGAACTGATTCATGAATTCAGCAATGTTGTAGGATATAAAATCAATGCACAGAAATCGGTTGCATTCCTATACACCAACAATGAAGCAACAGAAAGAGAAATCAAGGAATTAATCCTATCTATAATTGCACGAAAAACCATAAATACCTAGGGATAAATCCAACCAAAGAGGTAAAAAATCTATACACTGAAAACTATAGAGCTTATGAAAGAAATGAAGACACACACAAACACACAAAAGGAAAACTATTCCATACTCCTGAATTGGAAGAACAAATATTGTTCAAATGTCAATACTACCCAAAGCAATCTACATATTCCATGCAATCCCAATCAAAATAACACCAGCATTCTTCACAGAGCTAGAACAAATAATCCTAAAATTTGTCTGCAACCACAAAAGACCCCAAATAGCCAAAGCAATCTTGAAAAAGAAAATCAAAGCAGCAAGCATCACAATCCCAGACTTCAAGCTGTACTACCAAGCTGTAATCATCAAGATAGTATGGTACTGGCACAAAAACAGATACTCGGATCAATGTAACAGAATAGAGAACCCAGAAATGGATCCACAAATGTATGGCTAACTAATCTTTGACAAGGCAGGAATAGAATATCCAATGGAATAAAGACAGTCTCTTCAGCAAGTGGTGCTGGGAAAACTGGACAGTGACATGCAGAAAAATGAACCTGGACCACTTTCTCACACCGGACACAAAAATAAACTCAAAATAATGAAATACCTAAATCTAAGACAGGAAGCCATCCAAATTCTTGAGGAGAAAGCAAGCAAAAACCTCTTTGACCTTGGCCGCAGCAACTGCTTACTCAACATGTCCCCAGGGCAAGGGTAACAAAAGCAAAAATGAACTATTGGGACCTCATCAAAGTAAAAAGCTTCTGCACAGCAAAGGAAACATTCAGCAAAAATCAGGCAACCAACGGAATGGGAGAAGATTTTTGCAAACGACATATCAGATAAAGGGTTAGTATCCAAAATCTGTAAAGAACTCATCAAACTCAACACCCAAAAAAACACATAATCCAGTGAATAATTGGGCAAAAGGCATGAATTGACACTTCTCCAAAGAAGACATTCAGATGGCCAACCAACACATGAAAAAATGCTGAACATCACTCATTGTCAGGGAGATACAAATCAAAACCACAATGAGATACCACCTCACACCTGTCAGAATGGCTCACATTAACAACTCAGGCAACAACAGATGTTGGCAAGGATGTGGAGAAAGAGGATCTCTTTTGCATTACTGGTGGGATGCAAACTGGTGTAGCCACTTTGGAAAACGGTATGGAGGTTCCTCAAAAAACTAAAAATAGTACTACCCTAAAACCCAACGATTGCACTACTAGGTATTTATCCAAGGGATACAGGTATGCTGTTTCAAAGGGACACATGCACCCCAACGTTTAAAGCAGCACTATTGACGATAGCCAAAGTATGAAAAGAGCCCAAATGTCCATCAACGGATGAATGGATAAAGAAGATGTAGTACACATATACAATGGAGCATTACTCAGCAATCAAAAAGAATGAAATGTTGCCATTTGCAACTACGTGAAGAACTAGAGGATATTATGCTAAATGAAATTAGTCGGTCAGTGAAAGATAAATATCACATGACTTCACTCATATGATGACTTTAAGATATTTCACAGATGAACATAAGGGAAGGGAAGCAAAAGTAATATAAAAACAGGAAGGGGGACAAAACATAAGACCCTCTTAAATATGGAGTAACAGACAGAGGGTTACTGGAGGGGTTGTGGGACGGGGGATGGGCTAAATGGGTAAGTGGCATTAAGGAATCTGGTCCTGAAATCATTGTTGTACTATATGCTAACTAATTTGGATATAAATTTAAAAAATAAAATTAAAAAAAAGAGGTGGACACTTAACCAACTAGCCATCCAGCACCCCTGTTCTTTATTTTTAATACAATTTTTGTTCAGTTAAGATAAAATTTTGCATACAGATTTCTCAGTTGCTCGCTTAATTATATTTAAAATAAGCTTTTATTCACCTTAAAAATTGCAACCAAAAATATAAATCTTTTTGACTATTTACTTTCCCATCACTATTACTTGCAGCATAATGCCAGCAAAATATTCCTTTTTGGCCTATATTAGATCGTAAAATGAACTCTGAATCTTATGCTTGTAAGTGAATGTATATAAATATTTGAAATGAATGTCTTCAATGGATTCTGCAAGACAAGATCCCGACCCTTGACTTTCAATTAATTAGTATAAAGAAAGAAAATCTAGACAAACAGCCTCCCTATTCATTTGATAGCTAATTAAAATGCATACTCTGTAGAAGTCACTTGACTCTCAATTACAATTAAATATGCAAGGTTATCAGAACATTGCAAGCAGAAAGCTGAAAGTAATCTTCCCCGTTAGAGAGAACACATCAAGGATGGTTCTATGCAGTAAGAAGAGGTTTCATGTATCACAGCTAGCTGTGTTGTTCATTGACTGTTCCCACAGGGCAATAAAAACAATAATATCACTGCTGATCCTAGGATCCCATCAGCTGTAGTAGGCTCAAGGTCAAAACCTAGTGAACTGTTAAAATTGTTTGTGGACCCCTCAAATATCAACTAGAATGGTCTAAAAAAATAGCTGTCAAGATTTGCCTGTTGCTCTAATGGTGTTAGGTTAATTTTGTCATAAAATTAATGATGCACTTAAAATGAAGAGATTTATGGTATCTGTGAGCACTTCTAATCGAGTTAACCCAACAGAGTAGCTTACAATTCACACAACTCCAAAAAAAGAATGATTAATAAGGTGCCAAAATTGTACCCTCCCTTTTTGACTGAAATCTTCAATAGGCTATTAAAATAATTACCTCATTCTTACTTCAAGTATTGTTTTCTTTAAACCAGAATCCATATTTTTTCATAAGATGACAGTGTTTTTCATGAATTCTAAGCCCATGTTCATATATTAATTTATGAGTAAAAGCCTTTTTGAGCCCTAGAAGAAAACCTTACTATATATGTATAATTAAAACATGGTCCCCTTACTTATTTAGTTTCTATTCTGAAAATGTAGGATGCTTTAATTGGGCATCACCAGTTGAATTTTAAAAAGGCATTCGTGCATTAAGTCAAATACTGAAGAGACATTGATAAAAATGCCTGTACCTAAAATGCTAAATATCCTGCATATTTCAGTGGGACTATTATGACAGGGATGAAGAACAGGCCCACTCTGCTCCATTTGATGGCTATATCTGAGACAGAAATGGCAGCTGGAAGATTGTAACAAGACCTGGTTAAATGTGTGTCATTTCTTCTTTACAAAAATCACTTTCATGCCACTAGATTTATGAGGTGCCAGCTTCCCATTATAGAGCTTTTGGCTGAGATGGGAGATAGTTATCACTATATCCAGTTCACTGTGTGGCAAGAGGGAAGTGCCAAATTTGATTCATCTTCCAGTACAGATTTCAACAAAAGAATGGTCAGTTTTGTATCATTGAAACAACTGGAAAAATCTGGCAATTCATATTTAAAATTTAAAAAGACACAGTTTCACTCCTGAAACCAGTACTATACTGTATGTTAACTACCTTGAAATTACATTTTTAAAAATTAACTAATTAAAAAATAAAAAGACATGTCCTCTACATATCCAAACTCTACGCAATAAGATGAAGAATTTCAGACTTTAGACCCTTATAATTGGACAGGGCTCTATAATTAAGCCAATAGCATCTGTTGACCATTAAGTATAAGGCCTTTGTTTTTTCTCGTATTTTAACTGACTATAATTAATAAATATAATTTCTGATTAATAGAACTTTTGTTTTTAAAGTGCTATCTGTATGAAATGAATCTTAAATCCACTGTTACATCTTTCTGCATTTGTATTAATATTAAAGTGTATTTGTGACATATGCAATGTAACTAAATTTAAAATTGTTTTCTTTCACCTGGGTTTGGGGATTGAGTCATGGATGTTAAATCATGGATCGTCATTTCAATGATTCCTTGAAATCCTAGTTTTGCCTTTGAAGGTGGTATCAGAGCACCGCATGGACAAATATGGCAGTTGCTTGTTCTAAAAGCAGCCCCAATGTCTCAGAGCTATGCTCAAACAGTGCAACATAATGCATGCGATACTAAGTTTAGCCCTGAGTACACGTTTTTTATCCATACAAACTCCCAGAGTTATTCATCTCATGGATTTCTTTTCACTGCATGAGGTAACATATACATTAACTGCATGTTAACACGTATAAACTGTGAATTAGCTAAAATGGCTCTTTTCAGGTATCCAGGGAATTATTTCAAGAATTTAGTGTTTCTGTGTATTCGGGAACACATTATAGGCATGATATTCCAAATTTCACAAGGCATGTCCAATGTACCTATCCATCTCTTTTGCGCTGAAATGAGGCCTAACTTACAATGGTTTCCAAAATAGCTAGGCAATTTGTTCAGATACTATCAACAAAGTTGTGTGTGAAGGGTCACATTTCCCCTACGTTTTGAGTAAGCTTTGTGTTGAAAATTTTTCTTAGTATTATAAGATAACCTGAGATTTCTTTTTTTCATTTTTAAGTTTTTATCTAAATTCCAGTTAGTTAACATTCAGTGTAATATTAATCTCAGATATACAATATAGTGATTCAGCGCTTCCATATATCACCTGGTGTTCATCACAAGTGCACTCCTTAATCTCCATCAGCTGTTTAACCCATTACCCCACCCACCGCCTCTCTGGTAACCATCAGTTTGTTCTAATTAACAGTCTGTTTCTTAACCCTGATCAACACTAAACCATCCTGCACACCTAGAAAACTGATCTGAGGATTAACACAACAATCTGTACAACAACCTGAACCACAGAACTCAGCAGGTACGTGGTGCAGAGAAGCTGTGGAGGACAGGGAGCTGTTTCTGCTTGAGGAGAGAGGACAGAGACAGGGGGAGAGTACGGGAAAAGCATCCGCCCCAAAAGCAGCTGCACTGAATGTGGAAAAGTGGAAACAGCCGCAGGGACTGAACTGAAAGGGAGAAGGGAGAAGGGAGAAGGGAGAAGGGAGAAGGGAGAAGGGAGAAAGGAGAAAGGAGAGGGTTTAAATTACATTAAAACTCTATTAACGGGGAGGGGGCGAGGAACAGAGTCTGAAACTGTGCAAATCAATTACCTGGCGTTGCTCTGGTGAGAAGGGTGAATCTCCAGGAGCAGAGAGCATGGTCCAAGGGATCCGCAGGCCACACAGGATGTGGTGGTTCCCCTGCTGGACGACGTCTCCCAGTGGACCGCGGAGAACGAGCACATTCACTGGTGCTGGAACAAGGACGTTAAGGGTGAAGCCTGGCGCCAGATGTGTGCTGTGATTTTCCATAATCCCTGAAACACTGCTGCTACACTATCTCGCGAACTTTTTCTGGGGCCGGCTGGCACCCGGCCGCAGTCTCAGGGCACCGGCAGCAGCACAGTCCAGCGAACCTTCCTGGGTGCCGCCAGCACCGGCCATTGCTCAGTGAGACCCTTCCCCAGAGGATCTGAGCGGGTCAAAGCCGCAGTCCCTCAGAAGTGAGGGGTCGGGAAACACAGCCGCATCTGAGATGAAACTCAGGAGACAGGCGCTGCCTAGCAGCCTGACGGCCTGGTCACGGACAGTGTCAAAGCGGGGAGTAGATGGAAACCAGCAAAAAAGGAGGGGTATTTGATTGCTGGTCAGGGAGAGCACAGAGTTCCAATACTGGAGATCGGGTATCTGGGAGACGCCATTTTCACCCCTCCCGCGCATGCGCAGACACGCCTACGTGCGCTGTAACAATCTACCCCAGTACGCTAAGCGGCGCCATCTAGTGGAGAACAGAGCCATTACACTAAACCCCGCCCAACTGGGCCAACAGCCCTCCAGACAAACACCAGAAGTCTCTCCGCCTGCTTAGTTTGAGGACTACAAAGTGCTTCATAGCTTGACTTCCACGGGAAATCAGATGTAACTGCAATCGTATTTCATTCTGTTCGCCTGTTCACTGGTCCTTACATTCAATTTTTTCTCTTTTACTTTTCTTATTCCTGAATACATAAAGAGAAAAAATTTATTTCTATTTTCGGTTTTTATTAAAAAACATTTGTCTTTAATTTTTTTCTACTATATTTTTTACTTTTTTGTAAATTTTTAAAATTCTATTTTACTTTCATCATTTCATTTTATTCTGTTTTATTAGATGAATCTTTTCAAATTTTCAAACCTTTTCCTTTTTTTCCTGTTTTTTTTTCTTTTTGTCTTTTTTCTTTTCCTTTTATTTTCTTATCTTTCCATTTTTTCTCTAATCTATCAAGCTTCTTTCAACAACCAAACCAAAACACACCTAGGATCTAGCTTCCTTTATTTGATTTCTTTGAGTTGTTTTTAATTTTTTAATTAATTTATTTTTTTTTACTTTATTAATTCCTTTTCTTCCTTCAAAAGGGCAAAACGGAGGAATTCACCCCAAAAGAAAGAACAGGAAGACATGACAGCCCGGGACTTAAGCAACACAGATACAAGCAAGATGTCCGAACCAGAATTTAGAATCATGATAATAAGAATGTTAGCTGGGGTTGAAAATAGATTAGAATCCCTTTCTGTGGACATAAAAGAAGTAAAAGCTAGTCAGGTTGAAATAAAAAATGCTATAACTGAGCTGCAATCTCAAATGGATTCCACGGAGGCAAGGATGGTTGAGCCAGAGCAGAGAATCAGCAATATAGAGGACAAACTTACGGAGAATAATGAAGCAGAAAAAAAGAGGGAGACTAAGGCAAATAAGACGAAACAGCCCAATTTAAGAATTAGGGAAATCAGTGACTCATTAGAAAGGAATATAATCCAAATCATAGGGGTCCTTTCTAAGTTTGTCCTCTATATTGCTGATTCTCTGCTCTGGCTCAACCATCCTTGCCTCCGTGGCATCCATTTGAGATTGCAGCTCAGTTACAGCATTTTTTATTTCAACCTGACTAGTTTTTACTTCTTTCATGTCCATAGAAAGGGATTCTAATCATTTTCATGATTAGAAAGGGATTCTAATCTATTTTCATTATTATCATGATTCTAAATTCTGGTTTGGACATCTTGCTTGTATCTGTGTTGCTTAAGTCCCGGGCTGTCATGTCTTCCTGTTCTTTCTTTTGGGGTGAATTCCTCCGTTTTGCCCTTTTGAAGGAAGAAAAGGAATTAATAAAGTAAAAAAAATAAATTAATTAAAAAATTAAAAACAACTCAAATCAAATAAAGGAAGCTAGATCCTAGGTGTGTTTTGGTTTGGTTGTTGAAAGAAGCTTGATAGATTAGAGAAAAAATGGAAAGATAAGAAAATAAAAGGAAAAGAAAAAAGACAAAAAGAAAAAAAAACAGGAAAAAAAGGAAAAGGTTTGAAAATTTGAAAAGATTCATCTAATAAAACAGAATAAAATGAAATGATGAAAGTAAAATAGAATTTTAAAAATTTACAAAAAAGTAAAAAATATAGTAGAAAAAAATTAAAGACAAATGTTTTTTAATAAAAACCGAAAATAGAAATAAATTTTTTCTCTTTATGTATTCAGGAATAAGAAAAGTAAAAGAGAAAAAATTGAATGTAAGGACCAGTGAACAGGCGAACAGAATGAAATACGATTGCAGTTACATCTGATTTCCCGTGGAAGTCAAGCTATGAAGCACTTTGTAGTCCTCAAACTAAGCAGGCGGAGAGACTTCTGGTGTTTGTCTGGAGGGCTGTTGGCCCAGTTGGGCGGGGTTTAGTGTAATGGCTCTGTTCTCCACTAGATGGCGCCGCTTAGCGTACTGGGGTAGATTGTTACAGCGCACGTAGGCGTGTCTGCGCATGCGCGGGAGGGGTGAAAATGGCGTCTCCCAGATACCCGATCTCCAGTATTGGAACTCTGTGCTCTCCCTGACCAGCAATCAAATACCCCTCCTTTTTTGCTGGTTTCCATCTACTCCCCGCTTTGACACTGTCCGTGACCAGGCCGTCAGGCTGCTAGGCAGCGCCTGTCTCCTGAGTTTCATCTCAGATGCGGCTGTGTTTCCCGACCCCTCACTTCTGAGGGACTGCGGCTTTGACCCGCTCAGATCCTCTGGGGAAGGGTCTCACTGAGCAATGGCCGGTGCTGGCGGCACCCAGGAAGGTTCGCTGGACTGTGCTGCTGCCGGTGCCCTGAGACTGCGGCCGGGTGCCAGCCGGCCCCAGAAAAAGTTCGCGAGATAGTGTAGCAGCAGTGTTTCAGGGATTATGGAAAATCACAGCACACATCTGGCGCCAGGCTTCACCCTTAACGTCCTTGTTCCAGCACCAGTGAATGTGCTCGTTCTCCGCGGTCCACTGGGAGACGTCGTCCAGCAGGGGAACCACCACATCCTGTGTGGCCTGCGGATCCCTTGGACCATGCTCTCTGCTCCTGGAGATTCACCCTTCTCACCAGAGCAACGCCAGGTAATTGATTTGCACAGTTTCAGACTCTGTTCCCCGCCCCCTCCCCGTTAATAGAGTTTTAATGTAATTTAAACCCTCTCCTTTCTCCTTTCTCCTTTCTCCCTTCTCCCTTCTCCCTTCTCCCTTTCAGTTCAGTCCCTGCGGCTGTTTCCACTTTTCCACATTCAGTGCAGCTGCTTTTGGGGCGGATGCTTTTCCCGTACTCTCCCCCTGTCTCTGTCCTCTCTCCTCAAGCAGAAACAGCTCCCTGTCCTCCACAGCTTCTCTGCACCACGTACCTGCTGAGTTCTGTGGTTCAGGTTGTTGTACAGATTGTTGTGTTAATCCTCAGATCAGTTTTCTAGGTGTGCAGGATGGTTTAGTGTTGATCTGGCTGCATCTCAGAGACCAGAGACGCAAAGAAAACCTTGATGCTTTTCCACCATTTTGGCCCCTCCCCTAGGAAATTAAAATTTGCATGCATCAGTGAAGCTATCTAATTTCTTGGAAGTTACATTAAGAATATCTGTGTTTATAAGACCTGAGATATGCTGGAACTCAAGATAGATTGACACATATGTGCAAATGTGATTGGGTGGATGGATGAATAATTAGTCCTTCCAGATATGTAGCACTGATAAGTAAAATGTTAGTGTTTTGAAAATGTTGTAATTTAAGGTTTCTTAGATTTTATTCCAATCATGTATATTAGATTACACCAAAAAAACCAAGATTTTATCCTCGATCTGTGTAAAAAATATATAAATATTGAATGAAAACAAGGTTAAAAATGTTTACGTCTATCAAATTGAAAGGTGACATGTATTGACAGCATAATTTCTAGTGAAAATTTACTTTTCATGAAAAAGAAAAAAAGATACAATACTGATTCCTGTCAGCTGTTGTGAATTTCAAACTATAATCTGAATATAGATGGTCCCCATTTTACAATGGTTTGGTTTACAATTTTTTGACTTAATGGTGCAAAAGGTGTCCCCTTTCAGTAGAAATCATACTTCACATTTTGAATTTTGTTGTCTTCTGGACTAGTGATATGTCGTATGATACTGTTCCATGATGCAACAATGAGTCACAGCTTCCAGTCAGCCACATGATCACAAAGGTAAACAGTGGATGCACTTACATTCTGTACCCATACAACAATTTTTGTTCTCACATTCAGTACAGTATTTTTTTCAATTACATCTGATGTTTAACACTTTATTATGAAATAGTCTTGTGTTAGATTATTTTGCTCATTTGTAGGCTAATGTGAGCCTTCTGAGCACTTTTGAAGTAGGCTAGGCTAAGCTATGATGTTCAGTAGGTTAGGTATATTAAATGCATTATCGATCTATGGTAGTTTCAATTTACAATGGGTTTATCATGATGTAATCTCATTGTAAGTCAAGGGAGAGCTGTACTAGTTGCCTCCACTTTTCAATTTTCACTACCACTTCCTGTCTTTTCCACTCCACCACACCACCGTCATCACTGCAATGAACGTTCACACCCACTTTGTTTATTTCATTCAGGGATCATACCAATAGTTTGTCGTAGTATCTTTTTAGTTACTTAGCACTCACTCAGATTATTTCCCTGGGGATTTTTTTTTTTTTTCATTTCCCTTATCAGAGTAGTTATATGCTCATCTAAAAAAGAATAGAAAGGAAGAGAAATTTCAATACAAGCTAGGAAAAGATGATCTGGGTGTGTGAAGATAGGAGTTGAAAAAAAAAAACAGTACAGATTTGGATTGTCTTTAAGTTTCAATAGTTACAGTTTTCTAGTTATTACTGTTAATCAAGTGTCCATAAAAATTAACTTTTATATGCAGTTTTTCAAGTACTTTCATAACCTTACCCTTGCTTCCATTCTCCTACAACATTAGGAGACCAAATGAGCCTCCTAGCTACCACAAAGAATCTGTATCATAACATACTGTTAAATACCATAACCAATCAGATCTAAAGCAATTAGTAACATGGTGATTTTGAAAGAATACAACATCTTCAACAAAGAGCTCCTAAACAAAGATTATCTGTTGGATGAGTCCCAACTTGAACAGAAACAGGACTTTGCATAATGCCCTTGTTCAGTCATTGGCTAGTTTCTCTAGAAAAGCTTGATCTTGACTCAAAAGCTGAGGCAGACTGACAGTTGGAGGCTTTCATCCTACTGTAAATTTGCAGCTGCTCGGTGATTCCTTTCTTGAAGCAAGATGTGGGTTGCATATCTCCATTTTTGGACCATTTTTTGGTATTCACTACATATTTACTGGGTATCTGATAAGTAAAACAGTATCTGTAATTTGTAAAAAAAAATGCTAAGATATGGTCAACACACTAAAGAATTTATAATTATTTATTTAAATAGAACATGTACACACAAAAACAATTCTCTCTACACTTTTCTCTGGCTTCAGTCTTTTCCACTGAAGGTCTGTATCTATAGGACTTGCTGCTAATCAGAGCTATCATTGTGTACTCGATTGATTACCTCTGGGTTTCCATTTAGTGTTCATTTTTGTCTCATATAATAGGGTTGTGTTTCCATGTTCTTTCACCTTAATCCTGATCAGTTAGTAATATCCAGGAATATTTCTGTTCTTCTAGGAACAGCTATACTTCTCTGTACTAGGGCCTTAATTATCCTGATTTTCTCAGGACATCTCCTTTTCCCCACTCAGAACTAAAACCTTTTTCTATACCACCTTTCACTTATCTATATACTTTTATTACTCCCTAGAACTATTACTTCCCTTCTTGTCTCCTAATAATTTAAGTGTCCCTTTGGGTTCTTTCTTCTATGGCCTGCTTAAATAATGAATGCCTTCAAATGATCATGCAGAATGCAAGAGAGACCCCTAGCCTCATGAACCCTGTGCCTGTACCATTTGTTCTCTTTCCCAATTCAGCCTCTTAATTTAGGGCTCCCCAGATCCATCAATATAGGGAATTTCCTTAAAAAATATATACGTATTGCTAAGATTATATATATCTTGGGGAAATGAAAAAATATATTAAATATGTGGCTGTTAATTGTTTAATTAGATGAGGTACAGGTAATTTTAGACTCATCAAATGTTTTATTTCCTGTCATTTTTAAATTTTCCCCTAAATAAAACAGTTGGTTCATTAATAATTAAACCCCCATCTCTCTGAATGAGCGTAAGGAGTAAACAAGCCAATTAAAGTAATTCCCTTTGCAATACTGATATAAAAACCCTGGAGGAGCTGCATCAGGGAAAGTGGGTTCAGCTTCTACTAGCTGGGCCTGAGCCAGGGCATCTCTGTGAGAAGCTTGAACTCAGAGGAAATGAATATGAAAGGGTGCTCCTTGTTTTTTGGGAACTGTTAAAAAATTGGATTTGAGCACCCCATGTGGTAGCCCATACGCCTTTGTAGTCTGACTTTGTAACTCCTCTTATAAATAGAGATAGAAGCAATGGTGTAGCCATTCTGAGGGTAAGGCTAAAGAGACATTGAGCATTTCTGCTTATTTACTTGGCATCCTACTCAGCTGCTGCACGAGGGCCTGGTTGAACTTAACAAAAGATGGAAGACCATGAGGGTAAGAGATAAGTCTCCAGGTGAGGCTCCCTGGACCAGCCAGCCCTCAGCCAAACTGGCAGATGATGAGACCAGTTTACCCAAAACTACCCAGCTGAGCCCAGTCCAAATTGCCATGCAATAGAACTTTATTAAGACGCAAATTGTTAAGGTGGTTTGTTATGCAGAGAAAGCTTATTGATATACCTAATGATGTCCAGATGGCCTAAGAAAATGTCACTAGCAGTACAATTACTGCCAGTCGCATTCACTCAAAGCGGGATGCCTGGTTCATGATTATCTCACCTTGACAATAGTAGTGGGAGAGTGTGGATACAGGAAATTTGGTTCTTTTTACTTACTGTCCACTAGAGTAATAAGCATAGATATTTTCCTTTTGATTTAGTGGTGTCGTGAGTGCGCAAGTCAATCAGAATATGTCGGTATGTTATACTATATGCACACATTATGGAATTCTCAGTTTCCATTAAGGTCAGAATCATCTGCAGTATAATCTCTATTAATATAGTGTCCTGTCCAATGGCCAGGATATAGTTAGATCTGAAATCTAACTTATGTTAACAACTATCATGAAAGAGGTCAAAATGGTATGGCTTGGAGGGTCAATGAATAGAGGTGATCAGTGATTACTTCACAGATAAAGGAATGTGAAACAATTCTGAAAACATGGATAGAATCTCTGCAGGAGAGAAAATGAGAGAAAAATATTCAAGACCAAAGGAATTATTTAAACCTAGAGCATACGTTTGAGATATGGCGGAGGGAGAAGGGAAGATTTCATGAAGGTGGTAGTGGTTGGAAAACATAAAATCAGTGAAGAGTCAAGGAATGGAATGCCTCAGTAGTGGACTGAATTTGTACCTGACTTCGACTTATGTAGAACAGGCTGTTCTTAGAAGTTTCTGAACAAGCAAAGGGTAGAAGCAGAGTTGGTCTCTACATAGCTGAACCATGTGGCAGATACTGAATAGATTTTAGGGGATCAAGATGGAATGGAATGAGCTATTGTGAGATGGTCCAGTGAAGAGTTAATGGACTAGAGAAATAGCAACATGTATGATGAAGATAATCTGAAGGAATATGTGATTGATGGGATGCAGAGTTTTAGGGACTCTAAAATTTTAAATTCTGGTTCCTAATACATTGGTATGTCTCAGACAGAAATACAAAACTTGGATAAACAGTTGTTTGGAGATTAATGCTTAGTTCAGTTTGGAACATGATGAATTTGTAAGTGTGAAAAAAATGTCAGTAGCAAGAGAGGTGATACTAAATATTAGGAGATGGACCATATAATGTTACAAATGTTTAGTTATTTCAAGATAAACTAAACTTATTGGAAAATAATTGAGAGCAGAACTTTGGGAAAAGTAAAAAAAAAGAAAAAGAAAAAATATAAAGAATATCTTTGCAAAATTCACTTCATAGCTCTGAATTTTAATTTGCTTGGTTTTTGTTTTATTTTATTTTTTGGAAAGAAATCAAAGAAAGAGAGCTGTATAGAAGGAAGTATGAAAATGTGACATATTTAAAACTTAACATCTGCATGCCACAGAAAGGAAAGTGAGAGAAAAATTTGACAAACGTTTCTTTTAGCTCAGGATTTGTTATGAGGTGTTTGCAAATTATCTCTCTAATTTTTAATATAAATTACAGAATAACTAATACACAGTTGTTATGGTGTAGTTTGTGTCATCTGATAATTTGAGTCTTGGCGCTTATTAACTATTCTTTCTTATAGAAGCTGGTTCAAAGAGCAAAATAACTCCTGAAAAAAAAAAAAGTCAAAATATAAAAAGCATACTCAATGCTTTGGATAGAGAAGGCCGATGATAAATACATGACTGATCTTTAAGTAGAATTCTTTGCCATGCTATAAAATAATTGTAGATATTACATGTATTTATACATCTATATACTTTGTAAGAATTTATGTTTACATCTAGCAAACAACTTAGAAAATAGCTTTATACTGACTGAAAGGAAAATGGAGTAAGGGTGTGAAGGAAAAATAGCAGCTTTTTTCTCCACCTTTGAATATACTATTAAAGCCAAATCGTTTGGAAGAAACAAATCATAGGATGATGTATGCTATCCAGTTATATCAGAAAACCATAGAGTGAAGTGTCAAGCTAGGAAAAAATAAATAAAATTGGTATTTAAATGTACCAGTTGTAGCCAGAACTTGATGAATATAAATATATTCCTACTATGAAATCTTTATTTTCTTAATCAATGACCTATAAAACATTAAAATGATTGGTTCCAGGCAGAGTGTGGTAGGAAAAAAGTATATATATATATATCTGACCATCCTTCACAGTGCCAAGCTGGAATTGCCAGCATATCAGAGAGGCTTATTTCAGATGTTGCACTTTCAAAAATGAAATACTAGAGTGTTCAAATTAGGAAAAAAGAATAAAAGGTCTCTATCCGAAGAGGACCTATTTTATTATCTGTGAATTTGTTAACTGTTTGTGGCATTCATGTAGTTTCTGTGGGGGGTTGGGAATGGCAAATGGGATAAAACCATGGTTGATCCATTCATATAGTTATCCATTGAAAATGCACTCTAAGGTTCCCTATAGTTGTATTAGAGAAAAACACTGATATATTATTTCATCTGAAGGAAGTAGCTGTAAAGACAATGAATGAGAAAACAATACTTATGAATAGTGATAAACACTATGATGACATAAGCAATGTATATGATAGGTACAGAGAAAAGAGGGGGTCTAGATTTAGACACTGTGGTTTGAGAATCCTTCCTTGCATAGCCTATAGCCTATAGTTAGGCTGAAACCTGAAAGACAAGAAGGAGCAGCAAGGCAACCCATGGGAAAGAAAAGTCCAGGCAGGGTGAAAACCTTGCCCAAGGGTCACAAAGTCAGAATAAATTTAGTGTGTTTAAAGACATGAAAGAAAGTTAAAATGCCTACAACATTGAGTTGGAGGTCTAAAATAAGCTTAGAGACCAGACTTACTGTTTCTATTAGTCAACAGTTTATCTTTGCTATGTAACCAATAGCCCCAGAAATCTACATGTCATAATATAATGAGTATTTATTTCTAATAAATATTAATTCAACTGAAGTATGTCTGCTTCAGGTTGGTTGTAGGTGATGATCTTCTCCTGTGTCCATTGTGAACATGTTCTCATGGCACAAGAAGGAAATCCACCATACAAACAAGTTTTAATTAAATCTTTGTTCATATTATGATGGTAACATTACCTTGGCCAAAACAAATCAGAGGACAAGGACAGAGACAACCAAAGGAGGAGAGAAACTTCTCTGTTAAGAAGATTTGGTAAGAAAATGTCAAAGATACATTGCAAAGAGAACCATGTCTCATATATCTTTGTAATATATATTCATAACATGTAGCCTAATACTTAACAGGTATTCAAGACAGAGTCTAAGACTTTCAAAATTGGGGACACACATAATGCAAGATATCGGTACCATTGGTTTTTGTAGTCCCCTCACCAGTGGGAAAATGCCTGGAGATTTTGTAGCATAAGGAGCTTACCAAGAGCTTGGTAGCTCAGAGTCTTGAAGTGTTTGTCCTCCAAACAGATATCATCAAGTATAAACAAAGCAGAAATCTCAGTAACCACTGGAAATATAAGTTACTTTATGTAAGTGACTTACATATCTGACATGATTTCATCTCTTTATTATTATCCTTCTGGCAAATATCTCTTTGTATTTTTCTCCTTTTCCTTCCCCCCACCCCCCTGTCGTCTTTCCTCTACTTCATTATTCTATAAACAGATTGAAAAGGTTTATGTCCTGAGGTTAGAACTGATTCTATCCTATGATTCGATCACAGTTCAGGACTCTGCTATAAGTGTTAGCTGAATAAATATGTATAAAGTGCTTTGACCAGCACCAGGAGTATAGTATGTGCTATTTTTATCCATAAAACTTATCATTGTGATAACTACAAATACGGAGAGATGAGAAACTAGAATAACTTTGAGCTACTGAGTACAATGGAGCTACCGACTGAGAATAACACACATTAGAATTCCCAAGTGTCTAATTCATGAGTGGCATGAACTTATGTAAGAGATGCTATTGTAATCTGTTAAACATAGCCTACTTGCCTTAATTGTATATATGTAGCTTATATTCAAGGAGGTCCTCAAAGTGTCATGAAGAAGATTTTTATATTTTAAATTTGCCATGGAGATGATCTGAGATGAGCAATCAGGGAGGGACCCAGGCTTCAGGCTCTACATTGCAAGGGAAATCCTTCTGTGTGGTATTAATGGAATTTATCAATAATGGAAAAGCCATCCCTGGAGACTATTTTTACCAGAAGCTGTGAATTGTAAAAAAATTTTGACCTAGATGCACAGGTGGCAAAGTTAAAGCAGCAACCTATACACCACTCTGATGAGAGGCTGTTCAAGGTAACTAGTAATCTACTGTGACCCAAATTCATTTAAAAACAAGAGGAAACCCCTCTGACTTTTTGGTAGTACTTTAATTCTGAATGTGTGTGAAGCTGACTTTCCCTTCAGTGAAACTTCCAGTATAGAAAAAAACAAAAACAAAAAACATTATGTTTCTTTTTTCAATTACTGACTATATTCCCTATGCCATATTTTTCATTCCCCATAATTTATTTAGGTTGTAACTGAAAGTTTGTACCTCTTAATCCCCTTCACCTATTCACTCATCTCCCTCCTGCCTCCCCTCTGGTAACCACTAGTTCTCTATATTTATAAGTCCGTTTCTCTTTTTGTTACTGTTTATTTCTTGTTTTGCTTTTTAAATTCCACATGTAAGTGAAATTATATGCTATTTGTTTTCTCAGCCTGACTTTTTTCACTTAACATAATACCTTCTAGGTCCATCCATGTTGTCATGAATGGCAAGATTTCATTCTTTTTTAATGACTGAGTAATAAATAAATATTCCATTATATATAAACACACACACACGAACACACACACACTAACACACACACACGAACACATCCCACATCTTCTTTATCCATTAATTTACTGATGGACACTCATGTTGCTTCCATATCTCAACTATTGTAAATAATGCTTTAATAAACATAGGGACATGTATATTTTTTTGAATTGGTGTTTTTTATTTTCTTTACTTAATTTCACCTGGTGAAATTACTGGATCATATGGTACTTCTATTTTTATTTTTTTGAGTAATCTCTGTGCTGTTTTCCCCAGTGGCTGCACCAATTTACATGCATGAGAGTTCCCTTTTCTCCACATCCTCGCCAACCCTGTTATTTCTTGTGAAAATAATGTATCTTGATAGTCACCAGTAGTATAAACGTCTCAACTGGGTATAGGTGAAGACACTGGCCAGGATGTAGAGCATGATCAGGCAAAGAGGGAGGATTCAAGCCAGGAATCAGAAAAACTTTTTTGGAAGTGTTAATATAGGTGAAACTGCAGGAAAAAATGAATGATAAGTTATGGAAATTACAAATAGTGGACGTTTTTATAGTTTTGGATAATCTACGATAGTGTCCTTTGTCATAGATTTGTTTTTGTTTTTGTTTTAGTTTTTGTTTTAATTGGTAGCACAGTGAATCATGATTTTCATCTAATTATTGGGTCATTCACTTATGTTTAATCAATCCTGATAAGTCCAGTGTAATCAAAAGTTACATATTTTCTTGGAAATAAGATTTCCTCCAACTTTAAAGATTAGTGGTTTAGGGGCGCCTGGGTGGCTCAGTCGGTTAAGCGTCCGACTTCAGTTCAGGTCACGATCTCGCGGTCCGTGAGTTCGAGCCCCGCGTGGGGCTCTGGGCTGATGGCTCAGAGCCTGGAGCCTGCTTCCGATTCTGTGTCTCCCTCTCTCTCTGCCCCTCCCCCGTTCATGCTCTGTCTCTCTCTGTCTCAAAAATAAATAAACGTTAAAGATTAGTGGTTTACATTTAGCTATACAACCTGTAGGAAAAGTTACTAAACCCAAAGAAGTTAGCATTTATTAATCTATATAAACTTATTACTGACCTAAACCTATTGCTTTATTCAGAGCATTTTTTAAGGAACACATACTGTGTACACAATAGTGTGTTATTAATTGAAAAGTTTGTGAGCATGTTACTGAGCTATCTGCTGATAATCAAAGAATCCAACACATAATCTGCATTTCTATTTCCTAACATGAATAAATAAATGCATTAGCTAGCAAATGTTAATGACCACTGATAATAAATAGAATTCACAGATAAAATCTGCATTAAAAGACCATTAACATTGTGGATTGAAAACACCAAACTATGAAAATGAGTTTCAAGAGCTTACTTTTCTCATTCTGTCTTCTCAGAGTTAGATACATACCTCAAGATATAAATGAATCCAGAGGGCAATTTTAGCGGCATATGGGGTAGCATATTCCTTCTTTGCATTTGTAATTGGAGAAAGGGAGTTTGGGATCTCAGCCACAGTACTGGTTTAAGCCTCGTGGACATTTTCCGAGCCTATTCAATGATAGAACACCACCTTTTGTTGGGTCCTATACCAAACGTCATATGAACATACCACACAGTACGACCACTTTGCTATCAACTCAAAGCTGCCTTTGGTCTGGGATGGGATAGTATCCTTTTTCTAATTTTCTTTCTCTTTCTGGGTCAGAGGCAGAATACCCCACTTCTCCCTTCTCCTCCCTCATGGGTTTTTACCAACCACTAGGGTCCTGTGGGCCTTTGGTGAGCTAACACATCAGAGTGCTCAGCACCCTAAGTAACCTGTCTTTTATTCGGCAAATATTTACCGAGCGTGTATATGTTCCTGTTGCTGTGGGTACAGGAACAAACAAAACTCATTTCCCTTTTCTATGTCTCCTGACATCATGGGAAAGAAGAAAGGCAATAAACTAGGAAGAAAGGTAAAGCAGTGTGTGTAAATATTGAGGGGGTGTTATATTAAATAAGGTGGCAAAGGAAGGCCTCCATAGAGAAATGACATTTGAAAAGAGATTTGAATCCAGTGAGGCTGTGAGTCATGTGAACATATGTAAAGGATGAGGTGGGGTGGAGGTGAGAGGATGCTCCAGGCTTAGTGACAGGATATGCAAAGACAGGGCAGAGGGTATGACTGTCTATTTGGTAAGAACAGAAGGCCAATGTAGATGGGATGGAGTGAGCAAGTGAAAGAGATGTAAGAATTGAGAGAGAGGCAGTCTGTGGTCACATCATGAAGACCCTATGCACTCTGTGAAGGCTTTAAATGTCTTTTAAGACTAACAAATAATATGCCAGAAATATGAACACTAAAATTTATTGTGATAAGAGCATTAATAGTTTAGATATACACATAAGTGAAAACATTATGATTAAACATTGAAATTAGTTTCTTTTATTTGTAATCAGTTTTAGATAATGATACGATTTTATATTATATAATATAAATGCCATGAAAATCCTCCTGAACTGTCCTTGTGGGGTGTTTTTCAACCATAAAAACCAGCAACCTGGCCAGCAGTGAACATGAATGCATAAACACAAAGAAAACTCCTGGATTGAGGCATTTCTTAAGGTCACATCCAGCATTATTTTTGAATATGAAATGCATTTGAAATGCCCTTTTAAGATCGTCTCTTTAATCCAAAGAAAACAAAAAAATAAATATTTGTGTTTGTATTTTTAGTGGGCATTAACCTTCAGGGAATTGAAAGAGGTTGGGGAATGAAGACACATTTTATATGAAATTAAATGTATTCAGCCCATTATATGGTAGACATTTTACCTGTTCTTTTTTTAGTATAACTTTTCCTACACCTTAAAATAGTCTGGCATACAAATTCTATAAATGCAGGTAGATATCTTGGTCCCACAGAAACATAAAATAAATATGGATTTGCTCCCAAAATATATGCTGTTTTCTCCCCAAGTTCTAACTAAAAAACAGCAGGCTTGGGGTTACTGAAAAACTGCATAAGTCATCTAAAATCAATACTCTTGGCCTTGCGTAGTCTAATACAAGGTGTTGTCAAACTTAAGAGTTTCGAGAGAAATGGCTCCACTAATTAAATGTCTCACAGAAAAAATGACTTTTCTTGTCAAAGAGATGATACCTTACTCTGGATGGGGTACATGCTAAATGCCAACCTTACATAAGGAAGAATTTCTTTTAAGTTCTAACCTGCAGATTTTATGGGCATGAATTCTGCCAAAAATGTAGATATTATCCCAACTGTTCTAAACTTTCATAATGAAGGTATGAGCAACTGTGTCACTGTCTCCTCAGTACCTGCCAGAGCCAACCCCTCTTACTCCTTTCCCTCCTTGTCTCCACCCCCAAAGCAGCTCCTTATCTGGTTGTCACTAGAAGTTTTCTTTGGAAATCTTTTCATTTGAAGCTTGCCTACATAAAGCAATTACAGTTAGTACAATGATAGCCATGACACAACTCAGCGCTACAAGCAACAGTATTTAATTTGCAGGATCAGAAAAGGAAGTCAGAGTGGATGCAAACAGTCAGAGCGGATGCAAACTGGATGGGACTGGTGGGGTTTCTTTAAGGATGTAGAACCTATAAGAGGGAACTTATAGGTTATTAAATAACTTATATGTTATTAAGGGTGGAAAGCACTTCTAGTGTCTAGACATTAAAAAAATATCTCTCTATGGAATATCAATTATATTAACACTGAAATGCTTAAACATTATCTGGAAAACACTTTCTAGTATTTATGTAAACATTAGTCTTTTTGGACCTCCCACTGTTTCAGACCTGAATACTGCTTTGTGTATAGTTTGAATATTATTGTGTATAGAAAGGCTACAGGTGCAAAATATATGCTCATCCTGATGCTTGAACTAATTCTCATCTTTTTTTTCCCCTTGATCTTTGGAGTGTAGCATGCATGTGATAGGGTGATCATATTTAAATTGACCCAATAGAAATAAGTCTTTTTTGTAATTTTTCAAATCAGAAGTGCGGTTCTCAAATCTATAAAAATGTAAAATAGTACTTTAAATTACAACCCTATTTTACTGTTACATAGCCCAAGTGCTACTATGCACATAAAAGAAAGTCCATAATTATTATAATTGCTTGTCATCGTCAGATGCTTTAGAACCATTAGTTGCTATATGAATTATAAACATGTTGATGAACAGAATAGTTACCATTAATATCATGGTCAATGGTAGGTTTCTCACAGTTAATGAAGTTTTAAAAAAGAAATTCATTAATTTCCTCTTAGGAACTTGCTTTTTATTGGTCTCTTAAAATGTCTTGTAAATTCTATTATTAGAGGATAATGATGGTACAAGGGGGAAAAAGATAGTCTGAACAATATGTACTGAAATCAGTAAAACCTGAGTAGTTGTGCCTAATGACAGGTTGTAAAATGGTCTTTGTATAGAATATTTCCTTTGATTATGTTGTTCTTCATCAGTTCACCAGAACAAAAAGGGAAAAAATCACCCTGGCATGACTAGAGCTGAGTTTTTAATATTCCTCATACAGAAATCCTGAGATGCTCAGGAAAAGTATTTTCTAATATGCACAAACCAAGTGTAAGTGTCTAATTGAAAGGTTGAATGGATATTACAAGGTGTTCATGTCAGAGGACAATGATATTTATCGAGTATTACCTATATGCCAGGTGCTATGTTAGGTAACTTATATTAATTATCATATTCGTAATGATAGAAGAGGACACTGGAGCTTAGAGAAGTGAGATCAGTGTCTCAAAGGACAGATCTGTGATTTGAACCCAGGCATTCTGACTTTGAAATGACATTCTGGTGCTTCTCCCAAATTATAAAAATATGATGGCAACATTTACTTAAACATTTCCCATGCCAAACATTTATCTGTTATTTAATTTCCATAACAAATAATATAATTTATAACTATGCATGAGTGTTTATTAGGTTTTCTATTTCTTGAGAGCAGGGACTCTGTGTTAGGCAAATGTGCCTTCCATATTCCTTGCAATGACTTGTAGGTGTTTAATAAATACATATGAAACATATAAATCATGTACATATTTATTCTATGCCATGAGAGGAAAAAGTGACTATGTACTTGGTAGCTTAATAGTTATAATTATACAATAGGCTCTGCGTTCCTTTTGTAATTTGCCTCTGAATTTTATTTGAATTGTTATTACTTATTAAAGACTAAAGTTTGGCCTTATAAATATATTTTTGCTATTATAACCATTAAGCACACAGTCTCTGTTTATTTAACATATTAACTGCAGGGGCGCCTGGGTGGCTCAGTCGGTTAAGTGTCCGACTTCAGCTCAGGTCACGATCTCACGGTCCGTGAGTTTGAGCCCCGCGTGGGGCTCAGGGCTGATGGCTCAGAGCCTGGAGCCTGCTTCCGATTCTGTGTCTCCCTCTCTCTCTGCCCCTCCCCCGTTCATGCTCTGTCTCTCTCTGTCTCAAAAATAAATAAACGTTAAAAAAAAAAAATTTAAAAAAAACATATTAACTGCATTTCATATATTTAATAAAAGAGACAGGTACACTTCATTCCAAACAAATCCAAGATAACAATTTATAAAATCATCAGTTCCCTTCTAATGATATCATTGCAAATGAGATTGAAAAGAACTATAACAAATCAAAACCCTTTTAGATTTCCCCATTTAATATTTAATTCATTTTCTGAGAGGGACATGATAGTAATCAAAACAGAGTGAATGAAAAGTCCTTGGATTTGAGAGGAAAATAATTTAACTGCTATGGACAAAATACCCTTATGAACTGGAATCTGTCACCTTATGTTGATATGCTTTGAGAAAACAAGGTCTCATTAACATTAAAAAGTTATCGATCATTGAAATTCTTTTTTTTTATGTTTGTTTATTTATTTATTTATTTATTTATTTATTTATTTTTTATTTATTTATTGAGAGATAGAGCGTGGACAGGAGAGAGACAGAGAGAAAGGGAGACACAGAATCTGAAGCAGGCTCCAGGCTCTGAGCTGTCAGCACAGAGCCCCACAAGCAGCTCAAACTCGTGAACCATGGGATCATGACCTGAGCCAAAGTTGGATTCTTAACCAACTGAGTGACCCAGGCACCCCAGATCACTGGAATTGTTGTATATTCATCATTAATTTACTTTATGACCCACTTTTAAACTTTTTTAATGTTTACTTATTTTTAAGAGAGACAAAGAGAGCAAGAGCAGGGGAGGGGCAGAGAGAGAGGGAGACACAGAATTTGAAGCAGGGTCCAGACTCTGAGCTGTCAGCACAGAGCCTGATGTGGAGCTAGAATCCACGAACAGTGAGATCATGACCTAACCTGAAGTCAGAAGCTTAACCAACAGAACCACCCAAGCACCCCTGTTACCCATTTTTAAATAATTTCATGCATGTGCTCAAGTTTAATTAAAGTATCTTAAATTCTGTTTTGAATATTTTCTGATTTTATTTTTGTTCTTCATCTTCCATTAAAAAAGTTCTTCATTTTACTTTCCATTTGACACATTTTTCTTTCTCTTAACCTTCATCATGTTCTCTGTTTTACATTGTACTGTTACTGTTCTCCATCTTAAATAGGAAACTTAATTATATGGCTATGCAACATGCTATTCTCACTGATGCTAAGGAAATAGTTGTATCTAAATGACCACACTTAATTTCTTCAACAAGCATTCCCTATTGTCTTCTCTATACCAAGTATGGCTGTAAGTGCTATTGCTAGAGCAGTGAAGAAAACAAAGTCTCTGACGTTTTCTAGTGAATACACCAATAGTAACAAATACAATTTTACTGTTAATTAATGATACTTATTATCATTAGTAACCTAATGATACTTAGGTTATAAATAATACCTAAGCAAGGTAAGGTGATAGAGAGCAATAAAGGAAGAAGAGGCTATTTGGTGATAAGGGAAGTTGTATTTGAGGAGATAAAATAGAATCAGGGGAGTAAATTAAGTGAAGGATACAACCATGTTAATATCAGGAAGAAAACATCCTGAGAAGGGAGCAACAGGTACAAAGGGCCTGAGGTGGAAATAAGCTCAAAAGGACCCAGTAACTCTAGTGGGATAACATGGGAAGAGAAGCAGATGTGAGGGGGAAGAAGATGACATGGAACGCTTTGGATTCAGTTCTGACTGATGGGAAGGGCATGGGAGATTTTGAACAGAGTGCTGATAAGAGCCACCAGCCTTTTGAAAGGATTATATTGGCTGTTAGATGCCAAAATGAGCTATTGAGGGGCTAAAATATACACAAGAGACAGTAAAGGAGATTGAATGTAGTTAGATTTGGAATACATTTTTTTTAAGCTAAAGCTGACAAGCCCCCCCCCCCCACCACCAATTG
Source organism: Panthera pardus (assembly GCF_024362965.1). Lineage (NCBI taxonomy): Eukaryota > Metazoa > Chordata > Mammalia > Carnivora > Felidae > Panthera > Panthera pardus. The sequence goes on from NW_026526655.1 coordinate 89,856,828, forward strand.
GATGTGGAGCATAGGAAATTTGAAAAGATGCCACAACCCAACCACACTGTCACATAGAAACCCAAAGGGTAAATGATATTTGACATTAGTGGAGATACTCTTTTAAGAGAAGAAATTATTAGGAGCACTTGTTGACTTGCAAATATTATTTCCAGTGGAGAATAAAAATGAATGTGAGACAAGGAGTGAACATTTCCAGGGGCACTTGGTTCTGTTCCTGAAGTAAGCAAGATGGTTGCAAGAACATGACACCAGGGAATTAGAAAAAAAAAGAAAAAAAGAAGTAATTCCAGGATCATGTTGTTTCTTCCCACCAAGGATCAGGCAATGGGAAGGAAGGCAAGACATCAAGATGGAAAAGGGAGAAAAGTAATCTACCTACCCCCCACCCCCATTCACTCTCAGCAAGTATCACCAAGCATTCTTTGCTGTAGTCCTACTAATATTAGCAATACTAATATTTCTCAGTTACCTGAGGTTTTAATAAGTTCCATGGAGTGGCCCCGGCATAGGTTCACAGCTATTAAACATTTTCTCTACAGGAAATCCATGCTGAGTTCTGAAAGACTGACTTACAAACAAATACTGTAAGCAGTTTGTAGACTTAGAAACTGCATATGGTCAACTTAGTTGTGAACTTCTTCCTAGAACATTCATACTTACAGCTACGGGCAGGGCCTTACATTAGAAATGCCCAGGGGAGCTTGGGTGGCTCAGTGGGTTAAGTTTCCGATTTCAACTCAGGTCACGATTTTGCAGTTCACCAGTTTGAGCCATGCATTGGGCTCTGTGCTGACAGCTCAGAGCCTGGAGCCTGCTTTAGATTCTGTGTCTCCCTCTCGCTCTGCCCCTCTCCCACTCACTCGCGCTCTGTCTCTCAAACAAACAAAACAACAACAACAAAAACATTAAAAAAAAGAGAACTGCCCAACATGGGGGAATTGGTTTCCTACACTGGGATGGGAGTTCAGCTTTCTTAGATATGATATACCTATTTCTGTGATTGCAATTTTAGTCAAACTATAATGTTAAAAGGAGTGATTTTGTAGAAGACTTTGACATTAGATTTTCTCATAACATAGAAATATTTAGTTCTCCACTGAATCTTGTATACCACCCAGTTCTTCTGTCTCTAAACCCAGGTCTTTTCCCACTATCTCCCACTGTTTTCTAACAAATTACTTTGGGGGTTGTATCAGAAGAGAAATTGTCACAAAGGACAAATTTCAGAAAGAACAAAAAAGAAAAGGGAACTATATAGAACCATCCCCCTTGAAAACTGTATAGAAAGTCTCTGCAAAAACAAAGGATACATAGTGAGTTACCAGATTCAGTTGGCACTGTGGGAGGAGGGGGTAGGATGGAGTGGGATGGGATACAGAGGCATGAGTGAATAAGACCATATAAATTATAAAAACAAGTAAATGCCTTACATGGACAAATGACAACAATGCCAGGAACTGAAGCATCTGCTTCTGACCTTTAAAACAACCACCACCACCACAAAGAGCAATGAGATGAGTTGATACAAAACTTTGAAAGTTGAAACGCATTTTTCCTAAAACACAAATTTTGCCTACTCCATTAGAAAGCTCAGCAATCTATTTTCCTGCCTATTTAAGCATCCCCTATATGTCCGCTCCTTCTTTCATCTCCAGCCAGAGGCATCTGCCTTGTATACCATGCAGCTAACAGCCCCCACCTTCCACTCACATTTCTGGAGCTTCCTAACTCAGAGCTGCTCCTACCACATGTGTCCTCACTCTATAGTTCCTGCCTGTACATCATTACCCATTGTATTTGAGGGTTAAATGTAAGAGAGCAATGGAAAAGTGCTCAGAATGCATCTAATTTAAACTTCAACTTGGTTTTTGCAATGTTCTTAAAATAATATATATACTGTTAATTTTTCTCAACAGAGAGGAGACCTTTCTGTGCAAGTTGGACATGTTGATTAGGAAGCAGGAAAGAGAAAGACAGAGATGCCAAGAAAAATGTGCTATTTTAACGTCAAGCAACACAAAAGAAGCATAGGGTTATTTCCAGCCTAAAGTTGGAGGCTACATTTGGAACAGAGCTCTAAGATACCAGATGCTTAACTCAATCTTCTTTTCTCAATTGAGGTGAAATACACATAACATAAAATTAACTATTTTAAAGTGAACAATCCAGTGACGTTGACTACATTCACAATGTTATGTAACTATTACCTCTATCAAATTCCAAAACATTTTCATAACCCAAAAGTAAACCTGTACACATTAAGCAGTTTCTCCCCACTTTTCTCCCAGTCCCTGGCAAGCATCAAGCAACATTCACCTCTATAGATTTATTGACCCTGGATATTTCGTATAAATAGAATAATATAATATATGGCTTTTGTGTCTGGCTTTCTTCACTTAGCATAATGTTTTGGAGACTCGTCCATGGTATCGCATGGAGCACTAATTCATTCTGTTTGGGGCTCCATGATATTTTGTTGAATGTATATACCAAAATTTGTTTATTCATTCACCCATTAAAAGTCAATGTCTTAAAAAAAAAGCCTAGAGATGAAATTTTATCCACTGATAAGACTTAATAATAAGGGTTACTGGGGCACCTGGGTGGCTTGTCGGTTAAGCGTCCGACTTCAGCTCAGGTCATGATCTCACAGTCTGTGAGTTCGAGCCCCGCGTCAGGCTCTGTGCTGACAGCTCAGAGCCTGGAGCCTGTTTCAGATTCTGTGTCTCCCTCTCTCTCTGACCCTCCCCTGTTCATGCTCTGTCTCTCTCTGTCTCAAAAATAAATAAATGTTAAAAAAAAATTAAAAAAAAATAATAAGGGTTAGTAATACCATAGTTTCTTAAATACAGCTAATCCAGGTGATTTTTCTTCAACCCATACAAATGTTCTTAATCACATTTGTAAATTTACTTTTTTAGGGACTTTCACATAGGCATCAAATATGATCTCTTCTACCTTCTTGTCAGCACCTAGTGTTCACTTACCAGTTTTTCTGCTAATTTTCATTGAGTGCTAATTACACCTCAGGGAAGATTTTCTACATATCTAGGTGGTTTTAATTTCCTCCTGTTTTCTTATTTCTGTTATTTTTGGTATTGAAGAGTAGGCTGGCATTGAGGTGCCAAAGAATAAAAATATCAGCAATAACTGAAATGTTTTTAGGATTCACTCTTAACCTCTTAAAAATGTAGTTTTTCCTTCCCCTTGTGGTTTTAAATTTACAGCCTTGGAACACAATAAGGAGAGGAAAATTGAATTTTTTTAGCTTTATATATCTGTGGTTTGTTTTATGTTTATTTCAGATCTCAATGTTAAAAATGATCCAGGAATTATTATTAAAAAAAAAAAACAACTTGTCTTTCTGCTGCAGAATCAAGTTGAATTGGGGATAAATCATACTGTGGTTTAGTGGAGAAAACCCAGACTCAAGGAACCACAGCCTTGGCTTCATGTTCTAGTTCTACTTATTACTTACCCTGCTTCACTTCCAGGGGACACTTAACCTTCTCATTAAAATAACCAAAATTTAAGAGCTCTCCCGAAAGGATGATCCTACATTTTAATTGATTAAAAACAAAAACAAATAAAAAAACCTTTTCCCATTTACATAGTATGGAAAAATAATTGGTTTCAATAATGAGAAAACTTTTTATAGCACTTTCTGCAACTTAATGAACGAGCATTGCTGCTTTTGAAAGATGGTGAGAAAGACGGCCTTTCTAAAACATATTTGATAATGAAAACATAGTTTTTAAAGAAAAATCTAATAGGACTGCTCTGCAGCAGAAATAAAATTGAGATAGTGTCTAAAATCCTCTAAAAGTCTAAGTTAGACTAATGAATTTCAAAATACATCTTGTCATAAATGAGAACGAAAGCTATAAAATGTGAATGATTATTGTTTAAAAAGGATAAAAAATATGACTCTTTCTTAAATTTTGAATTTGGATTTTGTCTCCTTCCTATTAGTGAAGTGAAAGTTTAACATCTTGCCAACAAAGAACAATATGGCACTATTGGCTGCTATGTAAGAGCAGAAAGCATTCCAGGGGTAGTGAAATAAAAAGAGCTAAGCTAGGAAGACTAAATTACTGAATCTTTCTAGCAACAAACATGACATTCAAAACTAAACAAACTCTCTCCCTTCCCTTCATTTTGCTTAGAATGAATAGCATACATGTCTATTCATACATACACACGCATGGCACACGGAAACTAATCTGGTGATGCTACTGAAAGGTGATGATACTGAAATCATCAAAATATTCAGTAGTGTTTAACTGTCCCTGAATTGAAGTTGTAAATTCCCCATCATCTTCCCCATTGATTAATGGAGATCATTATCTCCCAATTTATGGTTTTCATAAATCAATATTTATTCAGTGCCAAGAGGCATGGCATGAGATGCGTGCGCTTTAGAAATGCTGGCTTAACAAAGACAGCAATTCCTGTCCTCTGTAAATTTGCAATTTAGAAGAACACATAAGAGACAGTGAATATTTGATTAAAAATTTTCAGTGAAGTTTAGCAATAAAAACAAAGAGTTGGTGTTTCTAAAAAATACACTTATATATCCCATTGTTAAATACATCCCAATTACTCTCAGAATTTCTAGGTAGCAAGCTGTTAAATAAAACAAGACCCACCCTTTTAATTTCTAATAAGAGTTAATAAATAAAACCAATTAGAATACAGAAAGTACTCATTATGGAGCAAGAGAATGTATTACCCATTGCATTAATAGATGAAAATAGCACGGACATTTTTACTATATCAACTAGTATTAGAGTTTCAGCAAAACCGTAGCCAAGATTTCAGGTAAATAATTGAACAAATACAAATAAATTAACAAAGAAAGTCCATGTGGTAATTAAGCATAAATGCAAACAAAAGGAGCACTAAGAAAGCAAGTTTCTTACATCCTCCTTCATCAGTAAGAGATCCATTATATTCAAAGCTCTTTATGTATCATCTGGCTGGAGAAAACTGATACCAATATATGACCAGAGAATATCTGGGAGCTGAGCCAATAGTAATGCCAGGCTGAGAATGGGGGGTGGGGGGAAGACTCCATCTGATGGAAATTTCTTCACCACTGTGCTTACTGATAGAAGAATAGAAGAAAGTCCCATTTTCATCTGAGATGAGAGAGGTCCAACAAAGGCAAAGAAAGTATTATTTTTGTCACCTTGTATTTTTAAAAGTTTTAAATGTGAATTTAAATATGAATTTAAATAATCTCAAAGCAGCATTTTTTTGCATATAGCAGGTGTTAGGGATTCACAGGTAAGGATAATACGCCTTTCCGGCTAGAGTAAAATGGAGCAGTAGGGATAATCCATAATAGTAACTGGATGCTCCAGTCCCAATTGTCAAGTCTGGCCTTGTGTCCTGATTAGTGAAGACTTTCAGACACCATGATATCCTGGTTTAGAACAAAGCATTTGCTGTTCCCCAAGGTCAATGGAATCCCTTGTCTTTATATCCCTTTTTCACCTAAATATTTATAAGCAGTCCCTGTGCAGGGCAGGACCCTTCCCAGCCATCTGCAGACCTGGTGAATGCTTCTTCAAGGTATTTCCAACATTTTGGAGAAATCAGTAATTCTTGGGCACCAAAAGTTACCAGCATTGGTTATTCTTTAACTGGTATTTTTTGAGCACTTACTGTGTGTCAGATGTTGTTATAGGCACTGAAGGTACAGCAATAAGCAAAATAGACAAAAATTTATATTTTCATGAAGCACGAATATAGTAGGAATGGGCAAATGATCATCGAACGAATACAGGTGTACCTAGTTTTATTGCACTTTGCAGATATTGCTTTTTTCTTTACAAATTGAAGCCTTAAGACCTCAGTGGAGGAAGTAACTACAGATTTGGTGGAAATAGCAAGAGAACTGGAATCAGAAGTGATCTGAAGATGTAACTGAACTGCTGCAATCTCATGATAAAACTTGAATGGATGAGGAGTTACTTCCTACGGATGAGCAAAGAAAGTGGTTTATTGAGATGAAATCTTCTGGTGAAGATGCTGTGGAGACTGTTATTATGACAACAAAACATTTAAAATATTATATAAACTTGGTTGATAAAACAACATCAAGGTTTGAGAGGATTGACTCCAATTTTGAAAGAAGTTCTACTCAGGGTGAAATACTATCAAACAGTGTTAATGAAAGGAAAAGTCAATTGATGCTGCAAATTTTGTTGTCTAATGTTAAGAAGTTGCCACAACCACCCTAACCTTCAACAATCACCAACCACCCAGATTAGTCAGCAGCCATCAACACTGAGGTAAGACCTTCCACCAGCAAAATGATTATGACTTGCTGAAAGCTCAGATGATGGTTAGCATATTTTACTATGAAAGTATTTTTTAAAAATATTTATTTGTTTTTGAGAGAGAGAGTGAGAGCACAAGCAGGGGAGGGGCAGAGAGAGGGAGAGAGAGAATCCCAAGCGGGGCTCCACACCGTCAGTGCAGAGCATGACCCAGGGCTCGAACTCACGAACCATGAGATCATGACCTGAGCCAAAATCAAGAGTCCGATGTTCAACCAACTGAGCCACCCAGGCACCCCTACTAATAAAGTATTTTTTAATTTAGACATATACATTGTTTTTTTTTTAAGTAATAATGCTATTACACACCTAATAGACTCTGTTACAGTGCAAGTATAACTTCTATATGCACTGGGAAACCAAAAAACTTATTTGACTCCCTTTATTGCAATATTTGTTTTATTTCAGTGGCCTGGAACTGAGCCCACAAAATTTCCAAGGTATGCCTGTACCTATATGTGTCAGATGGTAATCAGTTTTGTAACAAAGAGGGCTAAAGTTGGAGAGAAAAATACAGTGGACCTGTGAAGGATGCTATTTTAAAAAGAGTGATTGAGAAAGTTGCCTAAAGTAACAGTCCTTAGAACACAGGCTAATGGTTGGTGGGGGAGAGAGCCAAGCTGATTTCTGGGGGGAGGGGGGGGGAGGATATTTTAAAGATATGGGACAAAGGACATAAATAAATTAGTTTTGTTGGCCTCCTGCCAGATAGTGGGGGCAGGGGGAGGGTGAGAGGGATGTTATTCTTGCCAGGGATACTCAGAACTGCTTCTTGTCAAGAAATTCTAAACTGCAAGAACTGAACAGCTCAGTGGGCATGGCTCTCCCATAGTTCCTTGCTTTTAATCTCATGGGGGCTTCCTAATCCATATTCTCTTCATTGTTCCCATCCATATGTGACTTTCCTACCTTTCTTTCATTTTCTAGCTTTGACCTATTTGTTCATCACCTTTATGATTCTCTAGCACATAGATTCCCCAAGCCCTTCTTCTCCTGCAGCATCACATTGAGCCTTGTGATCAGAAGTGCAGTCTGCCTCAGTTATTGCAATGCCCTGTTGTATCCACAGCCTCAGTTCCCCCAAGTCCTCCATAGGGCCATCAGTGCTAAATCTAAGAAGCAAGATGGACAATGTCATTCCTCTTCTTGAAATTCTCCAGTGATCCACCATTACTCAGGAGAAAGCAAGGACTCTTCAGCATGAAATTCAAAGTCCACCATGATCTCACTTCACCAATATGCCAGCTCAGATCTTTGAGTCTCCCTGCCTGTAACTTCATGCTGTAATTCCAACAATCATCTTAGAGAAACATATTCTTCATACCACCCCCGTTGCCTCAAGTTCTGCATTGCTTTCCCTTTCCTCTTCTACCCCATTGTGGAAATTTTCCTGACACTCTTCTCTCACACTACATTGAGAACCCCTATACCATTCTCTTAGGATTCTTTATGCTTACATTTAACTTACTCATTTATATTGGCTTTATTATAGGTATATGTCTGCTTCTACCCTCCAAATAAAGAAGCAAACCAAATCAAATAAGCAACAAGAATAAAATAATGAGGTTTTAACCCCTAGTCCTTTAGTACTGTTTCTGACATATTTTAAATCAAGCAAATAAATGCAAGAATGCATGAACAAATGAATGAATGATCAATTTGCCAAGGGGAAAGTATACAACATTATGGATAATAAAAGAGATGAAATGGAAAGAAAAATGTTTGAGTTAGATGCTGATATCATGGAGGAAGTTGATGAAATATCCTGAAGGTGTTTATGAAAATGATCTGGATGACGCAGGCAAGATAGTGTAAGTGATCATCATGGGTTTTAATAAGTAGAGTCTCTTGAGAGATGATAAATAAAGAATAGCCTGCCAGTGACAGCATTCATTTGTTGACTGATTCTTTTTATTTCAAATATTTTGTAGAGCTCCAGCTATGAGTCAAACAGCTTTTTAGGCATTAGGAATAAATGGCAAGCAAGAAAATGAGCTGGTTTTGCTTTCAAGGAGTTTAACATCCTTGGAGTGAAACATACATAACATAGACATATTCATTTTGAATTTGAGTAAAAATAACATGGTCCTTTGAAAAAAAACAACCTAAGTATCTGACCTAGTTTAAAGGGTCAGGGAAGACTCAACTGAGAAGTGATAATTGAGCCATGAGCTAAAAGATGCTAGGAGTTAACTGAGGCTAGATTTAGAGAAGAAAACTCATAGGAGAGGAGAAATATAAATATAGGGGTGTTTGAACACAACAGAAGGGAATAAAAGAAAGTTAGAATATTAGTATGTCATAAGAGGGTAGAGCAAGATACTAACTCAAGAGTAATGGCATTAATAGCTAACTTTTATTGGTTTATCAAGCCCTTATGTCAGATATTGTGCTAAATGTTTTTACATTGTATTTTTACTTAATAATGACAACAAAAAACTATGAGGAAGTATAATAACTTTTCCCATTTTTCATATACCACAACTATATGGGATATTAAGAAATTGTGTGTAGTCTCAGCTAGTGAATGACAAAGCCCCAGTGAGAAACTGTAGACCATGTGTTTAGAATCAATACTGCAGGGCACCTGGGTGCCTCAGACAGTTAAGCATCTGACTCTTGACTTTGGCTCGTGGTTCATGAGTCTGAGCCCTGCATCAGGCTCTGCGCTGACAGTGTGGACCTGCTTGGGATTCTCTCTCTCTCGCTCTCTCACTCATGCATGCACTTTGTCCTCTCTCTCAAAAATAAATAATTAAAAATTAAAAAAAAAAAATCAATACTGCAGAGTGAACAGGAAGGGCTGGAATGTCAGGCAATCATGTGCTCCTTTACTTCTGGGGCTCCAAAACCTGAGTTGTTGCTTGAATAAAATTTTATACATTTATATTTGGGAGAAGTTTTCCACTTAATACTTGTGTCCCGTCTCCTATATAGGGCAAAACTGGAAGGGTGAAATGTGGGAACTTCTGGCATATCAGTTCATAGCATAGTCTCCACTTTCTTGCCAAAGAGGGATTGCTGGTGGGCCGGAACAAGACATATAGCATTGAATCCATTTTATAATGTTCCTTTGAAAACTCTGGTTTCCATGGATTTCAATGATATGAACAGAGATACCCCAGCATCTCCTTCTCTAGTCTTTCCCTCACAGTAGGTCCCCCACCCCCAACTGCTTTTCTGAAACAGCTGATTCCTGTCATCTGACACAATAACTCAGGCAGGAGTTTGAGAGGTGAAGAGGGAACAAAAGAGTAGATGCTGGCACTGGCTTCAGATTTCTCACCTTTGCATGGCCAACTGTGAACAGTGCAGTTGCATAACGATACTGTTTTCACGAACTTACTTTGGAGAAAATAAGATCTTGAGATGGCATCAATTTTGTCTTGGAAAGGTAAGATATGGTTACATACGTTGAGTATCCCAACACACAAAAGAAATGGAATACGCTATATTCTCCAGATGGGGAACAAGATTCATTACAGAAATGGTAGCTGGTGTTCATAACAGAATAGGGAGAAAAGAGAGCTTACCTGTGGCTTCAGAAATCGCCAGACGTGATACACCCACTTAAAGTGACAACTGTCCATATGGCAGTTTTTACCGACTTTTACTGCATAGGGACATCCTGACACCCAGCAACGATGTGCTTACCAGATAGAAGTACCATGAAGACTTTGAGGCATTTTTCTTGCTGATCTCACCTTTCCTCACCATCCATTTTCTTTACTGAAACAGCAGTGAAATTAGCATTTTATTTTTAAAGTTTTTTTTAAGTTTATTTATTTTGAGAGAGAGAGAGAGAGAGAGAGAGAGAGACACGCAGGAGGGGCAGAGGGACAGGGAGAGAGAGAGAAACCCAAGCAAGCTTTACACTGTCAGTGCAGAGCCTGATGTGGGGCTCAAACTCATGAACCTCGAGATCATAACCCAAGCTGAAACCAAGAGTCAGATTCTTAACCAACTGAGCCGCTCAGGTGCCCACCAGCATTTCACTTTTTTTTTTTTTTTTTTTTTTTTAAGGATATGATCAGTGTTACATAACCTCAGTCATTTGGCAGTAAGAATTAAAAAAACATTGATGGCTTTTAAAATTTAGATAAAATATTTTAGGTGATTAAAATTATTTCAAATACCTTTTTTTAGTTAAAATATTTAAGTACATGGTTTTTCAACTTGGATAAATAAATGGCATCAGATAAAATACAAATCAGAATTAAATAAGAAATAATTACTGTGTAGCATCTTTGGTTTAAGAATGACAAAGGGGAGTGTATGTTCTCTTTTTAATCACCAAAGGGAAAGAAAAAAAATGGTGTTATTATGTTTATATGGTATTTCAAGAGCTGCATCTTTCAAGGATTATTCCAAATATAGTATAAGAGAACGAATTTCTCCTTCAGATTCATTGTAAGTCAGTATCACTGCATGGAAAACAATGCTATTGGAGGCAGAAAAGCTGCTTTATTGACACTCAGCATTCTACAAAACAAAAGCAAAAAACAAATTATGATGCATACATCTGAAGACCAAAGTTAAACATTTGTCACAGAACAGTGCATTTTTTTATGACTTCTAGATTTCTTTTACTTATGGGTCCAATGTCTTAATTAAAAGTTAAACCAGTTTTGTGTGGATAGTTAGTTACTAAACTTAAAGTAAATGACACATTTTAGCACTTACCACCCACACAAATGGACAGAAATTTAGCTAAACTTTCTCTACTGAGTTTGGTGATAAAATATAAATTGCTACTATGGGTTTAAGGTTGAATACTATCACTTAACATTTATTTCCAGTTCACTAAAGATATACAGAAAACACTTTTTCACATACACACTCACACAAAAACAACTCAGTTTTCAGGGAGGAGTACTTAGTCAGAAACGGTCAATATCAGAAAGAGAAACAGATGCACTTCTCTGAAAGGAGGTGTCTCTGCTGCTACTTTGTCCCCATTCATCTTTCAAAAAAGGGGAAGCTGTTGCTTTTCTCCCCAGACTTCAATATTTTTAATACTGGCTTTATTCCTGATACTTGATGGTCAGGAGATTTTGCAGTCCTCAAAACTCATTTCAGAAAGCCCCTTCGGGAGATATCCTGGCTGGGACTCTGGCCTGAGTATCAAAATATTGTCATAAAATTCATACTTTATTGCTCTTATTCGTATAATTGGAAGCACTCTGATGCTAATCCTGTACCTTATCAGGTAGAGAGTGTTTGAATTTGGCAGAATCATGCCTGCAGCTTTTAATGACAGGCTCAAAATAAGTGTCGGCTTCTACATCACATTTCTGCCCACTTGAGGTTCACTATCAAAGAATCTAGATGCATTTAGAGAAGATTGAGAGAGAATACCAACAATAAGAAATAACCAACCAAATAAATAGTATCTAGGAGTGTTTTTATGTTGTTTTCTTTGAGTGGGATTTGTTATTCCTTTGTGTTTGTGGCATCCAACAAATAGAGCTCTGGTTTATTGGTCCATAAGCAGAGGAATGTATTCATGCTCACACACACCATGCTCCTCTTTATCTTTTTCTGAGCTTCCCTGCTCCAGTGTCTATTTTGAGGGATTGGTGTTGACTTTGGCTATTTTTCTTTGTTCCACTAACTCAGGTGTTCAATTCTTGTGCCAGACCCCATTTCCAACAATTGTGTGTTATGAATTTAACACCTAGTATTTAGTATCCTTTGACTGTGAAGAGTAAATGGACAATGAAGAGTGAATGCACAGAGCATTAAACAGTCCCCACAGGGAGCCCACACAAGATTAGAGTTTACAGTCAGTAGTACCAGTCTTTTTTTTCATTGTAGATTCTCTTCTTTTCTGCTCCTTTTCTTAACCCTCCCCCTTAAACTCCTTAGCCTTATCTTCCATATACTCAACCTAGTTGTGAAGATTTTCTTATTATGTATCAGAAGATGAGAAGAAATGGGGTGTACCATCCTTAGGGGTATCTGTATTGGAGAGTACTCCATGTAAGACCCCTTAAATCATAACATTATAGATCTGTCCACTCCATCTCCTCTAAAAGCTGATTTTACTTCACACATAAAAGGATTTGACTACTTGGCTAGTAAATTCAGTTATGGTATACAGACAACCTTATAAAGTGTTCTGGCTGGAATTTATAGGTTGTTTCATTCTGTTGAGCAGTCATAATTTCAAAAGACACTAGATCGCAACTCTCAAGGTTGAATAATCATCGGTGGTGTCCTGATGAGCCAAAATGTCACAATAAGGCTAAATAGCATATGCTTTTGACCCAGCTGTCAGTTGTTATTAATAGGCTGACTTAAAAAATGAAAGCAGTAGGGGTGTCATCGACATTTTGAGGCCCATATGCTTAATGTAGTAAAACACCTGCCAGGGCTAGTTTCTGGTTCCAAATGAAGTAAATCAGCCTGCTTTTCCCCCCACAGTTAAAAATACATCAACACCTACTAAGAATGTTACAATGTGCCATAACCCTCAGGCTATCACCTCTTCCACTCTGAACTGCTTGTGATTCAAGGTACAGAAACTGTTTCAATTCTTCTCACCTTTGGAATGAACTTTCTAATAAATATTCTTTTACTGTGTGTGTGTGTGTGTGTGTGTTAATTAGGCTTCTCTCCTTTTATTATCTTCAAAGTTTACTAAGTTGAAGTGGAAAATCTGTGCACTTAAAACCTGGAAACCAAGGAAGATTTGGGAAATCCTACCTCAAGATGCTAAGTTGTTCTGATAATTGGATATATCAGAAGGTAACTCACACTTCTAAACAGTTATTTGTCAATCTATAGTAGTTCTTTACAGAGGCTAATAATCTAGTTTTAAAATAATTTATTTTGTATGGCTTCATTTAAAAATGAAATAAGTTGTTGGTCATTCTGTGGGTGTAATTCATTGAGTGTCATTAGAGTAGAGCTAAGCAGATAGGTCAAGCTGAATAATCTAAAAGCACTTAGTTGGCTTTTTGATTAGAATAGGTTCTCCACACTTTTGTAACTATGACATTAGTAGTTATTCTATGTTAGCAAGAATCTATTATTCCTTGTGTCTACTAGTCAAGGGAGTACTGGATTGTAGAGGACTGGATTGTAGAAGAAGAGTAGGAATAGAGTGTTGGTGGTAATTCATGCTTTATGCCAAACTCTTGCTTGAGATTATTTGTGTTAGCTGCTTTTATATTCTGCTTCATTTCTTTTGGTAATCTTTAAAATTTTTTTAACATTTATTCATTTTTGAGAGATAGAGACAGAGCATGAGCGGGGAAGGGGCAGAGAGAGGGAGACACAGAATCTGAAGCAGGCTCCAGGCTCTGAGCTGTCAGCACAGAGCCTGACGTGGGGCTTGAACTCACGAACTGCGAGATCATGACCCGAGCCAAAGTTGGATGCTCAACTGACTGAGCCACCCAGGCGCCCCTCCTTTGGTAATCTTTTAGTTTGAATTTTCTATTCATTTTCTTCATTTACTTGGTGAGTTTAAAAACTTATCCTCAAGATAGTTTCAAAATAGAAATCCCCCAAATTTTTATCAATGATACATACATTCTATTACTGTACATTCTTCCAGAGTGACTTTTTGACAAGGAAAGTTTCATTTGACTATTCACATATTTTCCTTTAAGTCTTATTTTTCCCATCTTATACTTGTTACTTTAAACACTGAATCTTTCGCATCATTTAACAAATGGCTATCCTACTGACAACTGTCATTGAACTTTCGAATGCATCTGATATACTGCCAGATGTTGACTACCAAGTTGAGAGAATCTAATTTATTTTCTACCTCATCTTCTTTCTTTCTTCTCCTGAGAAATAATCAATCCCATTTATAGTCATCATATCTCCTGTTGCCTTATCCAACTAATGCTTATAGGAGTGTTGAAACAGCAATGAAAGTTCATGCCAAATTCCTATAGCATTTCTAATGTTAGAGATGAACCGAGTTTACTTTTCTGTGCATTGTGGAAAAAATAAAGGTAGTAATAGGATGTCTCAGCAAAGATTGTTGGAAGATAATTTCATGAGTAAATGTCAGATCAATAGCATTATATTCTGCTGACATTTCTTCCCTTGTGGTGCCTCTAGTTCAGTTGGAATCTAAACTAGAATCACCTAATAAGCATAACCAAAGAAGTGTTGCCATTGATTGTTGGTCTAATTGAGTTCTTTTTCAGGTGTTCACACCATCCAAAAGGAAAAAAAAAAGGTGTCTATGATCTTAATGACACCTTCTTAATTCTACATTCACTGTTCCTTTCATCTTTTTTTCTTCTCTGGTTTCACATTGCTTCTATTGGATTGCCTTATTATATCACTTTTACAGTCACACAAAGACTCTTACAGCTCAAAAAATGGTAGTGTCCTTGATGATTATTTTTATATCACTGTTCAATAGCCTTAGTTAAAACTCTAATTTTATACATGCATATTGGATAAAAGAGCTCAAGGTCTTCTCAGGCAATAAACATGACAAGTCTTGTCTTTCACAGGCCATGAAAGTAGTTTCATTCTCCCAAGAACTACATCAGAGGCATCATGAGTGCTTCCTACAGCTAGTCATTTGATGTCTCATTGGCACTGGATTAGAAAGTGGAAAAAAAAATTTCTGATTGAAAATTTCCTTGAGACCTGTTACATTCTCACTAAGTTTAACAAGTACCAATACAAGTAATAAAATAAAGATAGAAGGAGGAAAGTGATAACCCTTTTTTGGAAATTTTTTTGAAATAGCAATTTTGATGGCTTACATAATTTAATCCCAATATAGACATTTCTTCAAATAATATGGAGATATCTTAATCGTATTTCTCCAAAGAAATGATGGTAAAAGTGCATTAGATGTTTTCACACTTTATTAAATCTTATTGGACTTCTTTTTATATGTCCATTCTTTTTTTTTTTTTTTTTTTTAAATTTTTTTTTACATTTATTCATTTTTGAGAGACAGAGAGAGACAGAGCACAAGCAAGGGAGGGCAGAGAGAGAGGGAGACACAGAATCTGAAGCAGGCTCCAGGTTCCGAGCTGTCAGCACAGAGCCCGACGTGGGGCTCAAACTCACGAGCTGTGAAATCATGACCTGAGCCGAAGTCGGCCGCTTAGCCCACTGAGCCACCCAGGCGCCCCTTTATATGTCCATTCTACATATTGAATCAAGAACCACAATGATCTTTTACATTTGACTCCTTTTTCTTTCACAAACTATGTCTAATCCATACTAAACTCTTTCTGTTTTCTATTTGAAATATATTCAGAATTTCTGCATTTTCACTACCTTTACTGCCACCTGATTTCAGCTACCTCACCCTCTCACATAAATAATTGAAATATCTTCATAACTGGTCTTCCTTTGGACCTTGCCCCCTACAAAATGCTACAAGCATTTTCTCAGGAGAGTAGGCAGGGTGATGTTTTCAAAACATACCAGATTGTGTCACTTTTCTGCTCAATAATTTCCCAACCCATAGAAGGAATTTCCCATTTAAGTCAAAGTCTGAGAGTGCCATCCAGTGCCCTATGTTGTCTACATTTCCAATACTAGCCCCTACCTCTCTGATTTTTTTCTCCCACAAAGATCCCCTATCCTTCTCCCATTCCTGCTACATTAACTTCCTGGCTGTCCACATGCCAGGCAGTACATGATAGCTCTTTCCAGTCCCAACTTAAATGTCACAGAGTAAGACCTTTGCTGTTACCCTATTTACAAAACCAACCCTTCTATTCTCCCCCTGCACAGCCTATACCCATTTAGACATCATCTTTCTCCATAGTGCTTGTTAACCAACTGACGTATTTCATGAATTTATTAATTTATGGTCTTCTCCTTTTCCTGTTGAATGTAAATTCCTTAGAGGACAGGGATTTTTCCCTGTTTTATTTATTGCTAATACTCCCAGTCATGAGAATATTGCCTGGTGATAGCATGAGCTTAATAAACACTTGCTTGAATGAATAGAATGAAAGAAATGAGCTTGGCAGAATACGTTGGACATGGTAATTACACCAGAAATGGTAGCTATTGTTATAAAGATTTTTTTTCCTAGGAAAGCTAGATTATACATAATATCCAGTGCTCTAACTGCAGAGTCAAAACTACATTTGAATTCCACTAATAATTAAAACTTGGAAAAGTTATTTAATTTCAATGAACATTTGTTTCCATATCTATAAAATAGAACTACTAACAACATATAGATTCTATTTTTCACAAATGCTGGATGAAATGACAAGTTTCAAATGTCTATTATAGTGTTTGGTCTAAATCAATACAGATTTGTTTTCTCTCTGCTTCCTACCCATCCCCTCTTAGTGCTCTTTGATAATCACTTTTTGAGTGCCTACCATGTGGCAATCACCATGATTGCCATTGGATGTCAAAATATGAGATACAGTTCTTGCTCTTGAAGTGTTTACAATCCATCGAGGAGACAAACGCATTAGCCAAAAAGAAAAAAAAAAAATCCTTTAAAATAATGGAGAAAGTAAAATAATGGAAGTATAGAGGAAAAGTGCCTAATGAATAAGTTGCCTAGATTAGGTAGTACCTAAGCTAAATTTTGAAGGATGGCTTACATTTATCCAAGCATCCAAGCTCAGAAATGAGGGAAGCTTTTCCTGGGGAAGAGAGGGCATAAGCAAATGTGCAGAGGCAAATGTTAAAAAAACTCAGCATGTATGGGAATTTATGACCAACAGTGTAAAGCGAGATGGCAAGGTGGAAACTGCAAGTGGCAAGAGATGAGGCCAGGGAATCTGGAAGACATCAGGCGATTGAAAGTCCTGTTTGTCACACTAAAGGACTTAGATTGCATCCCCTTTTCCCTGACGGGGGTAGCAGGTGGAGATGGGAATATGGCAGAGTCACATCTGTGTTTCAGACAGTTACGCCAAATATGTGAAGGATGGATTTTAGTGAGTGACAGCAACAATACTGCTTTAAGAGTATGAAATTTGCAACCAAATTTTTAAGTTCCAATATCACTAGTTCCACCATTTCCATTATTTCCCAGCACACCAACAGGTTTCAGTTCTGCTAAAAACTTCCACTTACAAGGTAGGTGTCACTCAGAGAGTTATGTACCTGTCTTAATGTCTCTATCTGTAAAAATGTGATTAAAACCAAGGTAGTTTTCACTATGATGTTATTATAAGCATTAAAGTGATTAAACTTAGAAATTTAACTTGTAAAGTTTTTACAAGTTATTTAACTTTTAGAGGTAAATGTATTACTATGCATTAACTATGAAATACTTCTTAAAATTTATATAAATAAAAAATACAGGAC
The DNA here is from genome assembly GCF_024362965.1 of Panthera pardus. Taxonomy (NCBI): domain Eukaryota; kingdom Metazoa; phylum Chordata; class Mammalia; order Carnivora; family Felidae; genus Panthera; species Panthera pardus. The sequence continues at coordinate 89,874,458 of NW_026526655.1, forward strand.
TCTAATTAGAAGATCATTATTTTACTTTATTTGTAAAGTGAAAAATGATTATAGAAGTCTAATTGGTACATTACTGTTTTTCACAGATACAGTGGTAGTATTGGTGGAGGGGAGGCAGATTCAGAAATGTTTGTGAAGCAAAGCCAGCAGAGCCTGACTTTGCCTTCTAGCCTCACACAGTTGGTTACAAATTCCCACAAATTCCCATGCATACTATATTTTTTTCAGAACTGGTGACTGACTAGCCATGTTGGGAGCAGTGGTAGTTGAAGGAGCCTAAGACTTCTTAGGTAGAGTTAGGACTCTGGAAGTTTCTAGTTTGGGCAATTCTGGATGTCATTTAATAAAATTTGGGATAAAGGAGGAGATATTTTGTATCTAGTTCTATCTAGTCTTTCACCAAATATGTTGTCAGTACCTAATATATACCCGTATCGTGCTAGGCCAGATAGGTATAATCTCCGCCCTCATAAAGCTTAAATTTTAATGAGAGAAAAAAAATCAGTGGTTGATATAAGCATCTCATTAATGAAACAAACACCTAATTAAATTAATAATATTTAATTACAAAGATCATGTTATAAAAAAGTATAATAAAATAAATGTTACTTAAAAATGACAGAAAACAGGGGCCTCTGGGTGGAGCAGTCTGTTAAGAATCCAATTCTTGATTTTGGTCATGATCTAGCAGTTTGAGATCAAGCCCCGCATCAGGTTCTGTGCTGACAGTGTGGAACCTGCATGGGATTCTCTGTCTCCCTCTCTGTCTGTCTGTTCTCAACTCATGCACTGGCTCTCTCTCAAAATAAATAAGTATTTTTTTAAATGAAGGAAAATTGACCATAACATAAATACTGATCTAGTCTAGAGATCAATGAGCTTGTGACATTAAAAAAGCTCTGAGAGATAAGCAGTAGATAACAAAGGCGTATATAAGTTGAAACTAGTGAGATAAGCAAGGGTCATATGTGCAGGGCTTCTTTTTGGCCAAATAAGGACTTTTTATTTTTTTTTTTAAATAAAAGCAATAGAAATACATTGAAGTATTTAAAGTGGGAAAATGCCTAACCCTATATATATTGTATATTTAAAATGTCCTTGTTGCAGCAAGTTTTGTGAAGTGGATTAGAGCAGGGCTACAGGATGAGTCTAGCTAGAAGGCTTTTGTAATCATTCAGGAAGGAGAGAGTGGGGGCTTGGATGAGCATGGTACTAATGCAGATGCAAAGAAGTAGAGAACTTTGGGAAATATTTAGGGGTGAGATGTTTCTTGTAATGGATCTTCACATCTTCCCCAAGGCAGGACCTCAAACTTCTTTCTTCTTATGGCATGTGTTTGGCAAGGTAGAAAGCAAGAATGCTTCAGGGAAGAGAAGGGAGAAAAGCAAAACCAACTACCTGTATTGTGTAGATCTTCAGCTCAGGTGTCATAGCTCGCATCCATATTCCCACCATTAAATACCTGACTCTACCAGTTAAACTTGATTGCTAATATTCTGCTCAAGTTGTTCCAGAAGGCGTGACCTCTGATATCCTTAGAGCTTCTTTTCAAGCTCTATGGTTATCCCCTAAAGCCTGTTTCAGTTTCAAATTCCTTACACCTCTCTTTAGCTATTGGGAAAACATTTTTTTTTTCTTTTCCCGGATCCAGTGTTTCTGTGATGGTGTATTAGCTATCTATTGCTCAGTAACAAATTCCCCTAAAACTTAGCTTAAAATAACACATATATGTTCCCTTAGATTTATAACATTATCTTTGTAATTGAATGCCATTTATTTAATTAGGTGTTTATTTCATTAATTAGATGTTTATATCAACCATTATATTTTTCTCTCATTAGAATTTAAGCTTTATGAGGGCAGAATTTATATCTATCTGTACCTAGCATGATACAGATACATATTAGGTTCTGAATAAATGTTTGGTGAAAGAGTAGATAGAACTAGGCTATATAAAATACTGGGTTTGGGGGCACTTGGGTGGCTTAGTCAGTTAAGTGTCTGACTTCAGCTCAGGTCATGATCTCAAAGTTCATGAGATTGAGCCCCACATCAGGCTCTGTGTTGACAACGCAGAGCCTGGAGCCTGCTTCAGATTCTGTGTCTCCTTCTTTCTCTTCCTCTCCCCCACTCACGCTCTGTCTCTCTTTGTCTCTCAAAAATGAATAAATGTTAAAAAAAATTTTAAAGCCCTATTAAAATAACTAATAAAATTCTGGGATATAAAAAAAAACTTCATTGCTGTGGGTCAGGAATTTGGGCACAGTTTAACTAGGTTCTCTAATTCAGGGCATCTCATGAGGCTGTTATTAAGGTGCTGTGTGTGTCTATAGTATCCAAAAGCTCAGCTGGAGAGGAGAAGGATCCACTTCCTAGCTTCCTCACATGGTTGTTGGCAGATTTCAGTTCTTTGCTGACTGTTGACTGGAAGAGGTTGTCAATTCCTTGTTACTTGGGTCTCTTCACATGGTAGCTCATAACATAACTTGCCTTATCAGAACAGGAGCATGAAAAGACCCAGAATGAGAAAGTACAAGATATAGAGGAGTCAGTCTTACAGCTTAACCTCAGAATTAACACCCATCTCTTTTGCCATATTATATTCATTAGAAACAAATAACTAGATCCAGTTCACACTCAATTTGAGATTACACAAGGGCATGAATTCCAGGAGGCTGGTATCATTGAGTGTCATTTCAAAGTCTGTCACATATGTGGTATATCCATGGTGTCTCTGGGACTTTTAGTGAAATAATTCTTTCTGTTTAACAGAGCTTCCTCCTTCTCAGGGCACAAAGATATTTTCGGAGACTAGATAATCTCTAATATAGATTTCCTGCTCCCTTTGTATATCCAGGCTGTTTCTGAGTACATGTAGCCCACTATGCCGTGTGCCTTTTCATTGATGTTGATTTTTCTTCCATATTCTTCTTGTTCATCCTTGAAGTTTTACTTTTGTTGTCCACTCCCAAGTCATACAGTTAATCAGATAAGTCTAGGTCTACAACACAGTGGTGTGCAAGGTTCAAGTTTCATTCTATTAGATTCCTAAATGTTAGGCAAATCAAAGGAACTGGCCAAAAACTAGTTTAATCTCTGTATATCTTATCCATCCTAGAAACTTAACCTGGATATCCAAGAGACTGCCATCCGCCTTTAGAAGTCAATATATTCAAGTATCAGTCCCAGTGCAAATCAAGGCCATACAATAATTATTCATCAAACATATTGTCATGGAGCAAACATATTATGGTTTTACAAAATGGTTCATGAGTTCAGAAACCTACAATGCACTATTTTTCTCATATTGATTCAAAACAAAAGCTTTATAAAAATGTCAGTCTGATTATCATAATTCTCTGATCCAAATCCTTAATTCTTCTATATTCTAGCTTTTAAGATGAAGTTTGTAACTGTCTGAGGCACATGGGCTTTCATTATCTCTATACTCAGATCTACTTGTTTCTCCTTGAGCATTCTTCCCTCCAACCACTCTGAGCCACATGGAGTGCTGCCTCAAACTCCTGTACCTTTCAACATGCAGTTCCCCTGCTGCCTTGTCTCATTCATCCCTAGTCTCTCATCCCTCCAAGCACAGCCCACGTGCACCATGTTTTAGACAGCCTTCCTTGATTCTCCACTGTGAAGAATCAGATTTTCTTTAAAGACATAACCATACTTAGCTCAAACTGTGCAATTAGCTGGCAGGCTCTAGCTGTTAACCCCTTCAGGATCCATTTTGGCTTTTGAGCTAGCATCATGCTTTAGGATCTGGCTCTTTCCAGAGGCCACACTTAATTGGTTGCCATGTGGGGTCTCTCCATTAAGCAGCTCAAAACATGGCAGCTGACTTCATCTGAGCAAGAAAGCAAGATGAGCCAGAGGAAGTACAAAAGAGATGAAAGCCACAGCTCTTTGTGACCTAATCTCAGAGATGACACCCCTTCTTGCCATGTTCCATTTATTAGAAATGAGGCACTCAAGGGGCCCCTGGCTCAGTAGGGTAACTGTCCGACTTTTGATTTTGGCTCAGGTCATGATGGCACAGTGGTGAGATTGAGCCCAGCATCAGGGCTGAGCACTGAGTGTGGACCCTGCTTGGGATTTTCTCTCTCTCTCTCTCTCTCTCTCTCTCTCTCTCTCTTTGCCCCTCCCCTGTTCTCATGCAGGCACTCTCTCTCCTTCTCTCTCAAAATAAATAAAAATTAAAAAAAAGATGAGCCCCTCAAGGGAGGGGATTCACAATGGCAGTAATACTAAGAAGCACAACTCATTGGGAAGCTACCCCATGTGGTAAGCTGTTTGTCAACACTCTGGTTTCTCTCTTCATTTTCAGCTTAGATCACAAGCATTTATAAACACTTTATCTGTGCATGCATACTTCAAAACCATAACATGTGTCTTCCTCCCTCATTACTTTATTTAGCACTCATACTATGCCGTAAAACTTTATTCATTCAATGTGTATTTATTAAGCATGTACTATGCATCTGAAATTGCACTAGATATAGGAATTTCCAAAATGAATAAGGACTCAGAAACAAATTTTTAACCTCTGACAATTCGATGTATAATTTTAATTAGCTTTCTTTTACAGTGGAAGTGACCTTTTAAAACTTAATCCTGTAAACGTATTTTTATAGAAAAATAATTAGTCTTTGGTATAATGCATACTTCAAAATTTATGCTGTCAGGTTAGTTATATGTTAGGGTTTTTAGAACATGGCAGGATAAACACCCTTATTTGAAAATGCATTATGGCTCCTAATTTTGTTGTTCCTATTAATGTTTTGTTTATGCCATTAAACTGGCTGTGGTGATTTAGATTCCTGTTTATAATAATGTGTGAACCCAGACATTTATAGTCAGAACATGAAAATGAACTAGCCCAGTATATCCATAATGGTTGCAGCTCTCTCTCTCTCTCTTTCTCTTTCTCTCTCTATCTCTCTCTCTTTTAATACTGCTGATTGATTGCACATTAGTTTGCATTAAACATAAAGTTGTATTCCCCTTACAAATTGCTTTTCTCCTGTACTCCAAAATATATCATAAATTAATTGTAAAACTACTAAGCACATAGCTACAGGATGGAAAACAACTGCTTTACGACAGACCAAAATGATACATGTGGTTCCTAGAAGTCTATTTACTGGGTTGCATATCACATTAAAATAAGTACAGCTTGGTCTGACCAAGAGTTATATGGGCTGGTTCTCAGAATCATTCTGCCCTTGTCACAGTAGAAAGCACAGAGGGTAGAAATTAGAAGAGATAAGATGTGATAGATCAGTAGCATGAAGTGATAATAACAGTTTGAGATTCTAAGTATAAACAGTGTGATGATCCCTGAGTCCAAGGTGAAAGAACAGAAACATAGGAGTAGCTAATAAAGAGATTTATATAGGAAGAGCCATAGCTGTTAGAGTCAGGTATTTAATGGTGGGAATATGGATGACACCTGAGCTGAAGATCTACACAATACAGGTAGTTGGTTTTGCTTTTCTCCCTTCTCTTCCCTGAAGCATTCTTGCTTTCTACCTTGCCAAACACATGCCATAAGAAGAAAGAAGTTTGAGGTCCTGCCTTGGGGAAGATGTGAAGATCCGTTAAACTTGCTTGCTAATATTCTGCTCAAGTTCCAGAAGGCGTGACCTCTTATATCCTTAGATATCAATAGCTGTTGTTGAGCTATTTTTTAAAAGTAGGTTCTATGCATATATACAAAAATTTTTATAAATAAATAAATAAATATCTTAGAAATGTTTTAATTACTTAACTTTTTACTATGAATCCTTTTTTAGATGTTTGGTAAAACTATTGGGGCAGATGACATATAAGTTAGTAACTTGTGGCATGGAAGCACTAACCATTGAGAAGCATCTGTTCTGCTGACCTCTGACTCTTAGTCTGGAAGATTGGGGGTTATAATTACCCCTGGGGTACAAGGAGAGGTTTAACCAGGGTGAAACAAATAAAAGATGTCAATTAACTCTATAGTCTCCCTGAGATTAGAGAAGAAAAATAAAACCTAGATTCTAGGCATGAGACTGAAAATATTTTTAAATGAACTTATCTTGGTCAAATTGGTTTATCTCCTTTGCCCTAGGGTATACAAAGTTGCTTCTTTGTGGGGTAGGTGGTGAGGTGGCAGTTTTGCCTGCATGGAACATTTAACAGTGTCTGAAGACATTTTGTTATTATTGCCATTGGGGAGGTGATACTGGTATCTGGGGCGTAGAGGGCAGGGGTGCTCCTAACAATCCTATAGTGCACAAGATAGCCCCCCACAACAAAGAATTATCAGGCCTCAAATGTCAATAGTGTCTGGGTTGAGAAACTAAGGTAGGCATAAAGTGGACACTGAGAGAAAATGTGGAGAAAGGCAGAGTAGAGAATGTGGTGCTTGTATCCCTTCTTCCAAGGCAAGTCAAGAGAAAGGAACAAAAGAGTTCCTTGCAAGACCAAGGAAATCTAACTGAGGAAGAGACATATTTTCCAAGTGCATCACAAGAAAGCCCACTAATGTGCCCTAGGGAAGGATAGTGACATTTAGGCAAGCGAAATACTCAGATAAGAGCTTATCTGAGTACCTGAGTTTCCCCCAGGTCTGAAGGATGCATGAGAATATTCCCCCATAATCCCAGAGTGAACAGTGAGACTAGCTGGGAGAGTGAGCCAAGAAACCACTCCATGGCAAAGGGTGCTCACGTCAGACAGTCCACATGCACTGCTTCACAGGGAGGTCCTAGGGGGCTGGATATGCGCCGAGGCCAGCGCCTGGCTCTGTCCAAGATACATAGTCCTGGACATATTGGCCAGCCTAGACCAGCTGGAGTATAATGAGACAGGCCATGGAATTCCTACCATGATGCTGTTCAGCTAAGATCCTAAAGAGATGAGCCCCTTCCTACCCTTGTCACCATGTCACCAACTCTGTGCTGAACCAATACTGGGAACCAGTGCTAAGGGACTATGTCCCATGAGTTTAAAAGTAAAATGGGAAGGAGGAAAGACCTTTTAAGGAGAAAACAGTGGCATGGAAATGAACCTCTGAGCATCACTGAAGTGCTCCTGAAGTGGCTAAGCTCTTCTGAATTGGCCTGAAAAACTGTGCAGTAGGACTGAATTTACCTGTAAGCTTATACAGTAAATCATCTGATAGAAGGTCAAAAACTAGTAAAGAAAAATTACGTTTAAAAAAAAATGGTTATGTATTTGTTTTTGAGAGAAGGAGAGAGAGAATCACAAGTAGGCTCCACACTGTCAGCACAGAGCCCAATGCTGGGCTCAGTCTGAACCAACATCAAGAGTTGGACACTTAACTAGTTGAGCTACCTAGGCTCCCTAAAAAATTCCACTTTTTATACCACTGTTAATGAAGACTGTTGTAACTGAAATGTCATGCCTATTAAAATACTTCTGGTGTTTTTTATTTTTAACATTGAACAGTAAACTGTAAGAGACAGAACCTTTGATATAACTGATCGTTACCTTCTCTTTGCTTTACTATTTTATTCCTAGAAGTTATATCCCTTAATGATATGGGGCCATCTGCCAATGGTTTACATTTTGGCATCACTCATCCTTTTCCATCTCATTAATTCTTACTCATTCTTTTTGTCTGAACTTCTCTTCTACCTGGAAACTTTCCCTGACCACTCCAGATTAGGGTAGAAGCCCCTGAAATACACTTTCATAGTTCTCAAAAAACTTTCTTTATTAAATCATTCATTTTCTTTGAAGACAAGGTCAGTGGTTATGGCTTGTCATAAACTCCCCAGTGCCTAACAGAGTACTTAACACATTACAGGCATTAACAAATTAGGTTTTTCTAACTATGTTATTAAATCTGTTGAAACCTGCAATGATAGTTAAGTATTAACAGCTAATTAAAGCCCTTGTAATCCCTCCCCAATTTTCTATATTCAAAAGTCCTATTTGTGTTGCACATGTGCATATCATTTATGAAAATTATTTGTTTTTAAGAATCAATTTTGAGACTGTGTTGTTTCCTATTTCCTGGGTGATCAAAAGTAGGACCATGACTTGTAAGGGAGGGATGATAAATTACATATTTGAGTTGGAAGCTCCCAAGGGCAAGATATGGTGCTGTTTCATAGAACTAAATGCAAATAACAAATGTTTAATTGGTTTTCCTTGAATGAGGGAGAAAATTGGAGAATACCGTGGCTTTTAGAGGCTGACACAATGAACGCTGAGTGTTGACTCCACTGCTTACCAATGCTCTGATTTTGGAAATAACCTATTCAAATATCTATTTCTTAATATTAAAAATGGGCATAACAATACCTAATTATATTTTTGTTGACTATATATTTGTGTGTGTGTGTGTGTGTGTGTGTGTGTGTGTGTGTGTGTGTGTGTGTAAGAGAGAGAGAGAAGAAAGAAAAGAAGGATGGGAGGAAGGAAGTGAGAAGGAAGGGAGAATTTCCATCTAGATACTAGCAAGGCTGAATAATAATCCAGTTTCTCCCTATAAAAATATTAACTGTCTACCTCAGATTTCTAATTCTGTTGATTGGAGAGGTTAGTTGGTTTCTTAAATGACACCTTCTACTGAACCATAAGGGCCCTTTTGCAATTATTATTATTATTATTATTATTATTATTATTAATTCAGTCTTTGAGCTCCTCACCAATCATAATAATCGAAGTTGCTCTGTACTCTCATAGCCAGAGTGTATGATACAACATTTGCTGGATTCCTGGTGATTAATTTCTGAGTCTACTCCATCACCAAAACATTTAAGTTAGGGAATTTCTTAAAAATAGAGAAGTCTCTTTGACAAAACCTACTAATGCGAGTAAAAAAAATACATGTCATATTTCCCCTTGATGAGCCAAATTGAGAAAACCAAGGTCAGTAGAATGTCAAAAAGCTGGTGATGCACGAAGGTAACAGAATGGAGATACTGAAACAGAGCTATTTTGTGATAGAACTGATGAGTAAAGATGTAATTTGTCTGAATTTTAACTCTACCACACTGCTTTGGAGGAGAAAGAATAATTACATAAGGTGTTGAGATCAGTTATTACAAAAATTCTTTAGGATACAAATTTAATATCCATTTTATGATTAAATTCTTCCATTATATTCCCACAGCCTTTGGATAAAATCTCACCTCTGTAGTTCCATACAGCTTCCTGTGATTTGCCCCTTCTCTTTCCCCCTCCTTCCTGATCCTCATCCCCATTTTATACCATATTCTAGCCATGCTGAAATACTTGTGATTCTTAGATAAACTGTGTTGTTTTACCCTTTTGTGACCTTGCCCTCCTAAGCAGAGTTTATCACTCCCACCTACTATACTTTATACTTCAATATATTTATTCAACCAACATTTATTAAGTGCCTTCTGTGTCTGAGTTATAGCAGAACTTTCTTAGGAAATATAATGCTAAAGACATGACCTCTTTCCTCAGAGCGTTTGACATCTTATAAAGGGAGACCTGTAGATAAATAAATGCTCAGAGATGATATGGTAGATACAATAGAAAGGGATATAGCATAAAGTGTAGGGCATGGAAAATTCCAAAGGGGTAAGAGGATTTGAAACAGGATTCAGAGAGACAATCATAATTGCGCTGAGCCTAAATGAAGGCGAGAAGACAGAGAGCTGTGGAGTAGAAGGTAGCACTTTGAGACTCCCTGGTGTGTTAGGGAAAGTATTTTGAGGAACTCCAAACATAATGGAATAGTAATGAACAGTTAATAGGGTAGGTCTAGAGTCCAAAATCAGAGTCTGGGTCACTGTCCCTTGTGAATATACTCAAATATTTCAATTTCCTCATCTATAAAAGATAGATAATCATCTTCCACAGTGTCATAAAAAATAATTGAGAGAATATAAGTCACTTAGCTTAAGCACATTATAAGAGCACAAAAACATATTTTTTGTTTGTTTATGTTATCATTCTGGAGACTATTGTATGGTATGAGAGGGTGGTTTGTTGTGAGGGAAATAGGTAAAAAAGGTGCTAAATAAAAGGTTTGATATGGCATATATATATATATTTACATTTATATATATATAATATATATATTTACATTTATATATATATATTTACATTTATATATATATTATATATATATATATTTACATTTATATATATATAATATATATATATAGTAGACAAAATAATAGGTATCCATGTCCTAATCCCCACGGCAGAGAATATGTTAGTTTATGTGGCAAAAGGGACTTTACAGATGTGATTACATTGAGATGGCAGATCATCTGGATTATCTGTGTGGGCTCAGTGTACCCGCAATGGTTTTTCAGGGAAAGAGGAGGAGGAAGAATCAGAATCAGAGGAGATACGAGGAGAGAAACAGAAGTCAGAAAGAAGAGAAATTTAAAGATGTCACACTGCTGGCTTTGAAGATGGAGGAAGGCACCATGAGCTAAGGAATGAAGGTAGAGTCCAGAAACTGAAAAGTGAGCAAATAGACTCTCCTCAAAAGACTCTAAAAGGCACTGTGTATGTCTTGACTTAGGAGTTTTTGACCTTTAGAAACTATAAGATAATAAATTGTGTTGTTTTAAGTCACTAAATTTGTGGTAATTTGTATAGTAGCAATAGAAACTGTAACACACATAAACATATAATGGATATACTCTATCCTATGGTCAATGGAAAATTGTTAGGATTTTTAAAAAGGAATCAAACTATCAGGTAGGCAATTTAGAAACAATTTCATAGTTTCAATGAGAAAAAAATGGAGTGTGTAATACTGAAAACAATGGAAATCAGATGAGGAAACTTTTCAGAATCTGAAATGGAAGTAAAGAAGATTGGATAGGGGCACCTGGGTGGCTAAGTTGGTTAAGCATCTGACTTCGGCTCAGGTCATGATCTCACGGTTCGTGATTTTGAGCCCCACATCAGGCTCTGTGCTGACAGCTCAGAGCCTGAAGCCTCCTCCAGATTCTGTGTCTCCCTCTCTGTCTGCCCCTCCCCAGTCACATTCTGTCTCTCTCTCCCTCAAGAATAAACAAACATTAAAAAAATTTTTTTAAAGTAAGTGAATAAGTAAATATTTATTTATTTACTTATTTATTTATTTATTTATTTATTTATTTAGAGGAGGAGAAAAGGGATATTTAGAATGAGAAGCAAATCAGTTAAATTATTTTATAGAATGATAGATACTACATACACCACAAAATTTTAGAAATATAATGTAATTTTCATTAATGAACTTTTATTAATTAATTAAAAGTATTTAATTAGTTTTCATTTATGCCTAACACAAGTCTGTAATGCTTTTCCCTCAGTATGTCTATGGCCCTTTCCAAGGCCTTAGTAGAGACCTAACAAGTGACTGGGCCTCTGAAGTTTAAGCTTCATTAGTTTAATAGCAGATCTGCTTCTGATGTGGACAAAAAGGATGGGAGACATCAAATAGAAGGGTGGAGAACATTTGGGCTTACGGTTTGGGTACCTGGATGGATGCTGCTTCCTCTGATGTAGGATTTAGAGCTTGATAATGTCTTTTTTAAGTTTATATCCAAATTCCTTGAGGATAGAGACTGTATCTTACCTGTGCAGGTTTTAGATGAATATAAATGATGAATATAAAGTATGCACTCTTAAATGAAATATACATACAAATTCACATTTTAAAGAAGTACAGCTTATGTTTTGTGGCAGCATTATATAAACTAAAAACTTAAGAGAACTTTACTTAATGCAAAAACTCTTTACTATGATGTGCACCATGGGCTACAGAGAAACTATTTTACTTTTTCATTATTTGTTTTAGAGAAAAGCTTCTGAAAATTTTAAAATAATAATTTTAGCGTATAAGGTTATGGATAGAAAACAGCTGACCACTTTGAGTTAACAAAAAGGTTTCATTTCTAAAAATATCATTACACTATGCAAAATAATTGGTAATATCACATTCATTTTTGACATCATAAATTAGATTATAAATTCATTATAATCTCTATTTTTTAAATTTAGTTATCTTGGTAATATTAACTCCAAGTTTTACTTTGGACCAAGTTATAATATTATTTTAAGTATAGAAATAGTCTGTCACTCTATTGCAATAAATTTATCACATCCAATCAATACATTTGATCCATCAAAGGTGACAACATCCACCCACAATATATTTTCCCAAGGAAATTTTATGTAACTTTTAGGAACACTACACCAAAAAGAAGTTAATTTTATGGTAAAAATTATAGCATATAGCCAAATATGTTCTTGTAAGACTTGAAAGAAAGCATAAAGGATGTAGGTTGGAGAATAAATTGGTATTTTAATCAATATCTTCCTAAAGTAAATTCAGGTGACTAGATAACAATTCAGATTATATATTTTTATCAAATCCATTAATGTCATCTTAGGTGTATTTGGTATTTAACTGAGGACTTTCATTAAAGGTAGGGAATGATACTTGCAACAACCCTACTTGTGTATGTGTATGTGTGTCCAAGTGCATATGTATAAGACAGAGAGCAGGACAGTCACAACTTCAAATTACTATTAACAAGTCAGAATCTTCGATGCTTGCCCCTCTGAGTTCCAAAAATCAAGTGGCACACCAAATATCAGTTTGACTCTGACAAGTAATTTATTTTTTCAAGCATCTACTCTGTGTAGTATACTGTTTTATGATTTTCAAGGGGTAAAATAATATCTCCATTTTCAACAAACTCTCTAATATCTACATATCCAATTTGTTATACCCAAGATAAAATTAAATACCCAGGAATTATATAATTTAAAGGATGTCATATTTATTCTCATTTTTTACATCCATTTCATCTAAAACCTGAGACACAATTGCTATAATATCCTTGAGGTGAGCAAATCTTCCTTGTTTGAGGATGAATTTCCTTTTTGAAATAGCCAACAAGAAACCAATTTGGATGCCATCCTGGTGAATAATGTGCCTGATCATACTGGCGGATATGATTTTTGGTCAGAAACAAGATATCACTCTAAAGAAATTATTCTGATTTATTTTTGTGGCTGGGAAGGTAGGTAAGGTAAATCTAAAATTGTTTTGAATAATGATAGGCTCATGAAAAAATGTGCAATATTTTCCCAGTAAGTGATCACAAAGGGGCATTAGGATTTGGGATATGGCTAAAGAGGTGTCTGTTACAGTCTGTCCTTTTCCTTCATGATCCAGACTCATTTCATTCTTATATAATATGCCCCTATATTATAAATACTGAAACATAGAAATAATACTGACTTCATATTCTGTGAAGTATTCACACTATATTGTTTTGAGACCTGAATAACCTGATTTAATTCCAATTAGCAATTAAATAATTGAATTTTAATTATATCAAATGAGCTCTAGATACTAAAAAACTGCACAATTGGTGTATAATTTATCCACACCAATTAGGATGATGTGATTATATTATTAACTTCATGCTAATCCTCTTCTAGAAAGAACGTTAGACCAGAAAATACTGAACAATAACTCAGATGATACTTGATAGAGAATTAGGAACCTAAATTAAAAGTTAAAAAAGAAAAGGGTATAGCCTAGTATTGAAATAAAACCCTTCAAAGTTCAAAACTTTTAATTACTGAGAAAGAGAAATTTAATTCAATTAATAGAAATAGCAATTTATCTTCAGATGCTGTGCTAGTGTGTTGTATTTCTTGGTGTGGTAGATTAAAAATGAAGTGTAACTGGCATTCTACACTGATAATTGGAAACATTTCTAGTCTTTTGTTGTATCTTGCCAAACATTCACTGGAGTACCTTTTAAAAAAGTTTTTTAATGTTTATTTTTGAGAAAGACACAGAGTGTGAGTTGGGGGAGAGTCGAGAGAGAGGGGGACACAGAATCTGAAGCAGGCTCCAGTCTCTGAGCTGTCAGCACAGATCCCAACGTGGGACTTGGACTCATGAACCGTGAAATCATGACCTGAGCCGAAGTCGGGCACTTAACCAAGTCACCCAGGCGCCCCTGGAGTATATTTTTCTTTTAAGTTTATTTATTTATTTTTGAGAGAGCAAGCCAAGGAGGGGCAGAGAGGGAAGGAGAGAGAGAATCTCAAGCAGGTTCTGCGATGTCAGATGTCAGCACAGAGCCTGAAACATGGCTTGAACTCACAAATCATGAGATCATAACCAGAGCTGAAACCAATAGTTGGATGCTTAACTGACTGAGCCACCCAGGCACCCCGAGTACATTTAAAAAGATAAAAAATAAAAAGAAAGTCCAGGCCTTCATAAACACACTTAACCAAAGATCCTGCTAGAATATTTTTTTTTCTTCTCTTCCCTTCCCTTCCCTTCCCTTCCCTCTTCTGTCCATATTTAGTACCACTGAATTCTTTTGAATGGATTATGTATTAGCTGAAGTTACCTCAAGGCTCACATATTTTAATAATTAGGCTACTTGGAGAAACTCAGAAGAAATAATTAGTAAGGCACATATTAAAGTTGTATTATTTTTTCTGCGATATAGAAATCTTCACATTTATTTTCATTTGTCATTTATTATGTTTTAACAACCAATTTACACTGATTTGGAACAATGTAACATTCTGTATAGATGAAACAAAATATTTACATAAGAAATATAAGAAAATAATATTGAATTGCTTTTATTCTACCTGGTGCTTTGTTTAGAAAATAGCAAGTATCCATTTGCCCATAAATATCTCCTGAGTGTTAAATCTCCTATCCACTGAAAAAGCTTCACAGAGCAACACAACCCTCCTGGATAAGGTTGGTAGAACCAAAGTGTTTTAACAGAAGTTTGGCGACTCTGTAATTTACATTATTATTGATATAAATGAATTGTTATAAAAATTGCTATTGACGCTTAGTTTTAAGGCTCAGTTTTTACTGAGATATTTATAAAGCATGACACATTTGTGCCAATTTGGAAGGGCACACATGTGCATGTATGTGTGCACACACGCACACGCACACACACACACATACACATGCACACACACATAGAATTCCCGAATTTCGTATTTAAAAATCCATTTTTTAAACAATTTCATTTTGACTATAATCATTACCAACGTTGAGTCATGTCAATGCACAACACCCCAGTGAGCTGGAGAAGGGCATGTCTTCCTCATCATCCCAGTCTCCCTCTTTTTCTCTTTCCTACAGTAAGAGCCAGTAGGTAGGTAAGCTTGCCCAGTATATACCTGCCAGCTTTTCTTCATTCTAGATCATCTTTCATTATGCCCCCATTGTCATTTGTTTATCGTTTATAGCTCTCCTTTTAAGTATATATTCCCTGTCACTGCCTCTCCTCCCCAAATTTTCAGTTTCTTTTATTTGTAACTTTAAACTCAGTAGTTCCATATCAAGAGATTTTCAGAAAATTCCCTTTTTATTAATTGAAGAAAACTGGATCTGAATTGTTTGAATTGTCTAACTGAAAATGACAAGCTTCAGGGACAGAATTGTTGTATTTCTTCTAAATGTTTTACAGAATCTAGGGCACTCCAGGTGCTGTGTTTCCACGTAAAGGATTCCTTTCTTTACTCATAAAAGAACAGGCAAGTATTTATGAAGCTAATGCTGAAAGGCAGAATAAATCCTTAAATCCTCCTCAACTTAAGACTGTTGAGAAAATAGCTTACAGAGGACTTACAGTCTTTTTTCTGAAACACCTCAATTCTCCCCAATGTATTGCTTTATTCATAATGTGAAATTTTAGTATCAAAATGTCAAATAAAAAGGAGAATATTATTTCTATAAGGGTGAACACATAAGAGGGGATACAAGTTTAAGTTAAAGTACTGGGGGAGGTATTCTGCTTTTTAACAGATTGATTAAGCATGGTACATATTCAAAGTACAATTAAGTATACACATACCCACTCCCACAAAACAGTTCAGAAATAACTGTGGTCTACTCAGAATAGAGATATCTATATCAATATCAATATACAGGTTTATCTGACAGCTATGATCGCCCCTATACATTTTTCTCTTTTCTATATACTTATGTTTATTAGGGAAAGAAAGAAAAAATATTGTAGAGTCTTCCTGTAAGTCATTATACAACTTCAATAACTATCAATAATTTGCCATTCTTATTTCCTCTAGTCCACTACTATTTTTTCTTAGAGTATTTTAAAGCAAATTTCAGATTTCATTTGGATTTGCTTATAAATATTTAAGTCTCTGTATATTATTGACGAGTAGCTCTCTGGTAAAGGTGAAAATAGACAAGATGAGGCATGTATAAACTGGATGAGAGAATCATATAATCAATGATTGATGATAACCTTGTTTTTTTATTAGGTTTATTGACATACCAAAGGCATATGAAGTAAGGAAATATTCAACCTGTAAAATGACTCAGTTTTATCAAAATCAGATTCAAAAGGTCAGGCTGGAGCCTGCAGGCCCACTGTGACCTTAGCTGGTTCTCCTAAATTTTCTGCCAGAATCCAAGGCCTTAAGTCTGATATTTTCCCATCTGATGGCACTGAAGATAAACTGCACTGCTGGAAAGAATACATTATTAATATTAGTCAACTTTGAGCATACCAGCACTTTGAAAATAATGTAAACTATTTACTTTTCTCATCAAGTTATATTTTTGTCCATATAGAATTTGGCTCATATGAGCAAAAGTTTTCTGTGGATTGAGCGTACTGTTGTCATTTCTCTCTTCCCATTCACCCCATTCCAATTCCTTTCAGTTGTGTCTTTCCTTCTGTCCTTCTGAGTCACATGAGAAGATCATGCATAATCCATATAAAGGGCATGATGGAGTGATAAACAGAGCAGGGAGTGGGTGGGAAAAGAACAGTATTTACATCTTTCTTCTAATGTTTAATACCCATGAGACTGCGAAAAGTGCTTTGTCTCTGCAATTTTCTTTATTTGTTAAAAGGTATAAGAAAATAACTAGGGGGTGCCTGGGTGGCTCAGTCGGTTGACTTTGGTTCAGGTCATGATCTCATGGTTCATGAGTTTGAGTCCCACATTGGGCTCTCTGGTATCAGTGCAGAGCCTGCTTCTGATCCTCTGCCTCCCTATGTCTCTGCCATTCCTTCTCTCCCCCCCTCCTCTCTCTCAAAAATAAATAAACATTAAAAAAAAAAAGAAAAGAACTAAAAAGTTTATTGTGAGTATTAAATTAACAAATGTGAAATGATTAACTCGGCGCCTGGAACATAGCAAGTGCTTCCTAAATAGTAGCTCTACTATGGTTCTACTTATTTTGGTGGTACAAAGGCATCCAGTAGCTTCTGTACATCAGCCACACATCACCAATGAGAACTGATTAAGAACTGGAAAAGGAATTAGTTTTTTTGTTTTTGTTTTTGTTTTTGTTTTGTAGCATTCTTAGTTACAGCCCAAAGTGAATTTTTTGTTCTCTAAGCTAAACTGTAATAAATTTTATGGCCGGCATTTTTATACTAGGTTTTCTCTCTATAAGGCCAAGCACAATACTAGATGTATAGTAGATACTGATTACATAATTGCTAAATTTGAATATTATCATTGTTGATACCCATATTCTTTTTTTTTTTTTATTTTTTAATATATGAAATTTACTGTCAAATTGGTTTCCATACAACACCCAGTGCTCATCCCAAAAGGTGCCCTCCTCAATACCCATCACCCACCCTGCCCTCCCTCCCACCCCCCATCAACCCTCAGTTTGTTCTCAGTTTTTAACAGTCTCTTATGCTTTGGCTCTCTCCCACTCTAACATCTTTTTTTTTTTTTTTCCTTCCCCTCCCCCATGGGTTTCTGTTATGTTTCTCAGGATCCACATAAGAGTGAAACCATATGGTATCTGTCTTTCTCTGTATGGCTCATTTCACTTAGCATCACACTCTCCAGTTCCATCCACGTTGCTACAAAGGGCCATATTTCATTCTTTCTCATTGCCACGTAGTATTCCATTGTGTATATAAACCACAATTTCTTTATCCATTCATCAGTTGATGGACATTTAGGCTTTTTCCATAATTTGGCTATTGTTGAGAGTGCTGCTATAAACATTGGGGTACAAGTGCCCCTATGCATCAGTACTCCTGTATCCCTTGGATAAATTCCTAGCAGTGCTATTGCTGGGTCATAGGGTAGGTCTATTTTTAATTTTCTGAGGAACCTCCACACTGCTTTCCAGAGCGGCTGCACCAATTTGCATTCCCACCAACAGTGCAAGAGGGTTCCTGTTTCTCCACATCCTCTCCAGCATCTATAGTCTCCTGATTTCTTCATTTTGGCCACTCTGACTGGCGTGAGGTGATATCTGAGTGTGGTTTTGATTTGTATTTCCCTGATGAGGAGTGACGTTGAACATCTTTTCATGTGCCTGTTGGCCATCCGGATGTCTTCTTTAGAGAAGTGTCTATTCATGTTTTCTGCCCATTTCTTCACTGGGTTATTTGTTTTTCGGGTGTGGAGTTTGGTGAGCTCTTTATAGATTTTGGACTAGCCCTTTGTTCAATATGTCATTTGCAAATATCTTTTCCCATTCCGTTGGTTGCCTTTTAGTTTTGTTGGTTGTTTCCTTTGCTGTGCAGAAGCTTTTTATCTTCATAAGGTCCCAGTAATTCACTTTTGCTTTTAATTCCCTTGCCTTTGGGGATGTGCCGAGTAAGAGATTGCTACGGCTGAGGTCAGAGAGGTCTTTTCCTGTTTTCTCCTCTAAGTTTTTGATGGTTTCCTGTCTCACATTCAGGTCCTTTATCCATTTTGAGTTTATTTTTGTGAATGGTGTGAGAAAGTGGTCTAGTTTCAACCTTCTGCATGTTGCTGTCCAGTTCTCCCAGCACCATTTGATAAAGAGACTGTCTTTTTTCCATTGGATGTTCTTTCCTGCTTTGTCAAAGATTAGTTGGCCATACGTTTGTGGGTCTAGTTCTGGGGTTTCTATTCTATTCCATTGGTCTATGTGTCTGTTTTTATGCCAATACCATGCTGTCTTGATGATGACAGCTTTGTAGTAGAGGCTAAAGTCTGGGATTGTGATGCCTCCTGCTTTGGTCTTCTTCTTCAAAATTACTTTGGCTATTCGGGGCCTTTTGTGGTTCCATATGAATTTTAGGATTGCTTGTTGTACTTTCGAGAAGAATGCTGGTGCAATTTTGATTGGGATTGCATTGAATGTGTAGATAGCTTTGGGTAGTATTGACATTTTGACAATATTTATTCTTCCAATCCATGAGCAGGGAATGTCTTTCCATTTCTTTATATCTTCTTCAATTACCTGCATAAGCTTTCTATAGTTTTCAGCATACAGATCTTTTACATCTTTGGTTAGGGTTATTCCTAGGTATTTTATGCTTCTTGGTGCAATTGTGAATGGGATCAATTTCTTTATTTGTCTTTCTGTTGCTTCATTGTTAGTGTATAAGAATGCAACTGATTTCTGTACATTGATTTTGTATCCTACAACTTTGCTGAATTCATGTATCAGTTCTAGCAGACTTTTGGTGGAGTCTATCAGATTTTCCATGTATAATATCATGTCATCTGCAAAAAGCGAAAGCTTGACTTCATCTTTGCCAATTTTGATGCCTTTGATTTCCTTTTGTTGTCTGATTGCTGATGCTAGAACTTCCAGCACTATGTTAAACAACAGCGGTGAGAGTGGGCATCCCTGTCGTGTTCCTGATCTCAGGGAAAAAGCTCTCAGTTTTTCCCCGTTGAGGATGATGTTAGCTGTGGGCTTTTCATAAATGGCTTTTATGATCTTTAAGTATGTTCCTTCTATCCCGACTTTCTCAAGGGTTTTTATTAAGAAAGGGTGCTGGATTTTGTCAAAGCCCTTTCTGCATCGATTGACAGGATCATATGGTTCTCCCCTTTTTTTTTATTAATGTGATGTATCACGTTGATTGATTTGCAAATGTTGACCAGCCCTGCATCCCAGGAATGAATCCCACTTGATCATGGTGAATAATTCTTTTTATATGCTGTTGAATTCGATTTGCTAGTATCTTATTGAGAATTTTTGCATCCATATTCATAAGGGATATTGGCCTGTAGCTCTCTTTTTTTACTGAGTCTCTGTCTGGTTTAGGAATAAAAGTAAAGCTGGCTTCATAGAATGAGTCTGGAAGTTTTCCTTCCCTTTCTATTTCTTGGAATAGCTTGAGAAGGATAGATATTATCTCTGCTTTAAACATCTGGTAGAACTCCCCTGGGAAGCCATTTGGTCCTGGACTCTTATTTGTTGGGAGATTTTTGATAACTGATTCAATTTCTTCGCTGGTTATGGGTCTGTTCAAGCTTTCTATTTCCTCCTGATTGAGTTTTGGAAGCGTGTGGGTGTTCCAGGTGGAAGCCTGGCTAGAGGTTTATCAATTTTATTTTTTCAAAAAAACAACTCTTGGTTTCGTTGATCCGCTCTACAGTTTTTTTAGATTCTATATTGTTTATTTCTACTCTGATCTTTATTATTTCTCTTCTTCTTCTGGGTTTGGGGTGTCTTTGCTGTTCTGCTTCTATTTCCTTTAGGTGTGCTGTTAGATTTTGTAGTTGGGATTTTTCTTGTTTCTTGAGATAGGCCTGGATTGCAATGTATTTTCCTCTCAGGACTGCCTTCGCTGCATCCCAAAGCGTTTGGATTGTTGTATTTTCATTTTCGTTTGTTTCCATATATTTTTTAATTTCTTCTCTCATTGCCTGGTTGACCCACTCATTCGTTAGTAGGGTGTTCTTTAACCTCCATGCTTTTGGAGGTTTTCCAGACTTTTTCTTGTGGTTGATTTCAAGCTTCATAGCATTGTGGTCTGAAAGTATGCATGGTATAATTTCAATTCTTGTAAACTTATGAAGGGCTGTTTTATGACCCAGTATATGATCTATCTTGGAGAATGTTCCATGTGCACTCGAGAAGAAAGTATATTCTGTTGCTTTGGGATGCAGAGTTCTAAATATATCTGTCAAGTCCATCTGATCCAATGTATCATTCAGGGCCCTTGTTTCTTTATTGACTGTGTGTCTAGATGATCTATCCATTTCTGTAAGTGGGGTGTTAAAAGTCCCCTGTAATGACCACATTCTTATCAATAAGGTTGCTTATGTTTATGAGTAATTGTTTTATGTATCTGGGGGCTCCAGTATTCGGCGCATAGACATTTATAATTGTTAGCTCTTCCTGATGGATAGACCCTGTAATTATTATATAATGTCCTTCTTCATCTCTTGTTACAGCCTTTAATTTAAAGTCTAGTTTGTCTGATATAAGTATGGCTACTCCCGCTTTCTTTTGGCTTCCAGTAGCATGATAAATAGTTCTCCATCCCCTCACTCTCAATCTAAAGGTGTCCTCAGATCTAAAATGAGTCTCTTGTAGACAGCAAATAGATGGGTCTTGTTTTTTTATCCATTCTGATACCCTATGTCTTTTGGTTGGCGCATTTAATCCATTTACATTCAGTGTTATTATAGAAAGATACGGGTTTAGAGTCATTGTGATGTCTGTATGTTTTATGCTTGTAGTGATGTCTCTGGTACTTTGTCTCACAGGATCCCCCTTAGGATCTCTTGTAGGGCTGGTTTAGTGGTGACAAATGCCTTCAGTTTTTGTTTGTTTGGGAAGACCTTTATCTCTCCTTCTATTCTAAATGACAGACTTGCTGGATAAAGGATTCTCGGCTGCATATTTTTTCTGTTTAGCACACTGAAGATATCGTGCCAAGCCTTTCTGGCCTGCCAAGTTTCAAAGGAGAGATCAGTCACGAGTCTTATAGGTCTCCCTTTATATGTGAGGACACGTTTATCCCTTGCTGCTTTCAGAATTTTCTCTTTATCCTTGTATTTTGCCAGTTTCACTATGATATGTCGTGCAGAAGATCGATTCAAGTTACATCTGAAGGGAGTTCTCTGTGCCTCTTGGATTTCAATGCCTTTTTCCTTCCCCAGTTCAGGGAAGTTCTCAGCTATAATTTCTTCAAGTACCCCTTCAGCACCTTTCCCTCTCTCTTCCTCCTCTGGGATACCAATTATGCGTATATTATTTCTTTTTAGTGTATCACTTAGTTCTCTAATTTTTCCCTCATACTCCTGGATTTTTTTATCTCTCTCTCAGCTTCCTCTTTTTCCATAACTTTATCTTCTAGTTCACCTATTCTCTCCTCTGCCTCTTCAATCCGAGCTGTCGTCGTTTCCATTTTGTTTTGCATTTCGTTTAAAGCGCTTTTCAGCTCCTCGTGACTGTTCCTTAGTCCCTTGATCTCTGTGGCAAGAGATTCTCTGCTGTCCTGTATACTGTTTTCAAGCCCAGTGATTAATTTTATGACTATTATTCTAAATTCACTTTCTGTTATATTATTTAAATCCTTTTTGATCAGTTCATTAGCTGTTGTTATTTCCTGGAGATTCTTCTGAGGGGAATTCTTCCGTTTGGTCATTTTGGATAGTCCCTGGAGTGGTGAGGACCTGCAGGGCACTTCCCCTGTGCTGTGGTGTATAACTGGAGTTGGTGGACGGGGCCACAGTCAGACCTGATGTCTGCCCCCAGCCCACCGCTGGGGCCACAGTCAGACTGGTGTGTGCCTTCTCTTCCCCTCTCCTAGGGGCAGGATTCACTGTGGGGTGGCGTGGCCCATCTGGGCCTCTTGCACACTGCCAGGCTTGCGGTGCTGGGGATCTGGCGTATTAGCTGGGGTGGGTAGGCAAGGTGCACGGGGGCAGGAGGGGCAGACTTAGCTCGCTTCTCCTTAGGTGATCCACTTCAGGAGGGGCCCTGTGGCAGCGGGAGGGAGTCAGATCCGCTGCCGGAGGTTTGGCTCCGCAGAAGCACAGAGTTGGGTGTTTGCGCGGAGCGAGCAAGTTCCCTGGCAGGAACTGGTTCCCTTTGGGATTTTGGCTGGGGGATGGGCGAGGGAGATGGCGCTGGCGAGCGCCTTTGTTCCCCGCCAAGCTGAGCTCTGCCGTCCGGGGGCTCAGCAGCTCTCCCTCCCTTTGTCCTCCAGCCTTCCCGCTTTCTGAGCAGAGCTGTTCACTTATGACCTCCCAGACGCTAAGTCGCGCTTGCTGTCGGAACACAGTCCGTCCGGCCCCTCCGCTTTTGCCAGCCAGACTCGAGGGCTCTGCTTGGCCGGCGAGCCGCCCCTCCGCCCCGGCTCCCTCCCGCCAGGCCGTGGAGCGCGCACCCCATCGCCTCCCTTCCTACCCTCTTCCGTGGGCCTATCGTCTGCGCTTGGCTCTGGAGACTCCGTTCTGCTAATCCTCTGGAGGTTTTCTGGGTTCTTTAGGCAGGTGTAGGTGGAATCTAAGTGATCTGCAGGATGCGCGGTGAGCCCAGCGTCCTCCTACGCCGCCATCTTCCCTCCTCCACCCTGATACCCATGTTCTAAGGAGGATGGGACTAGTTCATCCAAACTGAAATATTATTTTCATTAGAAAACAAATTAAAATGCTTAAATAACTCATAGCTTTTATTGTCTCATGTATCAATTTTTATTTTTGTTCTTCATCTTTCACTTGTCATACATAGACAATTTTACATAATTTCTACCACATGTATATAAACTCTAAACAGGACATTTAAGGGGTGCCTAGGTGGCTCAGTTGGTTGAGCATCTGATTCTTGATCATGACCCCAGGGTTGTGGGATTGAGCCTGCATTGGCCAAGCTCATTACAGAGTCTGCTTATGATTCTCTCTCTCTATCTGCGCCTCTCCCCCACTTGTGCATGCTCTCTCTCTCTCTTAAATAAAAACAAGAAAGAAAGAAAGAAAGAAAGAAAGAAAGAAAGAAAGAAAGAAAGAAAAAAAGAAAGAAGATAGTTAAAAATGAGATAACTCCTTTAACATAAGGTTCTATTATATTTGCACTATATTAATGCTCTATTACTATATCATTACTGGTTTTTCTTTGCCTGACATTATTCTTGTTCCTTATCCAAATGGCTAAGAGTTGAGAAACAAGAATGAGACTATATGATGCATGTGCTGCTTCTGCATGATTCCATGCCTCCATTTTGATCCTTTTAAATTATTCCCTCAACTGTCAAGAGAAAAAAAAAAGTTTAGTAGTTCTAGTAAAGTATATGCACATACTTTGTTTTTCAACAAACAAAAAGAAATTCTAAAATGTTTAAAATTTCTCAAAAGATAGTATCAAAAAGATACAGTATTCATGGGTTTATGACATAGTGTGAATTCTCAAACTTCTATGTATAAACAATTAATCGAGTGTTTAATTATTTAACTATCATGCATGACTTGGAGAGCTATTTGGGGAAAAGAAACTATATATAATGCAAGTAGTATATAATTTGTTATTTTCATGCTCAAATGCCTCCTTACTTAGAATTGTGTAGCATCAGAGTATATACATGGTTAAATCCTGCTGTGTTTGAAATTAACCACATTAAACACCCATTGGTGTGATTAGTACAACTCAACAGACTCTGGGTTGTTGAATTAATATATTCTTTTGTGTCTATACTCTTATAAGACAATGATTTGGTTGATTGTATTTTGTTACAATTTTTTTAAAGTTTATCAGAATTGGACTATCAAAGGGCAGAGGAGAAAAATAATATGTACAAGCACATAATATGTGAATATACTGCCAATATCTCGCTCTCAGTTGGAGACACTCACTGATATTTCCAATGCAGTGAATAGAAAAGCTGCAATCACAGTTGTATTTTGCCAAGAGCAATAGAACTGTTAGTTCTTTTAAATGAGTGAACCTGAAAACAAATTAAGTAAAATGATTACCTTCTTCCCCAGCTTGTCAAGAGTTCCAAAGTGCTCATTTTCAAATGACACTTGGTGGAATCTTACTCCACCCTCTTCTGAAGGCCCAAAATTCTATTGAAATGCTAATGAAACTAATCAGGTTGTTTCTTTTTTGAACTTCTTTTTGTCTTTGAGTCTAAACTCTTCCTGAGATGCTGATTTCATTTACTAATTTATTGTTTGTCAAGTTTATACATTCCTTTGTCTCTAGGGGGTGGAATTAGGGAAGGGGGAGAAGAAGAAGAAGAAAGGACTCTGAAAGAATGTGTCTAGTTTCTTCAAAGTGATAAATCGCTTCCAGATTTTGATTCCACCTGGATGACTGCAAATTTGGGTGCATCAGAATGTAAAGACTAAACAACTAACAGAAGGGCTGTCAAAGGATTATCATTTCAAAGTTAGATGTGGCAGAAGGCAACTCCTGCAGATTCTGGAAAAATGGCTAGGTCCGGGCTATATTTAGACAGTAGATCTAACAAGTAAGCAGAAAGAAGTTTGGGTGAAGGTCAATGTTCCTATATAGGAGAGAGAATGTCACCTGAGACAGGTGAGATATTTTTGACATGGTTATATTCATTTCATTTCCTACCTTTTTTCTTTAAAACATTTTACTTTTTTTTTTTTTTTACAAGCATAAAACCTACAAAAAACAGTGAAGACAACTAACTTTCAGATCTGATCTCAGTGATCACGAATCTAGGAAACTACTATTCCCACAGGACTATGCCTAGTTCCTAAATTCAAAATATTCAGGAGTAGTAGAAAATGGTGCCATTTTGGGAGGAAGGTGAATTCTAGATCTAGAACCTTAGCATCACACATATTCTGCAAGTCTCTTAGCATCAGTTCATGGCGTTCAATTCGAGGAGCATGCAGCAGTAACATGAATGTCCTACATGTTACATGTTGTACATGCTACATCCTAGAAAGAATATTTGTGCATCCATATATGTATACGTGTGTGAAATTTTAGATAAAAAGTTTGGAAACATAAAGGAACATTTCTAATGACTACCATGAATAACCTATTAGGAGCTGGCTGAAAAAGATTTAACTGGTATGTGTAATAAAATGTTTTTTCTACTTGTTTTGTAGAGGGAAATTTGTGCTTCAGTAGAAAATTATGCATTGTTAGAGTTCACACATCTTGGTTATTCAGTTCTAGCATTATATTGCTTTTGCGCTATTTTAAAACTCTAAATTATAGATAATTGATAACAATACAAAATCTTGTTTATAGATATGCTAATTCTGTCCTGTAGAGGTTCAATTTACTTCCCTTTCCCAATGTGAAAGAAGCCAATTTTGCCCTTATTTGCATATTCCTTCAATGTTTCTGATACATGAATGTGTGTTTTCTTTGGATTCTCCTTTGAATGGGCTGTCAACATCTTACCAGTTCCCTCATTTATAGAGTTAAATAAACTTCATAATATGTGTTATTATTATATATGTGTGAGAGTTGCCTTTTTTAGTATTATTGCTATCCTTTTACCAGGCCTAATAGGCTTTTTTTCCAGATTTTTAAAAAATGTAGGTGATAGAACATAAAACATATATACTTAGAAATATACACACAATTAATACACATATTGTTGCACTGTATGTTTTATTTTTTCCAGTTCTGTTGAGGTATAATTGACAAATAAAAATTATATGTACTTAAGATGCATAATGTGATGTTTTGGTATACATATATGTATTTTCTATCTCTGTGAAAAATGCCACAATCCAGCTAAATTACATATCCATCGATTTACCTAATTACAATATTCTTTTGTGTTTTGTGAGAAGATCTACTCTCTTAGCAAATTCAAGTGTACAAATCCAGTATTATAAACTAATCATCATGCTGTACATTAGATCTTCAGAATATATTCGTCCTGCATAACAGAAATTTTGTCCCCTCTGACCAACATCTCTCTATTTCCCCCACTTTCCAACTCCTGGTAAATACCATTCTACTCTCTGCTTTTTTTTTTTTTTTTTCCTAATGTTTATTTATCTTTCAGAGACAGAGCCCATGAGGGGGAGGGACAGAGAGAGAAGGAGACACAGAATCTGAAGCCGACTCCAGGCTGAGCTGTCAGCACAGAGCCCAACGTGGGGCTTGAACCCACAAACTACAAGATCATGACCTGAGCCGAAGCTGGACGCTTAACCTACTCAGCCACCCAGGCACCCCTCTACTCTCTGCTTTTATAAGTTCCACATTTTTATATTCCACATATAAGTGAGATCATGCTGTGTTTGTCTTCCTGTGTCTAGTTTATTTCATTTAGCATAATGTCTAGTGGATTCATCCAAATTACAGCAAATGGCAGGATTTACCTACCTCTTTTTTAAGGCTGAGTAACAGTACAGTGTTTACATTTACCATATTTACCTTATTCATTCATCTGTCAACAGACAATTACATTGTTTCCATATCTTGGCCATTGTGAATAATGCTGCAATGAACATGAGAGTGAATCTATCTCTTGAAGATACCAATTGTATTTTCTTTGGATTTATATGCAGAAGTGGGATGGCTGGATCATATCGCAGTTTTATTTTTAATTTTTGAGGCACTTTGATACTGCTTTCCATAATGGCTGTACTAATTTACATTCCCACCAACAGTGTATAAGGGTTTTCTTTTTTCCACATTCTCACAGACACTTGTTATCTTTTGTCTTTTATATAATGGCCATTTTAACAGGTGTGAGGTGATAACTAATTGTGGTTTTCATTTGCATTTGTGCAATGATTACTGATGTTAAGCACATTTTCATTTACCTGTTGGCCATTCATAGGTCTACTTTGGATAAATAAAGTCCTTTTTAGTCAGGTAATTTATTTTTGCAATTAAGATCCATGAGTCCCTTATATATTTATCAGATATGTGGTTTACAAATATTTTCTTTCATTTTGTAGGTTGTCTCTTTCATAAATTGATGACTTCCTTTGCTGTGCTGAAGTTTTTTAGTTTGAGGCAATCCTATTTGTCTATTTTTTTTGTTTTATTACCTGTGCTTTTGGTGTCATATCCAAAAAATTATTGCCCAGACCAAGGTCAAAAAGCTTTTTCCTTATCTATGTTTTATTATAGTAGTTCTACATTTTCAGATCTTTCATTTAAATTTTTAATTTATTTTGAGTTAATTTTTGTGTATGGTGTGAATTTTTTGTACAGATATGGTATATGTTATTTATTCTTCTACATACAGATCACCAGTTTCTACAGTGATCATTTATTGAGAGAATATCTTTCTTTTATTGTGTGTTCCTGGCACCCTTGTCTAAGATCTGTTGATTGTAAATGTGTGGATTTATATCAGGACTCTCAGTTCTATTGGTCTGTGCATCTGTTTTTAGTCCAGTCCCACACTGCTTTGATTACTGTAGCTTTGTAATATAATTTGAAATCAGAAAGTGTGATGCTTCTAGCTTTGTTTTTCTTGTTCAAAATTGCTTTGGTTATTTGGGGCCTTTGTCATTTTGTAAAAAGTTTGGGATTGTTTTCTATTTCTGTGAAAAAATACCATTGAAATTTTGATAAGAATTTATTGAATCCCTAAAATGTACTATGAACAATGTAATATTAACTCTCCCAGCCCATGAAAACAGATTATCATTCCATTTATTTTCATCTTTTTCGACTTCTTTCATCAGTGTCTCATAGTTTTCACTGTACAGGTCTTTTACCTCCGTGGTTAAATTTATTCCTACGTATTTTATTCTTGTTTTTTAATTTTTGTAAATGTCTTATTTAATTTAGAGAGAGAGAGACAGAGACAGAGCACAAGCAGGGGAGGGACAGAGAGAGAGGGAGACACAGATTCCGAAGCAGGCTTCAGGCTCTGAGCTGTCAGCACAAAACCCAACATGGGGCTCGAACTCACAGATTGCAAGATCATGATCTGAGATGAAGTCAGACACCCAACCGACTGAGCCACCCAGGTGCCCCATATTCTTTAAGATCTCTTGTAAATGGAATTGTTTTCTTAATTTCTTTTTTTTTTTTTGATAGTTTATTGTTAATGCATAGAAATGCAAATGATTTCTGTATGCTGATACTATAGCCTGCAACTTTATTGAATTATTTTATTAGTTTGAACAGTTATGTGGTGGAGTCTTTAGGGTTTTCTATATATAAGATCATGTAAACTGCAAATAAAAACATTACTTTTTCCTTTCCAATTTGGATGCCTTTAATTTCTTTTCCTTGCCTAACTGTTCTAAGACTTCCTGTATTTTGTTGAATAGGAATGGTGAGAGTGAGCATTCTTGTCTTGTTCTTTATCTTAAAGGAAAAGCTTTCTGCTTTTTATTATTGAGTTTTATGTTAGCTGTGGGTTTGTCATATATAACTATATTATGTTGAGATATTTTCCTTCTATTTCTAGTTTGTTAAGTGTTTTTATCATGAAAGAGTATTTTGTGAAAAGCTTTTTCTGCATCTATTGCAATGACTATATGATTTTTATCCTTCATTCTGTTTTGTCTTTTAGAATCGTTCACTTTATAGTATTATTCAAGTCTACTGGTTCCATATTGGTTTTCTATCTGGATGATCTATTCAATGTTGAAAGTGGAATATTGTTGTTTATTTCCTTTCACTGCTGTTAATATTTGCTTAATATTTAAGTGTTCCAATGTTGTGTGAGTTTATTTAAAAATTCTTGATGAATTTACCCCTTTACCATCATGTAATGACGTTCTTTGTCTCTTTTGAGAGTTTTTGACTTAAAGTCTATTTTATGCAATATAAGTATAACCATTCCGGCTCTCTTTTGGTTACCACTGTAGGGGATATCTTTTACCATTCCTTCACTTCAGCTTCTGTGTGCCCTTAAAACAATATATATTTAATAATATGCAGGAATTTAATATACAATTTAAAGATTCATAAAGGGAGGTAGAATATTATCTGCTAAATTGTTGTGGTGAGGCAGGAGGGTAAAAAAGTTTTTAACTATTTTGTTTGTTTGTTCTTACTTTACATTATATTTGTTTGTGTATTTGACTTTTTTACGTAGGATGTGATATTTTTATAATTTTAAAAAAGTAAAAATAAAACTAATAATAGCTTATTTACCCAACCAGATAACACCTACATGAAGAAGAGATTTTTATTTTTATTCTTGCCTTCAAAGTTTAGTGAGCAAAACACTTTGAACACTGTGTTATTAAGTTATTTAATAATAATGAAAATGAACCAAAGTTTACCATCATTCCAAGATATAAACATAGTCTCAGCTGATATGAAAACTCACTTTTCCACTTTTCCCAGGTTGCTCAACGGGAAGGCTGTAAAAATTATGTACTTTTGATCTTATCAATATAATACTGTCTGAAAGTATTATGCATGCCTGTCAATATTTTTGACTGAAAGTCAATGCACTCGAAGTCAATGTATGCCTGTCAATATTTTTAAAATATTTTTATATCTGCAATATTCTTGTGGTTCACAGGTATCCTATACTATTCAAAGGCAAAACCATGTTAAGTTTTCATTTTCTATACTACAGTTTAAATTATAATAACAAACTGTTCTTGGATTGATACTTGGAGGAGAAATCTGAGAATGAAAGTTGACAATTTATTCTGTTTTTTGTGATATTAAACACAAGCTATAAAAATAATGATATCTCTTTTTGTTTTTAATGATATCTCTATTTGTATGTGGGATGTCATCATTCACTGTAATCCATATCCAAAACTTATTCATTTAATCATTAATATATTTACTATATATATATATATATATACATACATACACACACATACATATATACACATATGTAAAATATATATACATATATAAAATTGAGCACTTCCTGTGTTCCAGGCCCAGGTCTATACTTTGGGATTCAGAGGTGGAAATCATACCGTTGTTTTCTATTCCCATTGTAAAGCATAAGATGTAAACAATACTTTCTAACCTATGACTTTTCCAATCTCAGTTCTGTACCACAGCTTAGAACTTTCTGGTATTTTGTTTTTGTTTTTGCTTGGAACACTTATCTTCCATATTATTAATGATAGGTTTCTTAGTTTTTATTGTTTTGTTTTTGTTTCTTCTCAACTTAAATACCACCCCTTTCAAGAGTCACCCCCTCAAACCATTCTTGATACACCAGGCTTCGGCACTTTTATCATGTTACCAGATTTTATTTTCTTGAATGCCTTTTCCACAACTGCATTGTTTCATTGATATATTTGTTTTTGGATTCATTGTCTTAAATTCTCCATTTGTATATTTGCTTTCTGAGGCAGGGAATAATATATTTTCTTTTGATCATGATTTCCCCATTGCTTACAGAATAATTACTCAATAAGTGTTTATTGACTTATAGATGTTACATTTTGTGGTGGGGGGAATACTGGTAAACTATCTCTCTCTATATATAAGTTGATATCTACATCTGCATCTAAATCTATATTCTTATCTATATCTATATCCTTTTGTTACTGAATCAATGTATCACAGCTGCTAACTTGGGAAAGGAACCAGGGAACCCTGGAGTGCTACCACGACCAACTGTTCCACCCTGGGGAATCCCAAAAACTGGACAAATCAGGAGCACAGCTGAGTGGGTTTGCCAACACTGTTGCTGAACAAATGTGGATAAACTCGCAGTGAGAAGCCTGTAACTCAAAAGATGAGGATTTAATAAAGAAAAGGGGAGAAATTTATTTCAAGTCCCAACAGCTAGAGAGGAGGCAGTCTCAAGCCTTAACAACTGACCTCTCTTCCTGCAAGATGAACACCTAGAATTTTATAGAGAGAGGTTCAGAGAGGGTATGTGCAAGAGAGCAAGCAGGGAGCATGTGATCATTGGTGGATATATCTGTATGTGTTCAGCCCATGATCATGGGCAGGCAAAGGGACGTGTGTGGTGTGGTCTTCTAGGTATTCTGTTGCCATTAGGGTGTTGCTGTTCTAGTGTTGGGAAGTTCTAGGTCATTGCAAAACACCTTCATTGATGCCTCAAGAAAGTATAATAAATAAGAACAATGGATTTCAGTTAGAGCATGAGTTAAGCAATCTTGCCTATTTCTAGTTTTAACTATTAGAGTCTATATTTGAGCAAGAGGGCTCACTAGCACTTTAGAAAAGCTATAGTTCTTAACTAGAAGAGTAGAATAGAGCAGTGATTTGCCAAATGTGGTCCTGGACTAGCAGCATCTGGGATCCTGTGAAAACAGAACTCTGAGGATTGGTCTCAGCAGTGTGTGTGTTGAAGAGCCCTCCAGATTTTCTAATGCATTCTAAAGTTTGAAAATCACTGCAATGAAAAATTGGGGGTGTTTTCCCAGGTGCATGTTACAAACATTAGCTGCACTTTGTTTCATGGGTTATGTGTAGTACAGCCCTTTATATTGATGCTTTAAGGCTACCGTTGATACTCCCCATGCCTTGTTTCTTCATCATAACATCTTCAGCCCACCTCAGCCTATTCATTTCCACAAGTCATCAGGTCTGAGAAATCAAAAGACTTGCAGATGATCTCACTAGAATAGCATTATGGAAAACTTTGAAAAAAGAGAAGTGATTTTCCAGTCTAGTGAGATCTGTTCAGGGAAGCTGTGTGGTTATTTACTTAGACCTTATTGTGTCAAAGACAAAAATAATCCTAGGTACTTGACATTTCCGTGTTTGACTGATTTTGAGTATTTTTATGCTTTATATTTTAAATGATACTTTAAAGGGCTGAGTGGCTAGGTGAAAATGACTTTCGTTAAAATGAACATTCAAACATGTTTTCCAGGGCACAAGCTACAAATTTATGGTAAAAATCATAGAAAGAACTAATGTATAACACAGAAAAAAAATCTTTCTGTCATGAGCTGTGCTACTAACTTTGATCAGATTACTTATAAACTTTTGGCAGGGAGCTTCATTTGCTCATTTCTTTTAAAAAAAAAAAACATAAAAGTGTTATAGTTAAAATGGTCTGAAACCCCTGTCACCTTTCAGATAGATGGGTATTAAATTAGTTGTGTACGTCCATCTATGTAATTTTGCATATATATGTAAGTATATTTAAAAAAAAATTAATTTTTTTTTATTTAAAAAAAAAATTTTTTTTTAACATTTATTTATTTTTGAGACAGAGAGAGGCAGCGCATGAACAGGGGAGGGGCAGAGAGAGAGGGAGACACAGAATCTGAAACGGGCTCCAGGCTCTGAGCTGTCAGCACAGAGCCCGACGCGGGGCTCGAACTCATGGACCATGAGATCATGACCTGAGCGAAGTCGGCTGCTTAACCGACTGAGCCACCCAGGCGCCCCAACAAATTTCTGTTGTTTTTAATGTTTATTTATTTTTGAGACAGAGAGAGACAGAGCATGAACGGGGGCGGGTCAGAGAGAGAGGGAGACACAGAATCCGAAACAGGCTCCAGGCTCTGTGCTGACAGAGCCCCAATGTTTATTTTTTAGAAAGAGAGAGAGAGAGAGCACAAGTTGGGGAGGAGCAGGGAGAGAGGGAGACACAGAATCCAAAGCAGGCTCCAGGATCTAAGCCGTCAGCACAGAGCCCGATGTGGGACTAGAACCCATGAACCATGAGATCATGACCTGAGTCAAAGTCAGATGCTTAACTGACTGAGCCACCCAGGTGCCCTGAGAACTATATGTAAGTATATTTTAAATGCCTGACACTCCACAGCAAAAAAAAATCTAGATTAGTGTTTTAATTTTAATTGAATAGATTGAATTATTTTAAAATAAAATAATTCATTTTAAATGAATAAATTATGTTGCATTTTATGAATCTAGCATAATATTTAAACAAGGAAGAATTTGGCATTTCCAATTTTTTTATTAGAATAATTAAAAAAGGGGCGCCTGGGTGACTCAGTTTGTTAAGTGTCCGACTTCAGCTCAGGTCATGATCTCACAGTCTGTGAGTTCGAGCCCTGCGTCGGGCTCTGTGCGGACAGCTCAGAGCCTGGAGCCTGCTTCTGATTCTGTGTCTCCCTCTCTCTCTGCCCCTCCCCTGCTCATGCTCTGTTTCTGTCTCAAAAATAAATAAAAACATTTAAAAAAAAAAAAGTAATAATTAAAAAAATTTTTTACGTTTATTTATTTTTGATAGAGACAGAGCACAAGTGGGGGAGGGGCACAGAGAGAGGGAGACACAGAATCCGAAGCAGGATCCAGGCTCTGAGCTGTCAGCACAGAGCCTGTCGCGGGGCTCCAACTCACAAACCATGAGATCATGACCTGAGCCGAATTCGGATGCTCAACCGACTGAGCCACGGAGGCGCCCCTATTAGAATAATTTTAAATGATACTCAATTAATTCCAAGCTCCCAAATTGATGACTCAAAAGAAATTTTAATATTGATTGCCTTATTTCCTGTCAGAAATATTGTATCAAATTTTTCTTAGCAGGGTGAAATAGCATTGTTGTTTTTACCGTTACCGATAAGATGTTAAAAAAAATGGCGCCTCATTATTATTGTCATAATGTGCTACTTTGATAGAAAATTTGAGCACTATTTATGTGTTTTATCAGCAATGCCCCTATTTCTTCTTCTAAGACTTTTCTGTTAATAACCTTAGTCCATTTTTAAAAATTGGGATGTTTGTCTCTGTCTTAAAATTTATATATTCTCATTATCAGTTATTAAATTATATGATATATATTTTTCAATATAAGTGTGTAGTTTGTCTTCCTTAAAACTTTTTAATGATTTTTTTCAATGAACAGAAATTTTATTGTGTAATTAAATCTTTCACTGTACTGCTTTATGGGTCCTGAATTTGGTATCATTCAGAGCTGTGCCTCCTCAGTTAGCAAGGAATGTATGTACGTGTCTATACAGTTCATATCATGTGTGTGTTGTATCTTAACATTTCATCTCATATCTCATCTGTATTTTGGTCTAGTGTTAAGTTATATGTTAGAGATACAGTTTTTTCCCTCAAATGAATGGTGAAGGAGAGCAGAACATGCCATGCCAAAATATGCCTCTTTGGCAAAAGGATTATCTTGAGCTAGTTATTTTTGAGAAATAGCAAATACAGAAAAAGCTCTGAAACTGGAGGAGTAAAAGTTACCCTTTTATTAAAAAAAAATTTATAAAAGAATTCTCCATTTGTAAGGGTGTCTCCTCTGCACCAGGAAAAGGAAGACAACTAAATCTCTAGAAACTCCTTATTAATGGAGAAGACCAGCACTTAAATCTACATAACAACTGTACCCTTGTTTACTGTCTTTTTCTGGATAACCTTCAATTAGCACCTCCCTTTCCCCATTCTTTAAATCTTTCTTTAAAATATATATGTGTGTGTGTATGTATATATATATATATATATATATATATATATATATATATATATAAAAATTTGAGAAAGAGAGAGACAGAGCATGCATGCAAGTGGAAGAGGGAGAGAAAGAGAATCCCACACAGGCTCTGTACAGTGTGGAGCCCGACGTGGGGCTTGAGCCCACGAACCATGAGAATGTGACCTTAGCCAGTCAGCCACTTAACCGGGTGAGCCACCCAGGTGCCTCTCCCCCCAAATCTTTCTTTTGTCTTTAGCTGAAGTTGGCATTTAAGGTAGTGACTTGGGCCATTTCGAACAGTACGTCAGTGTTCCTAGGTATCCCCCTTATATACAGGAGGATACATGTTATTAAACTTGTTTGTTTTTATCCTGCTAATCTATCTTTTATTAAGTGGAGGGCTTCTCAGCCAAGAACCTAGAAAGGTGGAAGTAAAATTACTTTTCCTCCCCAACAGTTAGCCATATTTCTTATCATCTATCCACACATGTAGTGTTATTGAGTATCATCTATCCACACGTGTCATATCATCTATCCACACATGTAGTGTTATTGAGTATCTTCCATTTTTTAGGCTCTGTTCTAAGAATGGAAAAACAGTAGTGGAAACCACAGACAAGGAATATGCTCTAATGGCAATTAGATACCAAGGAGGAATTACAGAAAATAAATAATTAAAATTTTAAAAGCTAATAGAATGATAACAATTTTAATTACTCAAAAGAGATTCTAAAAAGGGTATGGTAGAAAGCAGAATTCAAAGATGACCTCAAGATTCTCATAATCTGACTCATGGCAAGGATGTTGATAAAGGGGAACCCTCTTGCACTGTTGGTGGAAGTGCAAACTGGAGCAGCCACTCTGGAGAAGAGTATGGAGGTTCTTCATAAAGTTAAAAATAGAAGTACCCTACAATTCACCAATTGCATTACTAGGTATTTATCCAAAGAATACAAAAATACTAACTCAAAGGGATACATGCACCTTGATGTTTATAGCAGTATGATGTACAATGGCTAAATTATGGAAACAGCCCAAGTGCCCATCAACTGATAAATGGATAAGGAAGATGTGGTATGTATATACACAGTGGAATATCACTCAGCCATAAAAAGGAATGAAATCTTGCCATTTGCAACGACATGGATGGAGCTAGAGAATATTATGCTAAGTGAGAGAGAAAGACAAATACCATATGATTTCACTCATGTGGAATTTAAGAAACAAAATAAACAAGCTATAGAAAACAAACAAAACAGTGAGAGAGGCAAACCAAGAAACAGACTCTTAACTGTAGAGAACAAACTGATGGTTACCAGAGGGAAGGTTGTAGGGGGATGGGTTTAATTGGTGATGAAAATTAAGAAGCGCACTTGTGATGAGCACCTGTTGTTTTATGGAGTTGCTGAATAACTATATTGTGCACCTGAAACATTACCCTGTATGTTAACTAATTGCAATTTAAATAAAAAAAAAAAAAGATTCCCACTGTCTGGTACACACATTGTGTATACTCCCTTTGTTCTGAGTATAGGTGGGACCTGTAAATATGATGGGATAGGTTCTCCTCTGATGGGGTTACATTATATGGCAAAAGGATGACATAGTCACTCCTATTATTCCATTATGTTATATAAGCCGCCATCTTCACCAATTGAGAGAGTATATCCTACCACCTTTGAGGAAATAGCTGCAGGTTGTGAGAGAGTCACAGTAGGGAAGACCTGAGGGCCGGCTTTAGATGCTAAGAGAAATTTCTAGTCAATAGGCTGCAAGAAAATGTGAACCTCAGTCCTACGCCTACAAGAAATTGGCTTTTGCCCACCACATGAATAATCTTGGA